>NC_089874.1:11493250-11800500 GCF_040182565.1 Anser cygnoides | reverse complement strand
TAGGGTTTATCACGTTTGGAGAGCCATATACAGTAAATACATTGTTTATTGACGCCCACAATAGAATAGCTACAGTATTTTGATGAGATTTTATTTTTAGATTATAAACTACAAGATGTATCTATAGTGTCTTGTATAAAAACAATTGTGATAAACTAGAATTTTTAAATTAGATAAAAGAAAGCTGTCCCCTCCCAGAAACCTTTTCAACAAAATAATACATTCCATATTAACTACCAAAAATATAAAAAAAAAAACTTAGAGTAGAAATAGTTAAGAAAAAAAAAAAAAAGAAAAAAAAAGAGAGAGACATGTCAGTAATGGAAGCATTTTGTAGTAACCACTTGGTCAATGCTTTGACCACTTTGTCAGGAATTCTGATTAGAACTCAGAATATTTCTAACATCTCCTGAAGCTTCCCGCTACCTTCACGTGGTCCTTTCCTCCACCGCAGCCATCGCTGCTGCAGCCGCCCTGCAAATCCTGGGCAGCAAAGGCACCTGGGGGCGGCGGGAGGGCTTGTGGTCAGTCCCAGGACTGGTGGGGCAGGAGATGCCGCTCGTGGTGCCAGCAGTGGTGGTCCCAGGGGCTTCATCTGCTCCCACCAAGGGAGAGGAGCCACCAGGCAACCACAGAGGAGGACCAGGGCTCTAGCAGAGACCCGTCGGACATGGGGAAGCATGTCTTCTACTTTTCCTCTTCAAGTTAGTCTTCACCTAGCACACAAGAGACCTCAAAGGCTCCTCCTTACATCTCCCTGCCCTCATCCACCCTCCTCCAGCCCTGGCATGACATCAGCTCGCTAAGGTGACAGCAAAACGGCACGCCTGGTTATTCTTAAGGACAAAAAGAGAAGTGTGGTGAGATTGAATTATCCTTTGTTGCAAGAAATACCTAAACCTAATCTTGGCTTCAGCTGCCAGAACGAATCTAGGGGTGGGGATCTAACTGAGCCCCTGCTGCAGGCAGGCACCAGCCGATCCCTTTGAAGGCAGTGGAGTTGCACCTGCTTGCACTAGGGTTGAATGTGACCTTAGATGTCTACTTCTCGTTACGTGCAGCGACAGAGTGTGGTGGGACCACCTCCCAGAAGCACGCATGACCTACAATGCAGCATTTCCTGAAGCAAAGGAAAACTCGCTCAGTAGTAACTCTTTAGCGAAGATTTCTGTACATAACACGCATGAGTGAATGGCAATACTGTACTAATGGCTGTACATTTGTAATATTTGTAAAAAAGAAAAAGAAACAAAAAAGACAACAAGAGAAAATAAATCTGAATTTACATATGTGAATTTGCTGCTAAGTTCTGTAAATGCACTTCAGTGATACCTGATAAGTGAATGTTTCTGTTAAGTGAATAAAATGCCAAGTAAAATTGTTCTTTCGCTGTTCGTTGACCATTTTTCACAGTGGCTTAGACATCAGTTTGCGTTTGCTCGAGATGCACAAACCGATTTTTATCCATAGGTGCCACGGATCTGCAGACAGTATGTTCTCATTCAGATTTAACTGAGCTGGGTCCGCCTCTAACATCATCTTTTTGGGTTTCTCTCACAGCCCTTTCTTGGGTCACGAGTAGCATTGGCTTCCCCCACAGAGGGGCTTCAGAGGGGACGTGCTCCAGCTTCAGCCCTGCTCCAGATGTGGGGGCTGAGCACAGCATGGGCCAGGAAAGGCAAAAGGGGGCACGGAGGTGGCAGCCCCGCACGTGCCCCTCGTCCCCATCACCTGGAGGTCCCTGCCAGGGCTTCCCGGCGTGCTGGGAGCCCCCAGCCCACACCTGGGGACTTTGGCCGTGGCTGAGTTCACTGCAGGTGGCTCTCAGCCTATTTTCTCCTCCAAAAGTAGCTGCTGGTGCCCGACCATGGCAGACACTCTAACGCAATTTGGCTGACGAAAACAACTACAAAGCAGTCATTAGGGTAAATTATATGGATGGATTCTGTGTTTAATCTCATTAAGTTTAAAGGCTAAATACCAGAACTGCGTTTAAAACTTTACAGGCATACATCCCGGCCTCGTCAGGCACAGTTATTTCTTTTCCAACTGTATATTGGAAAAACAACAACATAAAACATGAACAAGCTGATATATCGACTAATAGAGGGCTTCGGAGAAGTGCCTGTTTCTCAAATAAAATAAATAAGTCCTTCTGCTGCAGTTAAACCTTGATAGCCATGCTTGTGTGTTGAAGAATGAAATAGCAATTTAAGAGCTTTTTAAGCCTTTTGATTCATTACTGTTGTGCCTACTTTCCAGCCTTTAGACCTGATTACTTTGGTTAGTTTCAGCTTGATCATGTGGATACACCAGTTTAGCTGGAAATCTGTGTGAAGTCACAGAAAATCTGAGACTTTTTAAAGCGTAGTGAGCGTCTGGATGCAAAGACACACACACACACACAAAAGACATGCGAGCACATCCACACACACAGGCACGTGTTAATTCCTGGCAGTCCGAGGCCTCCTGAATAAATAATTTGGGCTTGGAGAAAGGGGATTAATAATTGTTGCCTCTTCAGCGATGAAATAGTTCTGCTCAACTGCTTCATTCAGTCTGGCTTTTCTGGTAATTAAATCCTCCATTAGAGAAGTTTATGTTCTATTTTATCAACTTCCTTTGCGATACAGAATTACTTCCACTAGACCATTAACGCCTTGTTCTGCCCGGGAGAGGAAAAGGTCCTGTTCATTCTCCTTTGGCCCTGAACAGATGCCTTCACAGCAGCGATCACTGAGGAGCCACGGAAAGGAAGAGGCAGCTCCTTCCTTTACACCCAACAGGACCAAAACAACCTCCTCTAAAGGCAAATAAAGATACGAAGAGTGGTGTTAGTTGTTGGGTCTGACCAGTCCCTCTGACAGAGCACTTGGTGCCCACCTCTCCTTCTTTGGGGTCCTAAAAGTCGCGCTCAGGCACAGGCTGCACTTCACATACCCACCAAGGACAGTGTTTACCTCTGGTGCCCGTCCCCATCAGCACCACCAGCCTCAATACACCCGTCCCTGCCTTCCACAGCATATCCTTTGCCACAGATTGCTTTTGTTTCACTTGATTTTAACAAGCTCTTTAAGCTGTTTGCTCACTAATCTAGTGTTTAACTCCAATATAGAATAAGATAGATTTTTACTGTGTATTCTGAAGTAAACAGTTTTTTCTAAGTCAGGCTTGTTCGCATCCTGGTCTCAGTGGTGAAATGAAGCGTTTTTAGAAGTAACAACCTGATTTACATCACAGCATATCCTTGACACCACCGGCTCCTAAAATCCTGACCATTACCCAGAATAGTGAGACTCCATCTCAGATTTCAGTGGGAGACACGGTAACATTCAAAAGGGTCTTGTTACTCTGCCTGTCGTTGTCAACACCTAAATCCCACATTGTCGGGTACCAGCCCCCAGCTAAGCCTCTGGCATTAAATATCCTTTATATGCCTTCTGGACAAGCCTTGTCTTTGCTGCCTGCTGTGGGCCCGGTGCTGATCCCCACCGTGCTTGGGGACCTGTCTGGATTCATGAAACACACCTACACTTCCCAGCTGTGGTCCTCTCAAAGCCTTTACAGGATCATGCCCAAGAGAAAAAGGACGGCCCCTCATCATTAAGCAGCCAAATTGGTGAATGATTGATGCTGCTGTCTAAAGGGACAAGGAAGCATTGTAGTCACCAGAAAGGCAGGCACTCTGAAAGAAAGGTATTGAAAGGATGTGCCTCACGTTTATATTGTTTTATGCTACCTGGAAGAAGTTAAATTACTTGTTATTATAATTTAATAACATTTTGGCATGAGAGAAAAAAAAATATGATAAGATCGGTGGTTTTAGGATACTTACCTGGGAAAGGGGCAGCCTTGAGTTCTTGTCCATGTTCTGTCTCTTGAGTGAGGCAGAAGCAAGTAAGCAAAGACCTGAGACCCAAACTGAGCTCAGGGTAGGGGAGCTCCTGCCCTTCAAGCGACTAGTTCGTAACACATGGAAGAACAGTCTACGAACAAAATGGCAAGGCTCATCATCCCCTAAACCACTTTACCCACCCAAGGCTAGGTGTCTGGTTTGAACCCATTTTCCAAACTTCATGGATAGGGAAAAGCAGCTCCGTAAGGCGGTTACCCGACTCAACCCAGTGTCTCAGAGACATGGAGAACTTGTCCTCTCAAGGGTCCGGCCTCTCCCGGCTGACAGGAGAGGGTGCCTGGCCTCCTGGTCTCACAGGAGGACACGTGGGGAGGTGACTCCCAGCCAGGGAGGCTGCACACCACAGGGCCTCCTGTTCCTCTGTTTTAAAAAGCAGTGACTCCTCTTGTCATAGTGAGCTCTCTTCTGAGTATTAATTAATGCCACGAGGCTGTAATCAAAGACTATTAAAGAGGTTTCTCAATTTTCTTGTGTATACTGTACGTGAGGTAGATTGGTCTGCTTTTAAAGTGTGGCCTTCTTCATGGAAGAAGGCATTCCAACTCTAAGTTTCGATTGCTGACTGAATTTACATAGCTGTACATATTTAGAGGTTTAGAAGGGGGTTTATTCTTACATGACTTTGCTGCCATTGAAATCACGGAAAGGGTCCCTGCTGGCAGCAAGTAGTGGTAGGACTGGGCTGATACTAAATGCGTGTTTCAGCTTCAGAGCTAAGAGAACTGCTTCCTATTATTTTTATGCCAAAACTTGGTTCCTAGCCCTGATGCACCTGTACTCACCGGAAAACGAAAACCATCCATCACTGCCATCCGAGCCTTTGTGTTAGAATATCCTTGTGGTGGCTCAGCGTTTCCCAGCTCTGTTTTCATATCTGACCCAGTAACTCTTTGACCCTCAGACAGGTGGGAATACATTTGAAGAACCTTCCTCGTTATTTGAAACATTTGTTGTACAAGTTTAGCTCTGTTTTCTGTGTGCGTGGTTGTCCTAAAATATCCTTTTATCTTTTGGGGGGATTACTCAAGTAGTGATGCAGAGATGAGAAGTAACTAAACTGTTCGTCTATTTGTCTCATTGCTGACCTGTTTCTCTTGAAGCATTGTGGCAAAAGCAAAGACTGACTAACTCTGGAAAAAAAAAGACCTTTTTTCACTCAAGAGGTGATGCAGAGATCACTCTATCCCAGAACAGTTGGTGAGCTGTACAAAAATAATAATGTTGGCCCACAATGCTATGGGATTGTCCAACCAAGGTAAAACTCTGTTGCTTTAATGCAACCCCATTGACTTCAGAGGACTCAGACTACTGTAACTGAGCAGAATTCACTTTATGAAGGGGGTCAGAGGGTTAAGGTCACATAAAAAAAGGTAGGTGAAAGCACTTAATCATTCCCTCTCCTTGTATTTTCCCCGTGCAATTCAATGATTTGCACCACTGAGCACCGAAGCAGCCTGCTAGTGTCTCTGGACAAGGCTGGCTAAGGATTACCCTGTGAAATGACATTAAACTGGTGAAGAATTTTAGTGCTTATAGGTTTGGCCAAGGAGTGCCATACTTTACTCCTGCTTCTAATTTCTCACTTCTTTTGTTGTCTTTCCTCCAGTTTTCATGGGGAAAAAGCACTATGCAGCCATTGCAGGGAAGATTAGACCCTCATGAGAAGGTGGGAGGGAGAGTTTAGTGTGATCCCACACGTCACAGCAGTTCAGCACCTCTGTCCTGGGAGCAGGTCCATAACATTATTTTTATTTGTTGCTGGTTTTTTGGTTTTTGTTTTGTTTTGTTTTTTAATAAATATGCTCTGTTTCTGCTGCTGCTTCTTTCTCCTTGTTGTCTCTTGCTCCAGATATCCCTGACAGAAGGATCCCTGATCATGCCCCAAGCCAACCGGTTTTGTTGTCCTACTCACGTGGAGGTCGGGTGTTTTTGGAGTCCCCTGCTAGCTAACAGAGATAAATGTAAAACAACTCATGAAAAAAGCAGCAAAACAAGCTAAAAATACACCCTAACTGAAGCAGCTCTCCATCTTTTACAGAGAGGTTTACAATAGCTTCTGACATCATTGTTACTGTCATCACTGGCCAACCAGTTTGATAGCCCTCCATCCTCCAAGGTATCTTTGTTACCTCTAGAGGAGTCCCAAGCCACGTGGGGATGAGCCAACGCAGAGATGCTGGGTGTTAAAATTACTTGGGGTCCCCCATGCAGGTAGATCTGTGCCTGCAGCAGCCGGAGAGTGTGCGGCCCTTTGCCCTTACCCAGCCCTTCGTGCCTGTTCCCCACCTGTAGCAGGGCTGTAGGAGCCACCATCAGAGCTGATTAATGTCTTCTTGCCACCAGCGATAAGACAGAGCACGCTCATGAGTCATACTGGCCTTTAATATCTGCAAGCCAGAGAAAAGAAAACTGCATTAATTTATATTCATTAAAATAAATTAACTAACTGGAGCCCTTCAGTCCTTCGCATCCCTCTCCCTGAGCACTGGCAGCAGCAGCCGGTGCCAGAGAAAAGGCAGGGGCTGCCCAGAAAAAGACAGCAAACGAACCAGGTGCCTCCGGCTCCTCTTTCAAATGGAAAAACCCTCAGTGTGTCCACGGGGCTGCTGTAGTTCACAAGCTGGTAGCTTTGGTATGTGTATATCTCTCTGGGAGTGTGTGTGTGTATATATACACCTATATTTTATCTGTTAAAGGGCCCCTTCCCGCGTGCTGTGTCAGGACACTGGTACTTAATGGCCCGTCAGCCGGTCGGTGCCTCCACTGCCAGAAAACCAGGGGTAAGGTGCTGCATGTCCTGCTGTTTAAGAAGTAGTTTTGCTTGCATTTAAGCCAGGACAGCCTCCGAAAACAGCATTGCTCCCTGCGCCATCCCTTCCATTTCCTTATTCCTGCACTACACTGGCACTGGAGTCCAAGTGATGCAGAGCAGGAAACCTGATACAGCCGAAAGCCTTTTATTTTTCTTTTTTTTTTTTTTTTTTTGCCTGTTATATTATTTCAGAGAAGGTCCAAGCGCTTGGCCTGGTTCACTGCAGCGGCAAACACGTGGTCTTCACATGTGAGGTCGCTGTGTCTTAGAGCTCCCCACTGGAGAAACCACTGCTTTCTTTGCATTGTCATTTCCCTTCTTTAGAAATAAATAAATAAATAAAACTAAATAAATCTCTGTATATGTCTAAATACTTTGTGCAATCAGAGCATCGTTTGCAGAATAAGAGGTGCTAACGTATAGGGAGAAGCTGGAAATCTGCACATCACAGCCCTTCAGCAGCCTGTAAAGGTTTCAGCGCAGGAGCTTGCCTTGTTCATGTTGGTGGGTAAACGGAGGTTGCTTTCTGCCTACTCTCACCAGCACGTAATGGAGCGGTTCCTCAGACAGTCACCGTGATATAAGCACCTGCACTTAATATACTTCTGTCGGTTGTAGAATTGCATTTATTCATGGACGTTTCCACCTGGTGTGTTTTGGTTCTTTTTGGTATTTCCCACCTTGCTCACTGCCTGCCCCCCTCCTGCTGCCTTCCACAAGGCCGGAGCAGGCGCGTGCCGCCAGCACGGGCAGGGAGCTGTAACCGAGCACAGGGCAGCAGGGGCTGGCCCCACGTGCTCCTTTCCGAGCTTCAGCAAAGTCACTTGAACCACTCTTTTCCTCCACAGGCACACCCCAGTTGTCGAAGTCTCTTTATAAATGCACTGTAAGGGGACAGATAACTTTGTGTTATTCCACACCGAAGCATCAGCACAACAAAGCCCTGCGAGATTTCCCGCCACCATGGCATGGAGCTGGGGGAAAGGACTCAGTGAGACAGGGATGGTGTGTCATGCTGTGGCTGAGGATTCAGCTGGGCAGTGGGGTGTCTTCCAGACATCGGTTAACATATCGATCGAGCAGCCCGGAATGTTTGGGGCTGCGTAATTGAGCAGCTGGTGTCCTCTGAACAATCGAAGCTTTTGAACTGGTACCCTAAGCCCCTTGAGCTAAAGCACCAGAGTGTTTCCTTTACGCATAAATCCATCTGTTAAATAAATAAAATAAAATAAAATAAAATAAAATAAAATAAAATAAAATAAAATAAAATAAAATATAAAATAAAATAAAATAAAATAAAATAAAATAAAATAAAATAAAATAAAATAAAATAAAATAAAATAAAATAAAATAAAATAATGAAATAAAGCAGCAAGTCAGCCTGAAACAGGTTTAAATAAATCACATTAAAATACAAAATGGAATTTTTAAATGTAACATCTATTACTATGTCACATCACATTACTGTGTGTAATTGCATGTTAGTAACGTATGCTAGCAACATGTATGCACACACATTTTAAAATATGCACAAATATGAGTAATGTGATGCTTTACCTGATGTAACCTATATTCTTGTCACATTAAAAACTAGCACTAAAACCTCTAAAAAAAAAATTCGCCTGAGCACTACACCAATATATGCTTTTTTTTTTATTTTTTTTTTTTCAATCCTTCACCCAGGGAAGCACCCAAGACTTGGCTCTCGGGGTTGCCTCGACCCTGCTGTGCTCCAGGCTGGCCTGCAATGAAGCAGCCAGGTGAGTGCCTCTCCCTGCCTGCCAACAACAATCCGAAATCTCCTGTATTTCTCTGCTGGAGTATTTAGGTGCAACATGCATTTTTTCAGGTCCTCCTATCCATCACCTGCAACGTATAGCGGAAGTGTTTGGCTCCAGTACATTTACGTGGCCATCAAATCATTAGCCTGGGGGAGGCATAACACATTAATGACTTCAGAAATGTTGGTTAAACTCCAGCCCTGATCAGAGACCAAAATTTATTGTCATTCCTCTAATAGCCATGTGGTAACCAAAATGAAATCAATTTGATGAAGATAATTAGCTTCCCATCTCCATCACCACACGCTTAGAACAATTAGGTGGAATGAGCTTCCCCTGCTAGCAGTATGATACTGTGAGCGCAGACTAAAATACTTCAACAGCAGCAGCCAGGAAACGTTTACTGAGACAACTGTTTCTTAAATTAGAAATTGCTGATTCACCAGAATCTGGACACTCCCGGGAGTTTTGGTACCACACGCACGGGGCCTGGGCAGACACGAGGAGAGTGGCATCACCCCAGGACCTTGCCTGCTGGATATGCATGGTCAGGTCTTGGATCTTGGATCTCCCTCTTCCCGTTCCCGAGGGGCGGTGGGGATGGTGCCCACCCCTGGAGCCGTATCCCTCCATGCTGAGCCGTGGCCATCCCATCGATCAGGGTCGGGGGCTTTTTGGTGCACCTGTTCACGGTGTCCGAGCCGGGTGTGGGAGGATGTCGAGGTGATGCTCAGCAAGGTGGCTGGGGAGCCAGAGGTTCTCCAGCCTCTCCCACCAGCTGGGACACCTTCAGGCTCTGCACCCGCCTCTCCCATCTGCCAAGACCCCAGCACAATTATCTTCCTCACGGAGAAGCCTTAGTATCAGCTTGCAGCTGAGCAGGAAAAGCAAATTAAACCTTCGCAGAATAAGGAAACCTTCTTCCATCTCTGAACCCACTGGAGCCAGAATTTCTCCTTGCCTTAGCTTCATAGGCACAATATATTAGTGCCCACACTAATCAAATAATGGGAAACCTGATTTGTTCGTATACTCATTAACAAGCAGTCAAACTGCTTTTCCAGTTTTCTAAAAAATAAAATATTCCATTTGTGAACATTCAGCTGATACTCATTTAATTTATTCTGAATGTTTGAAAACTTCTATAATTGCATAGATTTTAGCAAAAATGACCCATATCTTTTCAACACAGACTTTCAGCTTCACAATAACTGTTGCCAGCAATTTGAAACAGAGGTAAAAAATAAGTAACTTAGGAATGCAAGACTGATTTTTGGTCAAAGCTTTTGAGAAATGCCCCCAAGTTTTCATTCTCCACCTTTTAAAAATAAGATATTTTGTCCCTGAGATTATCGCACCACTTGGGAATGAAGGTATTTGTATTTCCTCAGGTTTTAAAATCTTACACAGTGCCCATACCTTAAAAGCCAACTTTCCAACAGAAAATGATTTATTATGTCGTTTCTATGCAATTTCTCTCCTCACATTTTTTAAAAGTCCCGTTACAGTGTCTTTGTGTTGTGTGGTGTCGCACACAAATCGGTATGACATTTGAGGCAGGTTTTTCAACAACACCCCCAGATATCACAGTGAGAAGGGTCTTATAGATGCAGGAAACAGAGGCCCAGAGAAGCTATGTGCCAGAATTAAAGCTATTTTTTGCCCTTTCATCTTCCAGGTGCGTCCCCCTTTGCTGCCCTCAGAGTCCTCCCTAGGCACATTTTGGACACGTGCAACCTGTGAATCCATGTCTGACATGCCCAACAGAGCATGCCTGGCTTCTGCAGAGAGATTTTGGAGATGACTCAGAGGAAACTGGTAGAAGAAGAAGAAGACTGTAGGGATGGTAGGCAGAAGATCATATTGCTCTTTGGAAAACTGGGCTTCCTAGCTCCCTCTCTTGTCCTGGCAAAGGGCTATGGATTACGCCTCTCATGATACGTATAATGAACAAATTTGTATAAGAGAAATCTGTCTAAAGCTATGAAATATGAAGATACCATATCTGAGTCAGGAAGATCCTGCTCCTGAAGTCTGGGACAGTATTCCTGAGAAATATCACAGCCTGCTTGTCCTCTTCTTATGCTCTTCTCTAAGGGCATCAGTTATCTGTTGTTGAAATGAAATAGTGGGGCGGGTAATTAGAGGTTTGCTTGGGCCAATAAAGCCATTCTGTAATGTTTTTACTTAATAATGTTTTTTAATTAATAACTGGATCAAGACCAAAGCAGGTATCCTCTTGGGCTTATTATGCCTTGTCTTAGGGTCTTTATAATATTTCATTAGACCTTGTTAGACCTTGAGGCTGTTGCTTTAATTATTTTATTTTTTTCAGTTGGATCCACTAGTCTGTGGCAGAAGAAGACAATAACCTCAACCAGAAGCTGAAAAGCACAGTTTATGTGCAAGGCACTGTGCATATTTATCATAAGTACATCAGGAATGAAGGCTGTAAAATAATTAGACCCCAAAAAAAAAAAAAAAAAGGTGATAGAAACCTCAATGAAGAAACTACATGAATTATTCCTGTGCTTAATCACAGTCTCTGGTATTCTCAGTGGAAACACTATGATGAATAAGCAGATCAAATGATCAAAATTCTTGTGTAATGAGCCCTACGTTAATTGCCCCACTGTCCATTGAAATACAAACGATACTAATGAAGCACACAATCTCATCATCTTCAGACTGACTTTCGTTAGGCCTCTGCTGTAAGTTATGCAACCAAAAGAAACCGTGGAATATGGTGAACTCAGTACAGGGCCTCAACTTCTACCTGGGGGTGAAACATCCTTCAGTGAGACTCTCAGTGGCAGAAATACGAAATAATTCCTAATTATTTCCCACATTACAAGGCAGCACGTAGTGACCCCAGTCCCTGCCCAGCCATCACCCCCTTACCACATTGTACATCACAGACATTCAAGCCTTTACAGCAGCGGGGCAGATAAAGGCTGCCTTTTTTCTCTGTTTCAGTGGGACACATTGCTGTCACTGGAGTTCTGGAAAAGCTTTTGCTGGCTGTCGGACTGTGGGATTTAGGAAATGGTACCCATCCTGCTGAGAAAATGAGCTGTGAGCTGTACTTCAGACACCCCGCCCACACACACGAAGCTCACCAGAGTTGCCACAGCCAAAGAGCAAGGTGGGCAAGGAACACATTCAGAGCAGAGACTGGGAAACAGAGTGTTTCGGGCATTGATGAGTGTTTTTTTGTGTATTTACCATGCAGGGAGGGGAAGGAGAGCATCTGGATTTCCTCTGGACCTACATGAAGGTTACTTTGATCATGTGAATTCAAGCTTACTCTGAGATTTCCTTAATAAACAAGTCGTTATTTCATACATCACCTCTGGCTCTCCAGCCAAATGCCCTGAAACGCCAACAAAACCTTTGTCCTTCTCCCACACCGCAGGTTCAAGCAGAGAGAGCTCCGCTGGGGAGGTGCGTGTGGCAGGGAGATGCGAGATGTGGCCATCCCGTGCAACCCATGCTCCAGGTCATGGGGCGATGTAGCAGACTGGTCCCCTCCACCCACCCAGCACTGGGATTGGATTTAAAGGTGTCTGGAAAGGCTTGGCCACCTGCTGTTAGCTGGCAACAGGCAATAGCAACAGTTTTCCTTCCCCCTTCCTCCAAAACACTTTGAGATCCCCAGATGAAAAGATAGTTCAAGTGCAAAGTATTTTTGCTTATAAAGTATTTAAGGAACATCAGTCTGACTCACAGAACTCATTTCAGACAAATGAACAACCTTTGAAAACATTTTATGGACATTATTTCCTCTCCAGCTGAACTTCATCTCTTGAATTTAGTCTTGTGTTATGGTCTGATTATTCTCAGAAAGAATTAAATTGGAGCAGGGAAGAAATGAAGGTATTCCCTGGAAATCCTTTCATTTTATTAAAGTCTCTGTTATTGCTTGTGTTGTGTTTGTCCAAACCACTTGTCAAGATTTCATTACCCCAATTTAAAACAGCAGCACTATGTCTAAATGTGGTTATGACTGAAAAAGAAGGTACTCTGCAATATTCCCAGGGAGAGCAGAGCATGCTGCTTTCCTGGGCTGAGCTTAGAGAAAATAGGCTACAGATAATGTACACGTTCATCCATCAAATATCACGCTATGAAGCAACGCTAATGTGCTAAAAGAGAATTTACAGCCCCAAAACATTAGTGAGTCAGACACGTTACCCTTCTTAAGACAGGAATGACCAACACTAATCACTACAGAAGTGATCAAACGTTATTGCTCATTAAGTGCCATGGGTGAGCCTAGCCCTCTGCAAGATTAATTAGCAGCAGCAGCTTCCCCAAAAGAGCTTGTAGAGATGCTCAGTAAGAAATCAACCCCAAAATTCTCTGAAATGAGAAGTCCCAGTACCTGCCTGTTGACATTTGTGGGCACAGACCGGTCAGGAAAATGAGGCTTGGGCTTCAAGGTCTTGAGAAAGAAGGGTACAGCCCAGCGTACTGCAGGGCAGGAGCAGGGCATGCACTGAAAATGAAACATCTCAGGATAGAGAAAAAGGTGTCTGCACGAAGATGGCTTTCAGGAGCAGTGGTCTGCCCCTTTGCCCTGTGTGACAATGTGCTTGAGATCTGTAACAGCGAGGCTTGAGCGAAGCCTGACGTCTTGGGGTGATGATCAGTCATCAGCTTTAGGAGAAGGCAAGCCATGCTCTGGGTTTTGTTGGCCGTATCGGCAGAGCTCCGAGGGAAAACACAGTGTGAAGTATTTCAGAAGTGTTCGCAAACAACCACCCCAGGGCTCCCTGCTCCCTTCCGCAGCTGCCAGCAGCCAAAGCTGGCTGCCATAGCTAGGCTGTGGTTGGCGTCACCTAGAGCTTCTTGCTTGGCTTTGGTGCCCTCTTGGTCCGCAGCTGTTACTGACACCTGTCTTTTAGGAATTAAGCAACTCCTGTACCATGCCAACTTCACAGATTTTGAAATATGCTAGAGAAAAAACCTGTGGGCAAATCACATGGAAATGCTACAGTGTGAACTTTGTCATGGTCCAGCTCCGTGCTCTTAGGTAGGCTCTAAATGTCATCAATGTTTTAATTGTATGAGATGCTGCACGAGAAGTTATGATAAATGAAAACTGAACAGAATGTTTCAAAGAAATGTTTTGAAAAGCCCCATTAATTTACCTACGGCTGGTGTCCAGTCTGAAATAAAAATATTGCTGCACATTTTTCAAAATGTGCTAGATATTCACGTTTGATCTTTGTAGCCAAAGGTTTGCATTTCTGTAATAATCATGCGCTTCAAAACAAACATTTAACTGAGACTTGACACACATGTACACCGAGTTAAACTGCTGCTTGGGATGATGTATTTTTCAGTGTTACTATTCATCTCTAACAGCTGTGTGTTCTTGGTATCAATCAAAAGAAAAATTCATGACTGCAATTCTACTGTGCCCAGGAAGTTAGTCAGGTTTAATTCCCTTTCCCCATAATTACCAAACTTGCTATCATTCTTTCTCTGTAGGAACATATAATTTGTATTAACCCCTTACTAGAAGTGTATATATAATTTTTCCTGTTGTTTGAAAATGTGTGCCAGCACAAAGGTAATTTCTCTGAAATTCTGAACAATAGATGATATCTGTAGCAGAGCCAGGTGTTTTGTTCCCACCTAGTGACTTATATAAGTCTGACTTTTTTATATAGTTTTTATTGAAATTAGCTGGACTCTGGTGTTGATTTCAATAGAAAATGTTCAAATCCCAAATCGTCTTAACTTGGCACTGTTGTCCTACAAAGGTGCTTTTGGCCCCAAATCAGAAAGCCAACCCTGCTTAATATGCAGCTAAATTCATGCTTGAATGCTGGTCAATGAAAACAAAAATTTTGTGGATCCCAGAAAAAAAAAGGGATTGAGCAGCTCCCATGACGGCACCAAGGACAGCAATTGCTGGGCAAGTCTGCGGGGACGAGTCCATGGTCAAATCAGGAGGACAAGTCATGGGTTGCTCACACCTGTCTCCTTTCTGGTCCAGGGCAAGATCTTCTCTGGAACAAAGCCCTGATTTGCCCCATTCACTGCTGTCCCCTTCAATGACACAGGGAACCGCGGTGGCCGTCGGTGTCCACACACGGGAGACACTCAAAAGGCGTCTGACCGGGAGCACACGCCTACCACACAGCCACCGGGCTGGGCTCAGATCCGCTGTGGCTGCGCCTCTGCCTGTGAACACAGCTGAGGCAGGAAGGGCTACACCCAGCCCTTTGTTTTATTCACACCCTCGGTGCAAGGTGTTACCCTTCCTCTCTTCTCCACCTGCAATGACGCGGTCCTGCCAGGCATTTCCAGCACAGACCAGCTGTTCCCATCTAAACCTCGTCCGCTCCATGTCCAGCACGGGCAGGGGCAGGAGCTCCAGCCTGGGAGGGGAAGGATTCACAGATCCCCTCTCGGATCCAGCCACAGCCCCGTCTATTAGGATATAAAAGCCTAACTTTGTAAGGGCTGGAAAGCTGTTTACAAGAAATGACTGCTTATGATCTATTAGCTTACATTTTTCTCTTTCTAGGAGGCTTGCATGATTTGCCAGTTAGAGGAGCACAAAATCAGCCTAATGACTGCATTCCAAGTTTTCTAAGGCATTTCTAAGGCCTGTAATCTATAAAGAATATATGATAGCTTAGGTTAATAACGTAGAGTGGCTGCCACTTAGCCTGGCACTAAGTTGTGATAAACACAGACCCAGTGCACAGAGAAGAAAATAAATATATGAGGGATGGAAAAAAGGAGATAATTATAGGCAGATATTTTACTTTTTTTAACTGCTTCTCTTATGCTAGGAAGACCATGATAGCTTCCTGTACTTCAGAACTGCCATTTTACTGAATATATATTTTGCCATGATGGAAAGAGATGTAAAAATACAAGCGGCTTGGATTTAAATTTGTGGTTTTGGAGATGTTTCATAAAGACCTGCCAGTTACTCCTCACTTATTGGGAATAACCTGGCTACTTGAAACTTTGTATACAACCCCACAGAGCGCGTATGGGAGTGCATCTCCTATGACGTTTGCCGTTCACAAGCCACACACTTGGTGTAAGCTGGGCGTGCAGGGGCTTCTATCGATGCTGGGGAGGCACTTCCCAGAGGAGGATTATCCCACCTGCCCTGGGGAGGTATTTCAGGAAGGAAAATTCACCCTCTGGAGATACCTGTCCTTGCCTTGACCACACCAGGAGCACAGATATCTATCCCCATCATGACCCCCCGTTTTGGAGGGGGCCGTGGGGAGGTGGGATGACCTCTGGCTGCTCACACATCACCAGCACGCGCTGCCAGCCCGGCTGAGGCCCCCAGTCCCCAGAGCCAAACCAGGGGTGTCCCGGTGCTAGGGACGGTCTGGGGCACGCAGCAAACAGCAGCAGAGAGGCGGGCTATTTCCCGGGCTGCTCCATTGATTATAATGATTGTTGAAGGCAGGGATGGAAGTGAGCTCCAGGCACGGCGTGAGCACGGCGGTGGGACTGCTGGTTACGCTCAGCTGCTGCTCCTCTGGCTGCCGGCTGAATGTTTAGGAGCTTATCCTGTTTGGGGAATTACCGAGCAAGAGCTTGGCAGAGCAGACAGCATGAGACGAAATTGGTCCATAAGTTTACAGGGCAAGGTTTAATGAACTCTTAGAGTCCACGGAGGGTACCAGTGCCTTAGGTGTTAAACATGTTTGTTTATTGCTCCACCAGTTCTCTGTTAGTTAGAGTTTATACATCTTTTGGCCAAACAAAACAAGTTTGGGGGGGATTTTTCCTTGTTGTTCTGATTCAGGAGAAGATATTTTATTGGGAAATTGATTGTGTACCAAAGGCGGTATTGGAAATATGCCTGTATCTGTATAAAAGAAATCTTCTCATAAAGTGTGTGATGTTTTCCACCTACACATTGCTTTTACAAGCGTAGTTGGGACCACCTGAATATATCTAAGTGTTGGGTTATTTCCTTTCTGAAGGGAAAAATAAGAGATTCTCTGTTGGATTGAGAAAGATGTTTCAGTTGATTGCAAACTCCTAATTTAATTTGGGGATCGTTTTAACTGCTTAGCTAAAAGAAACAAATACTGCTTAGTTACTTTGAAAAATACATTCCTTCAAAGCAACACTAATATTCAGGGGTAGAAATAGTTGGTGTGTTTGAAAACCTTGTTGGTCAACCACAAAGTATTGTGGCAAACTAAAGAAATATTGCTTTAAAAGACAGCAAGGAGAAAGATTTTGTGCTATCCTTGAAATAAATACTAAATGAGTAAGAAGGAAGGAAGGAAGGAAGGAAGGAAGGAAGGAAGGAAGGAAGGAAGGAAGGAAGGAAGGAAGGAAGGAAGGAAGGAAGGAAGGAAGGAAGGAAGGAAGGAAGGAAGGAAGGAAGGAATCTAAGCAGTCACAGCGAGAGCCGCTGGAGGTGCTGGGGTTACCACCTCCTGTGGGGCTGTCCCCAGGTGTCCCCAGGTGTCCATCTGAGTGCACAGGACTTTCCTTGCTGAGGGATCTTATCTCACCCCCCCTAAAAACTTGTGCGGACAACATTCCTTTAAATGAAACTCCTCCCATGTAAACCAGGAGGGCTTTGGCCAGCTGTTTTTTGCCTCGATCCCAAAAGGCAGAGGTACACGGGGGCGGGAGAGCCACCAGGGCTGTGACCCCACACCGGTGAGCAGCAGCTGAGCCGGGGGCTCCGGGTCTGCCCCTGCCCGCAGGTGTGCAGCGTGACCCTGAGCACGGCGCTGCCAGCCCCGGAACGATGTTAGCTCTGTGCGAGGAAGGTCCGAGCCCCCCATACCCACCTGCCGAAAGAAAATCTCATTTTAGTGACTCCGAGGTGAGAACTGTGTTTCTGATCTATGAGAAACTAAACAGCACGGGAGAGTTTGATTAAGCACTTTGCCTGATTAGCTAAAACACTTTTCCTGTCTTTAAACACTTAGAAATCAAGCTGCGATTTTTCTTTTTTTTTTTTTTTTTTAAGTGGTGCAGGTTTTCCACTCCTGCAGCGAGCATCAGCCCCCATGCACCTGGGTTGGCCCGGGCCACAGGGTCACCTTAGCACCTGGTCCCTTCAGCCGCTGGTCCCACCACCAATTTGTTCCACCAGCCCCTTGCACCGTCACAACGTGGTCCCATCAGACCCTCAGCCCACCAGCAGCAGTGGAGGCACAGGACAAGGTGAGCCCCAGCCTGGAGCCCCTGCCCCGTGGACACGGAGGACAGGGGACACCCTGGGCTTGATGGTTCTGCATGGGGTCCTCTGGGCAGGTCCATTCATTCAATGATTTATAACAACAGCCAGTGAATCACTGAACGTCCTTAATATCTCTGCTAGGATGCAGTTGTGTATTGGCGCTAGCTGGCTGCTTGCATCTCCTGCCAGCGGGATGGCCGGGGGAGGTTTTATTCCCCTTAAAGGTTCACATTTGTGTGGTCGATCAGTAAGATGTTCAATCCCACCTTGACCAGCACACTGCACTGGAAAACACCTAACGCCATAAACCTACATACTGCAAATTTAGCCCTGAAGAGCAACAGAATTAACACGGTATAAAAAATAGGGATGCAATTATTAAAACAAAAACAAAAAGCTTCTGTGCTTTTACAACAGCAAATCTCGGCTGTTAGTTCTGCCTTTTGCTAATTATTGTGAAGGAAAAGCTAATGGGAAAAGACCAGGTAAGTCAGGGGAGGGAGGGAGGCACTTTTCATCAGCACATCTAAAATTAGGCTGCTTCTGTGGTTGTTTTAAGATATTTTGTTGATAGCATTTTTCAAAGCAAAATACCACCACTTCCCTGACAGACCAATTATATTCCTTTACAATGTCCTACAGGCACATGAATTATGAACCAACAGAGTTTCGCCTAACTCCTCAGACAAACTGCACATACGTAATTTCTGTTTTTTCCCATCCGCGGATCTCGGCGTGCCCTCTGGTGGCACATCGCTGCCGGCTCAAAGCCCCCTTGCCGGGAACACCCGGGGCCAGCAGCTCTGCTCGGTGTTTTTGGCAAATGCACGTGATGAGAAACTTCTGGAAATAGGAGAAAATTAAGGCAAGTGCATCCTTCGTCGCCTCAGTGGCGAGAGAGGCACCGACAGACGCTGTCTTCTGGCAGGGACCACGCACGCAGCCGCCGTCCTGCAACTGCCAGAGCATTTCTTTACTCCTTCCCTAAAGGTCTGATGTAGCTTGGTGCTGACTTACCCCTGGAAAACCAGCTCACTTGGAAAAATGGAAATATAAATCCCCCAAAAGAAGAATTCAACCCCGCGTATTCTTGATCAGGTTATGCAGCTCTGGGGGCAGTCTGAGAGATCTCCTCGTTTAATGCCTTTTAAGTGCCTATATATTCCTGAAGGGTTGTTTGTTTTTAAAACAATCAGAACTTTCTGTCAAAAAGGACCAGGGAGCATATGGGCAGGAAACTGCAGTCGTCTCCCTGCAGAGCCTTTCCTAATGAAGAAGAAAAGACTTGTTTTCTTCCCAAATAAAAAAAGGATCTGGCTCTGCTCTCAGATATCCCATGGAAAGACGATGGTGCTAATGGAGCTGCACCGCTATAAAATCAACGTCATGGAGGAGTGATGGGTTCTCTTATGGGGAAAAATAATGCACCCCTAAGGCAGTGCTTTTAGCAGACCCCAGGGTGAGGAGCTTCCTTCCACAGCACTCGGATGTGAAAAACAGAAGAAAAAATATATGTTCTCACCCATTTTCTAACTGCCTCCCCCCCCCCCCCCCCCCAGGTCCTCAGAGGAGGATCCCAACCTTGTCTTCATGCCCCTTCACCACCAGTCCCAGCTCCCCAAACCAGGGCTGTCCCACATTTCCACTCCCTGCTGAAGATGACCCCAGGACTGCCCCTTCCCTTTGCTGTGCCATGGGAAATGGCAGACACCAGAGCCCTGCTCCCCCCAGAGACGTAGGATCCATGTGTGGAGGCTCCAGCTCACCAGTCACTAATTAAACATGCAGTAAGCTGTCCACGAGCTTACAGTATTCAAAAAAAGGAAAAGTAAAGATATGAGGGAATAGAGGCAGGAGGCAACCACAGTCAGCAGGAGCATCTTTGCTACCTTCGGGGCTGAGCTCTAAACTATGCTGGGGGAACAACCTTCACACTGTACTTGCAGAGACACCCTTCCATGACACTCAGCAAATATTTTGCATAAATCACTCAGTTTATGGGCAGCTTCCCCCAGTCAGAGACTTCACATTTGGTGCATCTGCAGCCCTGGGCTCCAGGACCGAAAACTTCTGCCTTAACAGGGCTCCACAGTACCCAGCTGGACCCATACAATGGTTTGACTTGTGGGATCGAGGCCAGTGTTTGTGTTTTGACATTGTTTATTTCCAGCAGGAGCTCTGGAACTTGTTGGCAAGACCGACTGTGTTTAGAGGTCATTCCTTCCGTTGCATCTGGAGAAGAGGAGATAACTTTAAATACTTGTAATCAGCTTATTAACAAAGTGGATCAGAAGCTAGATACCATTTCTCCTATGATTTTATATTTGTAAACTTCAGGAAAACAGGTCAGAGGAAAAATCAAAAGGATATTTAATAAGAATCAAGATCAAATTAAGCCGGATTAAAACAGCTCTACATGTTATTGAGCACAACACAAGGCTTTGTTGCAAGGTGGAGTGGACGTCTAGATAAATTAATCTTTGGCCTTCAGTATGGGAAAATAAATACAAAGGAGGCTGTTCGCAGAGTAGATTGGTTGGGGCAAAAAGGAAGTCTGTTACGGACTTGTTCTAGTGCTTGCTTTTACCCTTCTCCCCCCTCTCAAGTCACTCTGAGGCAGGAAGACACCAAAGGGGGAAAAATCATTTTTTCGGTGGAGGAAAGGAGACTGGAAGGGGGCATCTCAGTAGCTGTGGCTTTCAAGTGAGAGAACAGAAATATGTTATATTTCAGGGACACTCCTAGGTGGTTCAAAGTGAGAACTCAAGTGAGCAGCTGAGACTCTTGCAAACACTCAGTTGCTGAAGGCCTGTTGAGGCCAACAGCACTGCATGGAGGCACAGGGTTTGGAAGAGGTGAAGCACATCTGGATAGTTAAGACCCCCCCCAGAATAGTGTACTTGTATCTATGTAACATTAAACAGCATTCCTAGAGCACTCGAGGCGATGCACAGCAGCAGTACAAATACAAGTAATATCTTGTTGGGTCAGGACCTTACCCTCAAGGAGATTACTAGAACAGATGCTCATCCTTTAGGCAAGGATTCTTACAATCAATAACAGAAAGTGCTGTCTCTTTGCTAAGGAGAATATTATTCCAATCTTCCTTAAATTTCAGTTACAGAGCCAGCATTCTAGGAGAAGGGGGGGAGGGCTTTTTCTTTGCTTGTTTTCATTTTTAAAGTCTCAAATTAGCCTGATTTCTCAGCCTGTGAAGACACCAGTCAGGATCTACCTGACCTGAGACTCGTGCCTCAGTGGGTTCCTCCTGAAATGCTTCTGCATCCCATGCCCCTCCGGGTATCCCTGCGCTGAGTCACTCCAGCTTCCTGCAACAGAAAACTGGCAACAACACGACGTCACCTCCCCTTTTCCACAGCCCCCTCCTCCTCCTCTTTCACAGACGCTGACTTTTTTGTGTTTTTTCTTCATCTTCTAACTCCTTCACTTGCCTTAGTGACTCAAGCCCATCGCCTTAACACCCACACACACTCTCATCCTCTTCTGAGCTTTTTGTGTCCTTTATTCTTCTTCTTTCTTTTTTTTTTTTAATTTTATTTTTCTGCTGACATCAAAGTTTTCATTGGTCTTATATCCTGAACAACCCAGCCCCACAGGCTCTGCCCTGGCCTTCCTCCCCCCTCACCTTCCTCGCTGAGCCCCTGGCTGCAGGCCCCATTACCCCCCTGCACCCTCTGCCACCACCACTAATGCTGTCCCTCATTAAGTCCCCAAGGCAGCGAGCCATCCACCTCCTGTCACACCTCGCAGCCCAAGCTGAAGTGCCCTTTGCCAGGTCATCATCCTGTGGGGCCAGCCACTGCCACCAGTCCTAACCCTGCTGCTCCTGCAGAGCTTCTGGGAGACATCAGACCCTGTCCCTGTGGCACCACAGGGCCCTGTTGCTGGTTTCCTTCTGGGCAGCCTTGTTTTCCCCATGAAGCCCACTAAAATCCACCCAATGTTTCCTCATGCTCCCTGGCCGTACCCGTGTCCCCCTGGTCCCAATGTGTCCCCAGTGAGGAACCCCACAGGGCCGATGGGTGGCTGTGCCCAGCGTGGCAGTATCCCAAGGCCAGAGTCGTGCTCCCTTACTGGCTGCATCCATGGTTAAGGCTTCTATAGGTTATGGTAACAATGATATTGGGCTAAATAACACTAATTTTTTGCACATTGTTCCCCAGAAGTACCTCAACCTACTTGTGTCTATTCCCAGCAGAGGACAACTCAACGATTTTGGGTCATCTTCTCTTGTGATATTCATATTTTTCTCATGAGCGCTTGAGTTACGTGGGCCACAGCTAATATCTGCAGGGATGTGGCTCTATCTAGCGTTTGCTCTTAAACTTTTCTTCAATGCACTGTTGATCTGTTTATAGCTGCCTCTTTTAAGAACTTGTCAATGCTTTTTTTTCAAAAGACAATACTAGTCTGACAAAAATTGATTTACTGAAAATACTGTCACAAGCACATACTTGCATGAACGTGAGGGAGACACACTGCAGCCCAGCAGGTAAAGGATGAGAAAAGTGCAGTGTTAACAGGCAGCTGCTGAGGCCCCTTGCAGCCTGGTTATTCCCTCACCACAACACCAGACTTTGCTGCAAGCGCTGCAGAGGAGCGCTAAGCACACAGCAGCAAGGTCGGAATGTGGACAAACTAACGGCCGAGTACCAAGTGGGAAAGGGGCTGCGTGAAGCCGTGAATGCCTTCTTAAAAACGCCTCTCTCCAGCTGCGGGGCCCTCGGCCCACAGGAGGCCTGGGGAGAGATGGCGGGCCCTCAGCGCTGCAGGCGGCCCCCTCGTGGTTCGGGCTCTTTCTTCCTGGCTAGGCCTGAGCTGCTGCTGGGGGCAAAGCCCCTGACATTGCCCCCACCTTGCTCCATCTCTCACTGGCACAAAAGTTAAGACCAAGTTTCATTTTATGCCATTTCAAATACGGTGATTGACATTCATCGCCAAGACCCTTTGCCTGCACCAATGCAAATAAACTCCGCTCACTTCAAGGAGGTATTTTCCGGTGAAACATTTGGACACACCTCCACTCTGTCACTGCCTGTTTTTACCTCAGTACTTTGTCACAGAAAGTGCCCCTCAGTAGCTCGCCTGCTGACGGGCATCCAGTGCTGCCCTCAAGGTAGGCATGGAAGAGACCGAACTGCAACCCAAGGTATTGCACGGGCAGTTTCTCCGAAATAAGGCATCGGTTTGAAAGGTCCGGTCCCCATAAATATATGCATTTGGATTTGATTTCCTCCATTTTGTACATAATGGAAGAATGATGGAGGATTCTATATTTTTATATATACATGTATATATATATATATATATGGATGTGTACAACTTCAGTCACCCAACTCAGGTAACAGGCTTGCTGAGGCTCTGTAACAAAGCAGCACACATAGCCACCAATGTAATATTTATAGTGTTCAACTTTTCTTAAATGTGTCTGTAGCTAAACCTTTGGTTTCCTTCACTGTGGAAAACATATGCTATGACTTCCACGCTGGGGAGAAGATTTTCATTTGAAAGAGGAGCAATGAGTTTCCCAAGGAAGGTATTTATTCCCTGATCAGTGAATAGTTGTATCTGGAGCTGACACAATGTCGCTTCAGTTTTTCAGCAGCAAACTCCAGGAAGCCTTATATAACTCCAAAGGGAAAATAATCTCTCTACTTTTCTTACATTTCATTGAACTATGCGTTTGTGTCCAAGAACTTTTCAAGTACATTAATTCAGCAACAACATAAAACGTATACGAAATTAGGGTATGGTTTTCAAAAGCAGGAACCTAAAATGAAGTTTCTAATTCCACATTTAGGCACATGAATCTGATTTTCCAAACTACTAACCACCCACCAGCCTGCACAGAAGGCTGACGGGAGCTCGTCATTTCTGGAAGTTGCACCACTGAACTGCAGCATCTGACTTTTTGACAGCCTTCTGGCGAGCAGTTTGCACAAGCCTCATAAAACATCAAAGGCCAAAACAACACGTCCTGCAATTACCCACCGAAAAACAATCTTAATTAATAACGATATCATCACTACTCCCTCTACCCTTTAACTGCTGCTGAAAAGTTTTGCTTTTCCTTCATCTCTGTCCCTGCTCCTTAATGCTTTAATCCTGCCCTTCAAGTTTTTATCGTACTATCAACCTGATTTCGGTGCTGTTTATTGCTCACTGTGTCAGATTTTTCTCTCTTGTTTTTTGGATCAGTCTGCTTGCTATATACTCAGCAACTACAGCCTCAGAGGACATGGATTACTCCATCAAAATACTCTAAGTTCAGTTTTACATGTGTACGAGGCTGATCTTAGTGACATCATAAAAATTTAGATAAGGTTGAAAAAACTAACAGGAAAATAAGAATTTGGATTTCTGGCTTTATCCACATTAAGCACTTGGGAAAAAATAGTAATTAAAAATATTAAGTACTGAAAGCACATAAGTTTAGAACATTAACCTCATGGAGTTGACCAGTTATTTGTTCTCCTTTCCATCAGCTAATGATTTTGATGTAGACACAGAATGTCACGTTTGCATAAGACTCATAGTGTCTGTATCCTTAGGTGTGTATTTTGACCAAAAGTCATTGAGGTAAACTGGAATCAGAAATTTGACCACTGAAGCCAAGAGTAATATTTTTACTCACTTGGGTTTGTGATGAAGAACGTCAAATTCTGTCATCTCAAAGTGAAAATTGGAAGGAAGGGCTGGTTTTGTCTTTCCCAGGACTAAGAGAATTATTGGAAGTACAGCCATATCTCCCCAATGCGATCTGTACATTCAAATGCCTCTATTTTGGCTTGGCTGGGAAGCATCCCCAGTCAATTCAAATTAAATTGAAATAAACAGAATTAAGGCAAGTATTTAGAGCATTTTGGCCTGAAGTCATGCTGAAATTTAAAATGCTGAAACTTTCTTTGTAGACTAGCCACATGTACCCAAAGGGACCTTGTAAAACATCATGACCTTCTTGCAAATTAATTGTTCATTCAAAAAAGGAAGAGACTTCCAGTCTAAGAGTGATTCCTAATAAGCCACATGTCATGCTGTCATACCTTGAGTTTGTGGGATGGAGCTTGTTTGCCTGTACCGTTTGTAATCCTCTACTGGAACAGCCCCATCCCAGGAGTGCTTCCATCAACTACTCCAGTAATCACAGCACCATTGCAACAGTTGAAGTAGAAAATTGAACATATATCATTAAAATTGTGTTTATATAACTGAGGTTTTCCCCAGACCAAGGATATTGAAAACAACTACCTATTCTTATTAAAAATGCGAATATCTTTAATGTCCAGCAGTTTCCACACCGGGCTCTGAGTACCAGCACATCCCGATGTCCACGTTTCCCAGCAGCTCAGGAACTGCTGCTTCTCCCTGCCCTGCTCCCATCTGTTCTTCCTCTTCTCCTCGTCTAGTCAGGGGCACACACTAGGCTCTACTCTCCCAGCACCATTTGTCTCCAGCTGACCACCAGGAGGGTCACAGTTTCACCTTTTGGGCACACACACACCTCCTCCTCATCACTTTGTTCTCTCGTCGTACCTGTCTTCCTAAGCTGGTTTTATTTCAGCTTTGCATTTCCCTTCATTTTCCGTGTTCCTCAACTGCAGTCCAAACACTTTCATCGCAAATTTGCCCAAGTTCTCATACAGTCTTGCTTCCTTCTCAAATCAGCTCTCAGATGCTGGGTCGACATCCCTGCTTACACCACAGACTCTTCATGCTCAGTTTGGGTCCTTTCTCCTCACCACTGGAAGCAGGTGGGACTGTGTGGTTAGCAGCAGCTGGAAATGGGGCCTCAGAGTGAACCACCCTTGCGAAACCTCCAAAAGTTTTATGAAGACCCTAAGGTGCTAATTCAGGCACTTGGGCGAGATCCTAGTAACGCTCACCAGCCTCAGCTCTTCACTGCTGAGAAATGCCGTGTCCTGGTAGGAAGAAATATTCTCTGTAGGACACTGATGAGCTGCATCCATGGCTTGCACAAACGCCCTTCTCCAGCATGGTGCCTCTCCCAGTCAATGGTAACTTCTGACCAGGATTTACAGTCAGAATTAAATGGGATTTTCTGTGTAAGGTCCTGCGAATTACTTATGTTCTGAAAATTATGAGCTGTGGGAATTAGAAAAGGTAACAACACTACTTATAAAATATCACAAGGCTGAGTAATTTTTCAGTGACATACTTTAGCCTCCATGGAGCATTAAATAAAAATTCCGTGCCAGTCAAAGAAGCAGTGTGACACACAAGAGTGGTTCTCCTGCAGGTCTTCAAGTTAGAGCACAGACATCCTACTGAAACCACTCGTTTGTGCATGCGATTTACTCACAGGTTTAAAAAAAGGCGTCAGAATACTCATCCTCAACCCCCCCTCGACCCAAAGTATGAGCAGGAATAGCCTTTGTAAACGTATATAACTTGGGAGATTTAAGGTTGTAAGTACTGCAAGTTTAAAATCAGTTGCAGTAAGTCCTGATCTAAATTCCTCAACTGAGATTGACTAAAAGTATAAATAAATAAACCAAAGAGTTGCATTCTATCCGAAACCAGCCCCCAGGTCTGTTGTGTCATCCTGTAACTTTGGTCTTTTATTTCTGATCCATATCACCAGTGACATGAATAGCAATTTTCCAGAGCACTAGACTTTGAGGATTTGAATTAGCAATACAGGATCCCGAAGAACACTGAAGGGAACTGCAGTATCCTACAGCTGTGCTCTGCTCTCAGGTGCTGGCTGGCACTCGGCTGAGGCACCTGAAACCAGATGGCATGGCCTGCTCTGACACGAAGCTTCTTAGGATTGATTTCAACACTGCAAAGCTCTGTTTCAAATGATACGGGTGCAACGAGCAAACCATCGTTAACCTAAAGCAATAATGACGGCAGGTTTTAGATTGCATTAAAAATATCAACCTATAGAGTACTGTGAAAAATCACATGGAGACTTCTGTTTAATCTGCATAACAAAATGTAATTACAAAGTGTCTCATACAAAACTGAAGACGAGAGCACAAATGCCATGTCTGAGCACCTTTCAGCCCATATACTTATCTGCCAGCATAACCAACTGCACTCCAGAAGTCCTACCTCAGGGGCAGACTTGGCCTTCTTCCCAAAGAACTGTGCCCATCATTGCACTGGAAGTGAATTTTTTGGGTGGAAGAGGGGAAAATGGATAGGAAGATCATTGGACTATTAACAAGATGAAATGTTAATAGCAATTTTAATGAAAAACAGAAGAACAGCAGGTTGCAAAAAAAAAAGTTGAATGTTTTAATGCATTTTGAATCATAATGAAGAATAACATATTACATCTAAAAACAAATTAGCAGAATAATAAAAAGTGGTTCCACATAACTTATAAATTCTTTTTTTCCAAAAAGATGGTTTTCACAGATTTAGGCAACAAATAAGATGTTTCACTCCACATCTGATTGCAAAGTATACACACAACTTGTGAAAACTGATGTGCATTGCTTAAAAGACATAAAAGCTTGATTTTGCCCAGTGATCAATTTCCTGTGAAATTCTGCACAATACTGAAACTGCAACTTTCCTCCATTTTATGAAATGTTGGACATTGTTCAACGCTGAAAAACTCTCTCTGGAACATTCAAAGCCATGAAATGTTTTCCACATGTTTAGTCAAGGCAGTAGCATTCGCTACTACTGCTCAGGGGTGATTTGCTTCAAGGGGAACAGCAGCCTGGAGTTAATCTTCAGTACAGTATATAAAATTAAGCTAAGGGACAGTTCGGTATTTAGCTGATTGAGTATTAGCCTGCTCATAAGAACATGGCTCTAGCACCTTGTCTGGTTGATTTTTTTTTCAAAAGTAAAAGTGTGTAATCATCCCGTTCCTGGTGCCAGAGGTGTGTCCCTCTGGTGATATAAAAAGCTTGCAGCAATGATTAAACTGCATAGAATCCAGTGGTCCTGTGTTACATATGTATATTAGAGAAGCTTACGCTGTCAATTTAGTTCAGCAGGACCAAAACAGTGACCTTCTCCCCCACCTCATGTAATTAAAAGGTTAGTCATTGCTCAAGATGCTACACAGGCCATGCTGGAGAAACCGCTTCTACTGGCTGGAAAGAAGTTTCTCTCTTTGTTAAGCAGCATCAACCTGCCTAAAACTCTCTCCATTACCAACTGAAAGAAAAAGTGAGCCTTTTTTCTTACAGAATAAAACCTGCAATCCAATATCAGATGGCCTTACCCAAGAATTAAAAACCCAGAAAAAAAAAAGTGAAAACAAACTCTGACACCATCCTTTAACCCTTGTTATCAGAAGGCTTAAAACTCTGCAGCTGCTTTCCTCGACCTCACTAGTTTTGGTACTTTAAGACTGCTTCAGTATAATTCTGCATTTATCTTGTACCTCATAAAAAAAAAGCTACGACGACCCGTACTATAAAGATACTGGACTACTCCATTAAATACCTTGAGCTTCCTCAATGTTGTGCACTCAAAAACCATTTCTAGGACCCCAGCTTCCCTGTAACTCCTCAACGATGCATTCACCATCCCCTTCCATTGCACTCTAATGCCTTTACGTGTTAGTTAACAGGCAAACCAGCAAACACATCGGCCTTAATGCCATTATGAACAGTGCTGTACAGGACATGAGCACAGCTACAGCTTCATGTAATCCTAACAACGCGATAGAAAGTTTTGACTACTTTACTTACGGCAACCCAATATACTCTCTGATTCCCACTGTTAAGAGTGCTTTCCCTCACCCTCCATCTTATAGCGTGATATGTCACACAGATAGGGGCAGTATCTCGCTCCAGCTAAGAAGTGTCTGTCTGAAGCAGCCTTCCTGTTCTTTTGCAGATGTCAGCTGCCACTTGCATTTACTTACATAATCAGCAGCTGTGGTGTAACACCACATTGCCAGTGCAAAAGAGGCTGAGCACAGCGAGGAGCAAAACCAGAGTAAGATCATTTGGGAGAAAGACGGGAGACCTGTGTTAATTATCCCCCTTGGAACACGATAGGGACTGCAGCAGCCCTTGCCACAGCTGAGAACACAAAGGTGACAGATGATGTTTACTTACCATATTGCTCCATTAGCCTTAAGTGTTAATTATCTTAAGGATCACATTTAGTATGATTGTCTTTCCTCTCATGTCAGAGATAGTTCTTCAGCCAGAGACCAAAAGTGCTTTTTTCTGGGCTACAGAGAGATTCAATGCATCTTGACCAACATTCACTTTTGAGGTAGTACTAATTTATTTTGTATTGCTGGCTCAAAAAAAAAAAATACGGGCAGTGAGCACATTTAAAAGCATGCTCACTGTAGGTATAAGAGAAAAAAAAAAGAAAAAGAAAAAACCTATTTCCTTTCTGGGCAGATCACCAAAAAGAAGCAATCCTTCTTACAAAGGTCAGCTCACATTCACTGGTAAAGTCAAACTTTCATACATGGTTTATAACAATAGCTATAAACTAAAGTGCTTCAAAATTTGCTTGACTAGATTTCAGTGATTAGAATCATAATATTCTGGATTTTTGCTAGTGTGAAATGCCATGAGTTTTTTAGAATCACTTTATATAAGAAGGGCAGAATGAACGTTTTTCTTTTTCAAAAGAAAAAGTACAAAAAGCATTCAGAATAAACCTTGCAGCCTATACTCACTACAAGTAGTTTATATTTTCCTTCTCAAATCTACTATTTCTCCAGTAACTGGACTAAAAATGGAGTTGAAGTTGCACTATACTGCAGCACTAAAAAAAAAGTATTCCGATCAGATGCAAACAGGAAAACGTTTACAATCATATACCTAGTGAAATTCACACTTCATTTCAAACTTTTAGCCCTGCAGATTCTTTTTAACACAAGGCAGATATGTAGAGTCATGGAAAAACGTAACAGACTGCTATACATTCTCTACACCTACTACATAAATTTCACATTTATGTCACAAATGTAATGCCCTACTGTTTATCTATCAAACGCTAAATAACTTATGAACATTTATGTGCTCTATGCAACAGTGAACATATTGACCAGTGGATGCCAAAATATAAAAGTTCATACACGAGACGAACTAATTTTAAAAAAATCACATTTTCTGTACAATTCATGCAAACTGTGCACAACGTGGTAACAAGAACAACATTTGCTGAAGTCTCCATTTAAGGAAGAGCTTTTGGAGCAATAGCAGACCAATATCCGGAGAAGTCTGCGGGAGTGTGTAAGTCCATGGCAACATAAAATGCAAAAATTCTTCCAGCATTTCATTTTTCTTGTAACAAAGCGGGGATGTTGATGTTCCAGCCAATAGCCTGACGATCAAATCCACATGTGAAGAGGTTACAGATTGGGTGGTCCTCACTCCATGCCGAGCAGCACACCATCCTTCTGTGGCCCTACGACAGTTCGAGACACATCAAGTACTGCTTACAACAATTTTGAAAGCTTCTGTGTCAACAACTTAAAGTCAGAATAGAAACTTGCTCATTCTCTCACTACTTTTTTTGGAATTTGAGGTTCCTAAAGATTACAGACACTTTCATCTGCAAGGTAAAATCTTTATGACATTGAGACTGCTTAATACCAGCACTGGGTCCATAAAGACAGAAGCATACAAACAGGTGAATCAAAACTTTTGAGGTTTTCACAGTATGTCTGCTATCTAATTGCCACTTTATTTACAAAAACAAACTGAATTTTGATTTTAAAACTTTTACTTATAAAAGCAATCTTAAAATAAGGAACTACTTGCTGGCAACTGCTTTCTTATGAACCTGCAAGGTTTGCTGTTGAGTTTTTTTTGTCTGTCATGTTTATAATTCAGAAAGGATAACAGTACAGCAAGAGGAATGTCATACTGAGGAAAAGCAATGCCTTATCTATTGTTCAAGTCCAATAGTAAGAAAAATACCTCAAGGAGGATTCTGACAAACATTCAAGTAAAAAAAAAAAAATCTCCGTGATTTCTGTAGTGTTGACCTGAATGTAAACACTAAAGAAAAATAAAGGAAAGAAAAAAATTCACAATATCAAGACTTAAAAATAGGTAAGCACTAAACAGCTCTTAAAACCCTTTCCTAAACTCTGTCAACAGCTGCTGCATCCACATACGTGCTTGGTTTCCACAAAGCTGTGAGTGATGATACAGGACAGTCAGAAACCCTGCCTTTCAGATGGTTAAACATACTACTGCTTATGAAATATTTGAAATGTGCTGGAAAACTGATGTCTTCAAAAACGTATTGTAAAAGGTCCCTTTGAGTGACATAATCCAATTAATTTCACTTAGACTAACTTGCTACATTAGCAGTGCCATGCCAAATAGCACCACAAATGAACAAACTTGGTGGCTACAGAAAGGATGGTTGAGTAGCTGGTATCAAATATCAAGAATTTATTTGTATAAGCATGGGAGAAAAAAAGATTATCACCAAATCATACAAAGTGAGCTTTTCAAACTGCATCCCATTTTTTCCTTTTATGTTTCTTTACAAAACAAATTCACCACATGGTAATGAAAAAAGTCTGAAACCTCAAAATGAGTCACTTTTCTGACAAGATTCATGTCAAGATGTTTAAAACACATTTAAAATGCCCTTAAACATTTTTATCCATTTCATAGAGAAGGCAGACATTAGGATCTCTTTCACAAGAAGAAAAATTATGATGAAATCCGGTTGAAACATTTCCAATTCCAAAATATGATTTTACTTATTTGTACATTGGTCATTTCCAACAAAAGTGTATTTGTATAGACAAGTGTCTTTCAGCATTTCTTCAGCTTTTACACTACAGATATCAAACCCTATTTTTAACCTTGTATGATAGAGAAGAACAGACATACTTTAAGGCTATAAAAAAATTCAGTTACCTGTCTATTACTGCGAGGGAGGCGTGCTAATCGCACTCCTGACATGTCAAATAACCTAACCTGTCGGTTGTCATGTGGAAGCGCAATGATTCTTTGGCCAACACATACATTAATCCTGCACGTAAGAGACAAAAGTAGGTTATGCACAAAACAGTCAGCCTGGCAAACAGAACTTGATATAAATTTAAGCTCACGAGAAGTGATATAGCTGATTTTTTCCTGGTTAGCATTCAAAAGTGGAAAAAATAAAGTATTAAATCATTAAGGTGACTTTTATTGTACCAGATGCTCTAACAGGTTTAACTTCTGCATCCCATATAAAAATCTCAGAAAATCAATACAATATATTTATTGAAAATGAATGTTGACTAAATCTGTATTTTGGAAAACCACTTTCAAAAACTCATAAATGTCTCTGCACAAGTTTAATTATAGTGACTAAAACTAAATTTCTGTTCAGTGAATTAAGAAAATAGTAACTTGAATATCTGCTTACCTATTGACTGCTGAATCTGTACGGATGGTTGCAATAGGAGACCTCATGTTTTTCAAATCCCAAACTTTTACAGTACGGTCATCGCTGCCAGAAACAACATTGTCTCCCACGGTGAAAACTGCAGATGTCACAGTGCTGAACAAACAGGAGTAAAAATGAAAAAAGGCCAAGCTCCGAAGTTTGTATTTAAACTAGCTGCTGATTTAGAGTTCTACTTCCTGTTCCTACGTTTCCGTTAGGATATATACCTTGCCTTTCCCCCAGCTTGATGTGGGTATCTTAGAATAAAGTAATCTTATGAGAAGTTGTTTCACTTAAGGTCTAAGCGGCTTGACTGGCCAACATGCTAAGAAAAGAAGCCCAACGGTGCCGAGTCCATTTGGAGGCACCTCTCACATTCCATTTATCCTAATAGGACTGGGCACTTTTACCTCATGAAGCCTTAATTCACTTTGCAGTTCCTATGTCAACGTTCACTATGCTATCAGACACCCAAAACTGAATCAGTAGTATACAATCAAATTCTTCCTCTCAAGTGCCTTGAGACCACTAGCTCAAGTTATTTTATTTTCCATTCAAAATTTTCTGTAGAACTACCGCAGGCATTTGTTATTCACGCTGCAGACACAAAAGAGATCCACAATACCTGACCTGAGATGTAACTAATAATACTTTGTACATACACCTAAACACGTTACACAAAGAGCTTCCAGAACAACTCTGCTAGCAGCAACTACATCAATCTAACAATTTCCAATTCTGATTTCAATTCCTATTCAACAATAGCTGAAGTCTGATAGTCAGGTAAGAAAAATGGCAAGTAGTAACATCAAGAAGCATGACCAGCCAGTTCTTCAAATTCAACCTATTGTGGCTTCAAATGCACAAGTTCAACCAGCGAATGACTCTCAAGAATATTTATACCAACTGGAAGCACAAAATATTACTTTCAGAAAATGTTTTTATTTTATATATATTTAGGTATATATTAAATATATATTTATATTATTAAATATTAGCCACAATTTTATTTTAGAATTTTCTCTTATTTACATCTTTTACCTATTATTTCATATTGTACTGTACCAGTAGTACTCAGTATTTAAACGAAAATAGTAGTACAATGTGAATTCTCAACTCAAAAATAGTTATTTTTTGCTCACAGAGTGTACTAAGAAAGCATATAATCTCTCCCTAAAATCATTAGGAAAGGCTTCTCAACTCTGTTTCTGCAGATTTGATTTAATGACCTATCTTGTAACTTGGGTCATGCACATCAATTTCTTAGAATTTAGTAATTTTAATTTAAGTTGTCAGTTGTTACTGTCACTTTGGTTGTTCTGCAGAAATTTGAATTCATGTCCTACCCAAGCTGCTGATTGAGATTAGCACTAGCCAGGTCACAACGGACCAGTTTATGCAAGCCTCTTAATTTAAATTGACACCAAATTAAGTTTTAATTAGGATGAAGGTCCACTTTATTCATGACACCAAGTTTCCTAATGCATTATCAGAGTGCAGCTAAGCTATCAGGGAGATGATTATAATAACAGGCCTTTGCCTCATCTTCTGGACTCATGAACCAAAAGTCAAGAAGTTAAAAGATACATGAAGGCTACAACCGAGGAGTCTTTTGAAAAGCACCTTCGCATTTGGGAAGAAAATTCATCCACACGATCAAGTTACTGCAGACTAGAGTTGGTACGGTCTTGGCACAGAACCTGCCTTCCACCTGCCTGACCTCCCCACGACTTAGTAATTTCTGCATTTCCTTCCCCAAGTTCTAGAACACAAGCTGCAAAATACGTCACAGGAAAACTTTTCAGACTTCCACTGAACTCCATATCAGTGTAACACATTTGAAATAATGTTTAGCAGTTTAAAGTTGACTATTAAATCTGTACACTTTGCGCACATTGCGAGACCACCTTGTACATGACAGCATGAGGAATTCAAGTCGTAGAAAGACTCCAGGTGAGTGAAAAGGCAGCATTTTAGTATTCTGCTACAACACACAGATATGATCTGTTTTCCCATCATATATTTTGTTCCAATTATGGTCGTAACACGTTCCCAAACTGTCTTTAAATAAACCTCCAATTTTGGATGCTTTTTTCCACAACTTTAAACAGTTTTCCGGCTTCTTTGATCTCGTATTGGTTCTCCTTTATCACTTATCACTGTCAAACACAGTTAAGTACAGTTAAGTCTTTTTGACCACAGAAGGTCTCTCTTTCTTAGATTTATCATCTTTCAAATGAAAACATTCAAAGCCTTTGCCATGCAAACAGAACGCCAGCTCTAGGTTTGCTCAGCTCTTTCTGCTCCTCTCAAAAGGAAAAGATTTCCAAAATAAACTAAAATCCTTTTCTGTAGTACTTTCAGTTTAACTACTCATTCAGATATTACTGGGCACATCAGGAAGAAGTTTGTAAAACAGAAGTGCAGTGAAGTTCTCCTGTAGCTCTCTGTGATGACTGGGAAAAGGGTAGAAAGGCAAAAGGAAAGCTGCCATGCTGTTTTCCGTGATGTCCTTAAAGGCATTTAGTAGTCTTCATCCTCTGGCTCCCATCCCAAAACTCCACTGGAAGGCACTGCAGACTGAGATATGCACTATTTACAAGCACGTGACTACAATAGCCTTTTTCATAAGGAGCTCTGAATTCAAAGGCTAGATATAAAAGCACTTTCTATTGCAAAAAGGCAACATTGAGAAAACCCACTTCCTGAGAAGCAAGCAAAGCAAAGTCTGTGTGGGAAGAAAGAAGTTGGCAGAGCAGCCAGCATCCCAATAACCTTTCAGAAGTATTGCCTCCCTAATCCCGCCCACATCGCAAAATTAAAAGGCTGCTTTCTGCATTTTCATGGGGCTGCTTTTACTTTCCATCGATACTAGTCTTCAATTTGTTCTAACCCAACTTAAATTGCGGTTAACGTCCCCTTGGCAAAATTAATAAAAAGTGTCAACAAAAGATCATCAGACCCCCGTGTTAATGGAATGCTAGAAGACATTAGGTTTTTAATAACTCAAAAAAGATGACAGGTATTATAGGACGTTAAAAAAAAAATGGCAAAGAAGCAGCAGTCTTATGACACTTCAAACCACGGGTCCCACAGGGAGTTTGGTGTGCTACGACCATTCTCCAGAAAAGCTTCAGCCTCCGCCAAACCCCAGCAAAACTCATTTATCTTGTCGTAGGGAGCAGCCGAGCGTGTACTTCCAGCTGACAGCGTGGCACTTCCTCACCACACACCGCTGCCTGGCCTCGAACATTCTGCTCCCTCCGTGGGTCTCAATCAACAGAAATACTGTAGTGCTAGCACTCCTCATTAGGCCGAACAGCTGTCTCCCCAGTCACACTGAGACACGGAACTGTTTTGCATAACAATCTGCTGAAATTTCACACACAGGGAAAAAAAAATGATGTGGAAAATGTTGGACCATGAAATGCTGATGCAGAACACTTACTGGCAACGCACCAAAAAAGAAAGTTAACACTGCTGTTTCCATTTTGATTTGCAACCTATGCTGGGATTTGCTGTTGACTACTCGGAGAGGACGTGTTTTCCTGGCAGTGGGAAGGCAGCTACTAAAAAGCACTAACCCGCATGTGGGCCGAGGTTCTGGAGAAAATGAACTAAAAGAGAGTTTTCAGATAAACACACTCGATGTACACCAAATCATAGTTAAGCAACAAAATCGGAGTGTTCCAACTCGTGTTTCGTATTCCAAGCGGTAAAATTTAGGAATGAAACCTAAAGAAAGAGGTATTTGGGGCAGCCTTTCCTGTACACAGGAGTTTACCTTCTGTTAGGGGAACTAAGCATATCCTCACACAGAGCACCCCGCAGTCTGTGGGGAAGCCTGGACCTGGATTTAAAGCCTCCAGACAAGGACAACAGACTGCCCTGGCCACAGGAGTACCACGTAAGGAGCACACCAACACCTCCACATCTGATCGTGCACTCAGGTTTCAGAAGTGCTAAGGAACTTAATTCCAAGAGCAGCTACACACACAACTCCCAAAGTCTGTTTCTGGGTTTATCTCCGAATATCAGCAGAGCTTCTTCCTCCCACTTGAGAAGCACTAAAAACAAACCACGGAAGAATTAACACAAAAACGGTGGGAATTCAGAGACAGCTTCACGCTGAAAAGTCATCTCTAGCGTTTAAATCAACAATGCCTATTTCAAAGATATGCGTTTCATGACATTCAGAGAAAACAACCTGTGTCTCTTTTTCTCTGTCTTAACAAAACGATACAGGATTGAAAACCAATTGCTAGCTTTTATGAGAATCACTCAATGGCAAGTTAGCAAATTAGTTAAGGTGCAGATGTCTTTAAAATCAATTCCATTACCTTTATGATGGGATAAAAAAGGTTCATTTATCCCTGCAGTCTTGCTGCATGTGTTAGGTAAGCTTTAAAACAACAAAACACTATGAAGTGTTTTCCATTGAACAGGATATAAAGAAAAGGCCTTTGGCTATGCTTTTTTGTGGGTCATTTGAAAAAAAATCATAGTACTTTTAGAGCATGCATTCACAAATGGAATTAAGATTCTCTCCACCTACTGTAGTAAAGCTTAAAGCATTCACAAACAACTAAATAGATTTATTGCCCACATCTCTTTTTTGAAGTGACTGACAAAAACTCCAATGGCTAACATCGAGTACAGTGAAACTCTGTGTTATATACCCCATTCCCCCAAATAAACGCATGGTGGATCTTATTATTATTATTTAAAAAATTACTAGCTACAGGGGGTTTAATTGTAAACAGTTACTCTTCCAGATAAAAAAAAGATGTTCACTTTTTTATATTTTTTTTAAGTAAAAGCAATTTTCTCTACAAGAAAATTAGTCAATGACAAATTAAAAAGCAAAAAAAAATATAAAATTATCAAAGAATATTATCTTTTAAACAGCTTTTTCATCAATTCAGCAACTCCATGACGGTGCAGTAACTCTCTTTATTTGTCCAAATATTCAAATACTGACAAACATACAACTAGCTTTTATGGAATGACTCATTTTCCAGGATTTCAAAAGTGATTGCAGTACGTCTCTCTATTTCTGAGTGCATACTACTGGTTATATAGCAGAGAACTTGCTAAGATAAGATCAGTTACTTGGAACTCTAAGCAGTATGCCCTACAGCAAGTTTCCTTGCTGTACAACCCTACAGGAGGTTTCTTTTCAACTAATTTTCTCTATAACGCTACGTACATTCCTTTTATAGGAAGAAAGGATTAAGCTTCATCAAGTTTTGATTATTCCTCTCAAAATAAAGATGGCAAAAACATTTCAAGAACAGAGACAGTCTAAGTGTCATTTTAAAGTGTTTAGAATCTCTCTGATATCAACTCCACAGCATCACATTCTAATGCCTTCCCTCTTGTCTGATGATATAATGTTTACAAGAAAAAAAGCTAAGTTGCATACTACTGATTATTGGCGCTTACAAACCCAGTTATGTTACCATTTTACACACGTGGTACTGACACCCTAACAAAACTCCTAATTTTGTGGAGGAGACGGAACAAGATAGATACAGTAAGAGAAGAATCATCGAGTTAATCAGTAAGGCTTGGGCAGAAAAACAACAGATTTCACAGACAAATTTTGCACTTCCTACAGAAGCTGAGTTGAGAGACCCACACACGGGGAATGCCAAAGGCATTCCTTGATTAGGAACAGCAGAAAAATAGTAGACACAGTAAAGCATCGCTGATGGCATTAATAGCTGAGAAAGACCAGGAATATCTCAAGACGACCCAGTGCTTGAAACTGGTTGAATTTCACTGACAGCATCCAACAAGGTATTCTCCCTTCGCCCACATCACCTTGGCTTTCAAAGGTGAGCAAGACACACAGCAGGGTAAGAGAATTAAACCTTGCAGAACAAAGGATCTGGGAAAGCCTGCTGACCTTGGCAAACTTGAGTGTCCATGAAACTAAAACAATCATTAGTCTCTTAATACAGGATGCCATTTTGACATTAATTCCACACTCATTAAATGTCAGAATTCAACCCAGCATCCTAATCAGCTACTAATCAAGTATTTTTACATTTTTTAATTCAGATTTTACAGCAGAAATAGGAGTTAGAAGATGAAAAGTTGAAAAAGTGAGACATTATTTGCACTTCCCTCGTTTCACAATTCTCACAACAAAGCACAACTCACCATCAGCCGTATATTCAGAGATATATGGCTAGCAGAGGTACTGGAGCCTTCCGCACATCTCCTGTAGCCACACATTTGGAATGAAAGTCGAAGGCATATGCAGTAGTCTGGAAATGCTACAGGCCACCCCATTCTGCTCTTCATCAGCAGTAACACGAGATCCACTTTGAGCAATTTTTCTCTGAGTTTGCCCACAAAGACGTAAGATCCAACAACTAACACATTCATCTTGATGCACTGGCTCAAACTAGCAACAAAGATTTGAGCCTGAGAACTCAAATTATGAATTTTTTTCAGCCTAGGTCAAAAGCACCTGCTCAGATGATGTTTCTGAAGCCAGAAACATGCTTATTGCCATGACAAGTTGGTGCCTAACAAGGCACTGAACAATCAAGAAGCATTAACAAAGGGCATTCAACTAAGAGCTACCCAAAGCTGCTTTTGAAGACAGTATTTTACACCTTGAAGGTGTAAATCTAGAAAGATCTCAGCACATGTAGAATACCTGAAAAGACAGAAAAACACTGACATTCTCTAGCTCTTTCAGATTATTGCATATTCCTTCTCCTTTCACTGTGTGGCTGCAGATGACAGCAGTGGAAAGCTCCAGTTCACCTGCTGTATGCAGCCTCTGAACCTCCCAGGCTGAACCTCTGCTGCTGATGGGAAGTAGTCAGTGAATTCCTTGCTTTGCTTTGCCTGTGGGTGCAGCTTTTGCTTTACCTGTTAAGCTGTCCTTATCTCAACCCAGGAGTTTTCTCACTTCTACCCTTCCCGTTCTCTCCCCTATCCCAGTGCAGGGGAGTGAGCAAGGAGCTCTGTGGTGCTCAGCTGCCTGCTGGGGCTAAAACCACTTAAGTGCAAAACAGAGAGGCTTGAACTCAGGAAATCAGCTCAATTAACTTGCAACAGGTCAATGTCTGGATGATATTGTATCCTTTTCCCAGGGCTCTGTTAAACATCTCATAGAAGGATGTGATTGGAAATTAACAGTACTAGGAATATAAATTCCTTGTGGTGCAAGCAGAAAAATCAGACAGGGAATAGTAGTAAGTGATACGACAGGGAATAGTAGTAAGTGATACAAACTGGAGGTATACCAGGTATAATAAAAAGGCAAGATAAAATCCTGTTGCCAGAAATTAAAGCTAGACAAAGTCACACTACAAAAGCACAAAAAGTTTAACAAGGAGGTTAAATGCTGGAACAAACAACTTACAGGATGTACCAAGGGCTAAGTTAAAACCTTTGTTACTGAAGAACCTAACATAAAATTGGACAATTCTTCTAAATTTACCTCTTAATTAAAAATAGGCATCAATGTAAGAAGCCCAAGACAGATGTGATGATCACAACAGGTTCCATCTGGCCTTACTGGACAATGTTTAATTTTCTTGGACTATAGCAGAACTGTGATAGAAGTAAACTACAAGAAATACCCCACTTCTAATAAAGCAAACAGTTATATGCTCAGGACGCCAAAATAACAGGTGATTTCTTAGTCCATTTACTTAAAATACAAATAGACTCTCATCTCTGGTATACATACACCTGTTCTGACAGAATATCACTTGATCACACAAGGCAACACACAGTAATTGCTTTTTGTTTTTGGAAGTCAACTTATAAAATCATATTCTGTATGTAACAGTCTCAGTCTGTTACATTGCAGTTTATTTTTAAAAGATAAAGTGCCATTTTGACTAAATCTTAAATCATTACAGCTAATAAGAAAGGAATTTGAAATTACACTATCCACCTACGTCTTTAGTAGGCAAACAGACACAAAGCATAATATGGCACTGAACAGAAAATGTAGTTTCTGAGCAGGTTTAAAGTTTTGACTTTCTCCCTCACATTCCCAAAACTAAAAATTGCTTTTGGAACCAGGAATCACATGTCTGATGGCAAAGTTTTAAGAGGCAGAAGTGGTATGCCACCCTCTGAGTTCAGAGGCTGGCACCTAAGAGCCTCTTTTACGTGTGAGTTTTTTTTCTTTGACAGCTCTGAGCTGGGGCTGCAGGCACCCAGGCTGGCGGCCACCAGCAGAGCTGTGGTGCCATCTGCTGGGCGCTCTGGTGCCTGTGCTCCTGGCTCTGCCGCCCCAAGGCTGTGCCACCAAGCAGTGAACCATTTAGGAAATACTGCTCTTACTCTCCCACCAGAAGCTTTACTGCTTTCAAGAGAGAAGCAAGTGCTACGAAGTATCAAATATGGCAGAAAGGAACCAAACTTCAATTCCGAACCATATATTACTAGGGTTTGATGATGGTTTGGATCTCAGATGAGAACAAAAAGGCAGTAACAATACTGACTGTAGGTGAAAATAAAAACAATTTTCACAGAAACTCTTATCTGTTCTCCTTCAAATGTCACACAGTAGTACTCAGTTTCCAAAACAACAGCCAGAGCTCATGATATATTAAACGTATACGGTAAAACTAAGTAAAACTTACAATTAAAGGTGATTTTAAGTATGAAAATTGACTTTTCACAGACCAGATAACCTCCAGAGGTCCCTTCTAACCTTAACTATTCTGTAATTTGGTGATTTATTTCACACTGAGTATCACGACAAGCAGAGATGACCTGTTTGATCAACTGCAGCAATACCCCTAAACTACACTGTAACTGATGCAAAAAAAAAAAAATAGTCTTATAAAACAGGGAAATTAACTTAGTACCTCAAGGAGCACATGAACGTCTTTGCTTGGATAAGCAACTGACGACATTCATACTTTAAGAACTTGTAAAAAAAATTTTTATTATTATTAATCATGAATTACATGTCACTTACTCTGTGTGGCCCTGAAAGACATTCACAGAATGGATAGAAGGATCTCTGAAATCCCACAGACGGAAAGTTGTATCGCGGGATGATGTCACCACAAGACGCTGGGTGGGATGTGTACAACAATGCGTTAGCTCTTGGTCGTGCCCTAGAAGCACAGATGAGAACATGTAAGGTAATGAAAATAAGACTTTTCATTTCCACATATGCTTGGAATGAAGTGCTGGTGATTTTAAACAAACAGTAAAACAATAATAAGCATCATTCCAAACTTTCATTTTACTATTGCTGTAAAAGTTTAGAACTGTATTTAGAAGCAAAAAAAAAAACATGAAAAATTACCACTCATTTCACATGATTATTAAGTAGCCATAGATTATTGCTACTTAATATGCCATAAAGACAACAAAAACACTTCGCAAGAACTGAAATTTGGCTGCATTCACTTTACAAACAACTGCTTCATAGGCCACATATCACATGCTTGAAACAACACAAATTCATGCTCACAGGATTTGCCAGGTTGGAATTTTAGAAGCCACTGCAGCACTGAGCAGCAGCGTAAGTCCTGCACATGCTCACACCACACTCCAGCAAAGCAACTTAACTTTCCCAATGTTTCTGTATCTAAAAGTAATCCCACGTATAACACTAAACCACCGATTTTATCTTTATGTGAGTGAAGAAATACCTGTAAGAGAATGGACTAGTTCGGAAGTCTCTACATCATACAGATTTGCTGTCCTATCCCACGAAGCTGTCACAGCTTGCTTTCCCCCCACAAGCCAGTCGGCTGCTATGACCACTCCTTGATGGCTTTTGAGCGAAGTTAACGGGGCTCTGATAGTGGGACAGTCACTAGAACCATCTCCGTCTCCATCAGGTTCATCCTTATCTGAGAACTCAAATTCATCTTCTCCGGACACTTGCTATAAAATGCAATAGGAAAAAGAATAAAAATAAATGGGAAGGAATGTCTCAAAGTTACATTTTACAGTGTAAATGCAACCAAACCCTTTTAATGTGAACATGGGTAGCTTAATTCTCTAGAACCTAGCCTACTCAGGTATCTACTATGAAAATCTTAATTGAAGGCATAAGACAGGTGAGTTAAGTGCATTTTTAATAGCTTCTTCATTTTCAAATCTCTCCTGGACTGTTTAGCTCTGAATATCTGTCCACCTTACTGTCTGGCAAATCTTTTCCGTAAATCCTCTCGCTCTATTACCCTGAGTTTCATTCCCATGCATGTATCACAGGAGTTTCTTACCTTTAATTTTTTTTAAAAAAATCAGAAGCATCTAGCAGGACGCTATTTTTTAATCTTTGGGAAGAGAATCATTTACAGTAATATTTTTATCCATTAGAATTAAAATCCTGACATCAGGATTTGTCTGTTGGTCTTTACATCAGAACTGCATGCTGACAGAAACCGGATACAAAATAAACTCTTATGCTAAGGTAAAATCATCCATCTCTGAATCCTACCAAAATACACCCCTCCTTCACCATATTCAGATGTGAAAAAGTAATATTTGTACTGCTCTTTCAAAATAGAAATTCCAAATCAACTCAATTGAATCAAACATTTGCCATTTAGAAATCTACCTACATATCTCTTATCATACAGTCATCTCCTGCCCCTACGCAGCTTACTGAGAAGCTCTCACTATGAGCTACATTTGTCTTCACAATTTAGTAAGGGTGACTTGAAGTCAAATACAGCACTTGACAGCCTACAGTAAATGGTGTTCCCAGGCTTTTATTCAGTCAGCAAATGTCAGTTAGTATGACGAATACTAGCAAGGGTCAAACAGAAATCAGATTTAGAGATACAATTAAATAAATGCCAAAAACATGAACCTGTACCACCAGTTCTCATCACAGCAACTACAGCTAATACAGGTACCTCGGTAAGGTAAGGTACAAGAACTTAACTAGTTTAACTTAATTTCATTATTATTTATGATTGTGCTAGTTACAAAAAAACATACGTGCCACCTCATTTACTTATATGCTTATCACCTTCAGAAAAAAGTCAGTGCTTGCAGTTTCATAGCCTATTCTGCACTTCTATTCTGATCTTCAAAAACATGAATCTTTTTTTTTTTTTGAAGGATGCTGAAATATACCCGTTCAACTAAAACCTTAAACCCCACCTTTTCCAATCCTGCAATCATGCAATTTTTTAATTACATATAAATTTAATGTTCAGTATTATCACAACACCCATATCTGATGAAATTGCTGTGCAATTAGTTGAGTTGCAGTAAGTTGATTGCTTACACTGCAGTCTGCAGTTGGCTGAGGTGCAGGCAACTGTACTATGTATCTCCAGATATGAGCTGTCTGGTCTCCAGATGCTGCAGAGGGGAAAAAGAAAGCACAAAGAAATGGAGGGGGAGGCAGAGAGGGAGAGACTGACTAAATAAGAGCATTTCCATGAGAAATAAAAACAAGCTTTAATGTTACATATTTGGCAATAACATCTGTGTGGCATCTAACAGACACAATTGTTACTTTTTTGGCAAGCAAGTTTCAATGAAATGGCCCCTGGCTTCAATACAGATCAGAACATAATTCATTCTGCAAAATGTAAGTATCTACCAAATTAATCCTTCTTACAGTGAAAATATCTACTTAAATACTACAAATCAAAACTCTAATATCACTGCTGTTCTAGTATGGAACATTTGAAGAAAGTATTTAATGCAAGAGCCATCTTTCATTTGCTATTTCCCAAAATGCTAGGGTTCTTCTTCATTCAATGATTTCTTCTGTTACATGTTTCTAGCACATTTTTAAAGAGAAAACCAAAACAGCAAGACTGAAGCTATTTTGCCTCTGCCTTAAGCAACTCAGCTTAACTAGCACCAGTTCACAGCTCAGCAGGTATCATTTGATTTTAGACTTCACCCGTTTTTCAAAGAAACTTACCCATTACTAAACAAGATTCTCTTTGTTATGGACAAAACAAACATGCTCCTAATACTTAGGGGGTACAGTGTTGAGAGTGCTACATTGAGAAGAAAAACAGTCTGCTATGTGTGTGCACAGACTTCGAAAGTAAAATGTATGTGAAAACGTTTGGAGAAATGTCTTTTTAATAGAACAAGTAAGACAGGTAAAAGGAAGTTCATCAGCCTTATATGCTTTTGGGTGTCAGTATTCTGGATCAGGGAAGGAGGTGTTTTTCTCACTTGTACCCCCCCCTTTTTTTTTTTTCATTTAAAGTAGTCATGTCAATCAAGTGACACAGATTGTCAACGGAAATATTTTGCAGAAACACCTCTCAGAAAACCAGAAGTCTCACTATGGCTAGTTTTTTGCTTTGTTTTTCATTTTTGGTTTATTTGTTTTTGTAAGTCAGTTTACATAACAATATTATTTATGGCACTGCAACACTAACTGCAGTTAGCATATGAAAACAGGAAAATCCAATTAGCCGAACTTAAATCACCGTTAGCCTAGCTAGAAATCATACCTACCTTCTTTTAAGGTAGCCACTGCTGAAGCAGAAAGCAGCAGCATTTTAATTTCTAACCTCAATAGCAATTATCTTCATTTTACAGTGAGTTACCCAAAAGCCGCAAATTGAATCCAGATCTCTTTAATGCCGAGGGTAGTACCCTAATTGCTGGACCATAAAAAACACAGCACTAACCACATCAGACAGTTTTCAAACCCAAAGCTTAATGACAATATTCTCAGTCCTGAAAACATCGTTACACTACTATCCATATTTTCTTTCCTTTTTTTTTTTTTCCCTGCACATTCAGTATCAACCTTCTCATTCACTTCTGGAAACATAATTTAACCCAAAAGGGCTAAGATCTATGATTCCAGAGGTCTGTTTTGGAGCAGGTAAGCACAAGTGACAATATGATATGATAAACTGATGGAAAGATCTAGCTCTGATTTCTTACACGTTCGAATATTAAGATCATTGTATCAGCAACGATACTGACGAAGTGGTGAGAGGGGAGACAGTAGCAAACAATGTACTTACTTTTCCAACACGATTAAAATACTCAGCAGATGAAAACAATGTACGTACCTGTAAGAGCCACTTGCTCAGTTGGATGAAACTTTATGGAATTTACTGTGTAAAACAAAGTAAAGCTTTAAGCTAGCATACTAAAAGAATTATTTCACAATGCTTTATCATAAAAAGTATTGAGACATCAAGAAGTCTTCAGTTTTAAATAACTTCTTGTCAGATAGCAATCTCTTAGGTGAGAGAAACCACAATGATATTTGAGTACATAAACCTATGCAGTATCAAAGAAAGCAGTCACTGTCAATCACAGATACCACGGTACACATTTTCTAGCAAGTTATTTCCTAAACCTAGTGCAAGTGTTTCGTGTTAAAAAGGACAAACAAACTATATTCATGTAATCATGTGCAAGATGGCTGGAGATAAATTCACTTTGGGGAAATTTAGAGCAGTAAGTAATCATAATTATTTATAACATAATGAAAACTTCCTATATAGGACCATCAACTTCCTGATTAATGCTACAGATTACAGGAACAAATGCCTAAAGATCCAATGGAAAGAACATAAATTAGACTTCAGTCCTGCAAAACTACATGTAATTGAAGCATGATTGTTTTAAAATACAGTTCTGCAAGAATTCTATCAGCCTACAAAGCTGTTCTTAGTTCAATGTATACGATTCAATTGCTTACACTACTAAGCACTTTCATTTTCAAAATCCTTAAGCTTCTCTTCAATAGTTCTTCAGGAAAGAACTTAAAAATCATTTCTATCATACAAGTAAAAGAGATGTCCATGATCTGAAGAGAGTGCTAGAATTTAGTAGCAAGTTGAAAAAGTTACTCATTATTCATGCTGAACTACCTCAAGTCTACTAACTGCTGTCATCCAACATCCCTGCTCTATTTCCAATCAACTGTCAAACATAAGTAAACAAAGTTTAACTAAATACAAGCTATATGAACTCAAATTTAACTGTAATTATTTTCTTTTAAAACTTAGTTTACAAACTGTTTAAATATAGTTTGGAGTCTTTTATTATTTTCATGATTACCCAAAAAGCAATTTAAAAACAAACTAACAAACAAAAAAATCTTCACGTCAACACAGGCGCTGGGTGCATGCTAGCTAAGTTTGTGGTTGATGCTAAATTAGGGGAAAACGCTGATTCCCTTGAGGGTAGAGAGGCCTTACAAGGCTATCTTGATAGATGCAAGTGCTGGTCAACCACCAATCGTATGAAATTTAACAAGAACAAATGCCAGATTCTGCATCTGGGACAGCATAATCCTGGATGTACATGCAGGCTGGCGGACAAGAGGCTGGCATGCAACCCTGCAGAGAGGAGTCCGGAGGGTTTTGGTTGATGGTAAGATCAGTATGAGCCAAAGACATGTCCTGGTGGCCAAAAGGGCACCATTCGTACCCTCACCACACTGCAAGCAACCTGAGAGACCTGTACGAGTTAAGTGTTACCTGTTGTCTCTACGCATCTATCTATTGGGCTTTAGAATCCTTAAGCTACAGGAGCTAGAAGTCGTAGCAGCAAACAAAACTCCTGGCTGAAAGCAGCTGTCCTTACTGCACAGAACTTAATCCTATTTGTGTCCTTGCCGCAAAGCTCACGTGATGTCCCAGCTGCATTACCTAATCAAACATACCAGGTTAATAATGGTGTTCCTCATCTTCTGGCTGCATGACTCGATGCTCCATATGAAATATGAGAGCTCAACTCTCATCAGCAAGTTAAAGCTATGGAAAACATCACCACCTTTGGTCTATAAAACCCAATATTCTTACCCATTACGAGGTAGAAGGGAGCTAAACAGGTGCTTGTTGTCAAACTGGACACCAAAAATGAAGATTAACATCAAAACACTTACTGCACTGCATCTTTCCACCCAAAGAGCAGTACAAAAACACTAAGGTCACATTTCTGAAATGTTCATGCTGGTATACAGGAAGACAAATAGGGAATTAACTGTCTTCAAAATAAGACTTTAATACCATGCAGTAAATTATATATCGAATCACACATTGAACAAGAAGTGAAGATTGATGGTCACCCAGCACCTGTATCTTGTATCCCAAATAAAACACAGCCTCTACAAAATAACCAATTTCTGATTATGTAAGCTTCTCTTTGTTCTGCATACGCATGAAGGCCTTAATGAATTCTGATATTTAACTTCTAAGTGTTTTAACCGTGTCTGTTAAATTTCTTTATATGGAGTTGTTTATTCATTCAGCATTTGCAGAACTGTCTTAATATTCCTCTCTAAAAAAGAATCGCATTAGAAAACATTCACTGTATGAAAACTAATGGAAATTTACAGTTAACTTGCTAACAGTGTTGGCAAACCTGACAGTAAAACCACAATAAACATTTTTGCAGTTGTCCAAAACACACTTCCCCCTCCCAAACGCATTCTGCTTCCAGTTTACACAACACGCCCTTATCTTACCTGATCCAACGTGCCCTGCATACTTGACAAGGGACTTCCCCGTTTCTATGCTCCAGAGCAAAGCAGTATGATCTACAAGATTAAAAAACAGCTGTAAATATTGTTACAAGTGTATACTTTTAACTCTGATTCAACAAGCTAGTTATCTTGGGCTGTACAGCACACCATACAAAACGGACTTCAAAACCAGGTAATGCCAACTCCTCTTGACCATTAGCTTACACATAAAATAGAAAAGCTTCCAATCATTACAACTTAACGCAACTCTCAAAACAAGTAAAAGGAATTACCCCAATCAGATTAATCTGCAGTAGATATCAAAAGGCCAATTCTACTTGCGGTATTTTTCCTACCTTGAAAACTTGATTTTTGGATCAGAACAGGTACCTTGAGTAAGTCAGTGACCCACAGGGAAGTTAACTGACACACACTTCAGAAACATCAACAAGGATGCCTGAATTTTCTGAAGGTTAAATGCATTTCAAGGAAAATCCAACTTAAGAATTTTCGAGATACTGAATTTCTTTATATCGACTTTTTCAGAGCTGTGCTCATTGGTGGAGTGAAGTATTCAGGAATGCTTTTGATCTACATTTGCTATTGTTTAAGAGACTACACCACAATTTTCAGAAGATTCAAGCAACGCAAAATGTTACCAGCAGATGCAGTTCCCAAAACCACGGGCTGAGTTTTCGCAACACTGACATCCCAAATACCGTCCCTGTGGCCAACATATTCCTTTACCAGTTGACAGATTGCCCTTGATGTTGTAGTCTTAAAACTGGAGACAATCTGAAAAGGCAGAAAGACCAAAATCTTTTTTTCCACACCAACACAAGATTAAGTAATTATTTCACAACTACAAATAGATAGCATTTTTTTCATGCCAATTCTTTAGTTTTCAACAGTTCACTGTTGTCAAGAATTTGACACTTGATAGCAGGAAAGTGAGTTTGGATGCAAACATACCACATGATTTCTTATAATATGTCCCTTTTTACAGAAGGCTAAACAACTTTGTACTACAGTAATACAACCTCTTTGAAGTAAAACACTGTACAAATGCAGTGCACACTTCCCATCAGTGTGGGTAAGAGATTGCCAGCAACAACGACAACACACCTTCCTATTCCCTAACGATTCCAATTCCTTAACAATTCCAATTGTCTATTCCCAAACAATTATAACTGACAACTTAAAGACAATGTAATCTTTGAGAAAAATCTATTAAATAATTCTAATAAAAAAACAAACATTTTTTCACCTTTTTAAGTTGCAAAAAGCTAATCAAATCAAGCTTTAATCCGAGAGCATCTGACAGTTTATTTGCACAACAACGCATTTTTCAAGATATGTCAAACTCATCTAAGCATCTGATAAATACATTCCCTCAATGTTGTTAAGGGAAAACAGAGAAGACTCAGTAAATCCAAATTAGTATGTGCATAAATAATAATAAATCAAAGGAAGAAAAAATCTAGCAAAAGTGTGAAAACTACAAGACATTATAGTACAAGAAAATAAAAGCCACTCAGTATCTATAGAAAAGTAACCCACTTGCAGAAATTTTGTATTTTCAGATGACAGGGGACTTTAATACTTTTAAAGAAAAAAAATGTTTCTCTCTGTAACACTTCCAGAGACAACTGAAAACAAGAGTGGTGAAAGATTAATTCAGTGAGAGCAAAGTCTCATTTAAAACTACCCTCTTATTATCCCACAAATCTCTTATCCTGCATGCAATTATGGGAAGGTATCTGTCCAGCTGATTCAAAACCTTTAAAGCTTCAACACAAATCACATTAAGACATCTACAACGTAGCAGAAGTTAGAAAATTAAGCCTACATTTCAGATACAGTAAACTAAGGTTAAAATCTCGTTAGTTTGTGGCATCAAAAAAGAAGGTCCAAAGCACATCATTAAAGCAAATGATTTTTAAGAAATGTTCTTAAAGGGCATCTTCCAGTCTTAAAACTAGGGTACATTCCAAATCCTGAGCACGTCAACTTTCCAGTGGCAAAATGATAATGCCCTACATGAATTCCAAATTAACCGTTAATATGCATTTCTGTTTCATGGCAGCAGAAGCAATGATTATTAAGGCTGCATTGAAAAGAGAATGGGCTAATGGTAAAGTTATTAGTTCAGCCATACTACAGAGTTTTATAGGTGATGAATACAATCCTGTGGGTGCAGCCTTAACACTGAATATTGTCCTTGAACTAAACAGAATCTATCTACGAGAAACAGAACAGCAGAATTCAGTAAGGAACTAAGTAACAGTTACGGACTAATACAGCACTCAGCTGAAATTCCAACCTTGAAGTTTTTCAACTCTCAGACCCACGCTCAAACTACTTTTACACTCTGTTTTTCTAATTTTGAGTCGAATCCTCATGCAAAAGTTGTATGGGAAACCTAACTCCTATTCATCAACAAGCACTGATGTTTCCAAAACTGCTGGGCAGTACTTTCACTAATTCTTTAATAGAAAGGCCATAATACTCCTCCTGGAGTATCAGCAGTTTTGAATGAACATGGGGGATAAAAGCTCAAGAATATTACATGTTTATAGATAGATACAGATATTTATTTATTGACTCTTTCTCTACACACAAAATCTTTTAAAATATATATATATATATATATATGCGCACACACACACACACACACGTATACACTCCTCTTTTGCTGTCTCTCACTTCACATACCAGTAATTGGATTAACTGGATCTTCCCTGGGTCACTTTCTGGTTCCTTACACATTCACAAACATTTTCCCGGGAAAGGAAAGGAAGTATTTCAATACCATGCAACTTTCTAGATGGCTCTGCACTGCACAAAGCTTTTAAATTATTTGAGCAGACCTCAGATTATCATATGCAAGTGCAAATAACTGAACAATATCTTGACAGTGTTCCAGCTTGTCCTATTTGTTAAATCAATACAGTTTCCTGTACTTCCTTCTGTACAGAGATTTGCTAGTGAGAAAGCAATTGTTTGCACGTAGTGTCAAAACACTGTTTAAAGATGTCTCTGAAATGGACAGGATACATTAGAAGTAAGAATGAAAACTTGGCCAAGTCAGGATCAGCAACACTGCACTGTGACTGACTAATGGAATTTACGGTCGAACAACATTAAGCACTGAGGTTAAACACTACCTCTACCAAAACGTTTTATTCCCTTCAACTGCTCAATGGACAGGTGAAGAAATACCTTCCTTTAAGAGTCCTTTTCCTGGTCCAAAAGAATCAGAGATCCTGGAAGATAGTTCATGATGAAGCAAGTTATGCAATTTCAGTTTATTTTAGGATTCTGCATAAACTGTTAATGTGCTCCTGACATCTTATAAACTATTACAGCTGGGGGTTGTTAACATCAGCAATAAAGTTGCCATCAATGCATGAATTTCATAGAGTAATTCTTGCATTTGCAGAACATTTAATTTAACGTTAAATAACAGCATCTTGTCCATTAACATACACAAAAATGACTTTTAGAGTACCAAGCACTAAATCTACTCTCTCTCCAGGATTTGAGCACCAGTGGGTTATCCCAGGTGCCAAAAGTATCCTTATTCTCTGATACGAGTTTTGCCAACTTGAACGTTCTCACCTCTCCTCTTTACATCCCAGTAAATTCTGATTTAAAGTTGCAGAAAGAAATACGCCACCACATTCAACCATGTTAGTTATCAACTGATGTAATCAATACGATACTTATCGTAAATTAAATTCTTGTTTCACTACTCAGGACTACTTCGATGTGCATGCATATCGGAACACCGGGAAACAAAGCACGTGCTCAGGATTCTCCCAGTTTCCCATGCTGAAGTTATGAGGTTCACCTGTCTTGCCCAGGAAAGAATGAGCACTACATTGCTAGCAAGTAAAAGAAGGCAAGCATTTAACAGCAGCCTTAAAAAAAAGATAAAAAATAAAGCAGAAAGTATTAATTGATAACTCCATAGTATTGTACTATTAATACTATGTTATCCCTACATAAGTGGCCTCAATAAAGGATTTATGAGTCATTAGCTATTTAAAAAAAAACACACAACAAAGTATTATCTCTGGTCACCAGCTTGGCAAAAATAAAAAAGAAAGTTTGAGAAACAACAGGAAAAAAGGGGAGACCAAGTAAAACATGAACTCAGATGTATTTCACCACACTATTCTTATTCTCTCACTTTCAAACTACTTAATAGATTGTACTTCCAAGACACCTGCAGTCATTCTATTGCGTGCAACAATAGTCTCCACAGAGCTTCTCATAATTAGGTTCACAACCAGATCTCACTGTTTTTTCCTCTGAGACACCACATTTTATTTACTCTTAACATATCACAAAATTACCCTGAGACAGGGCAGAAAGAGCAGCAGCTAAAACTTAAAAATGCAAACAAGAAAAACAAAAGTACTGAACATACATAGCTGTACAAAAAGAAAACCATCAGAAAGGGTAGTTGTGCTAAGAGACCCGACAAAAAGTTAGCTAGCTACTAATTTGCAAGGCTTGTGACATAAAGAAAATGAACTCATAGTTAAAAAAAAATAAACCTACACTACAATGCCTATTTGTATCTTAGGTTCCAATTTCAACTGCAATATCCAAATCTATATTCAAAAAAAAAGTCATCTAATTTCTGTTTCCTTCATCAAAACGTTAGCTATCTCTACAGAAGAGCAATCTCACACAAACATGCACATGCTCTCCCCTCCAACATTCGCTCTTTAAAAATGCGAACAGTTACTGTAAAAAGGTGGTGGTAGCGTGGCTGAAGCAATGAGTAATAGATGAATCCAAGATAAAGATACTGTTCCTCATTAGGCGGGTTCACATAAAGCACAGCACTACTCAGCTTAAAGAAACCATAATTTACAACTTCAGGACAGCCACGTTAGTCTTATGAGTACACAGTGATGAGTAGAGGTTTAATTGGTCTCATACCTTGCTAGTAGATGCCTTGTAAGTTGTCTTTAATTTCTGAGAAAGCTGACTGGTACTATGACTGGCTGTTGAGACAAATAAATTTAAAGGAAGATATTTCAAATACAGCATTAGCTTATTTGTGATAGGTAACTGGCATTAATTCCCTTTAATAAATTCTAGCCAGCCAAGTACAAAAAAAAGTACATTCAAAAGGAGTATATAGAATTATTTGTAGTTCTCTTACCTTTTGTTTTCAGTTGTCCTTTGCTCAGTTCAGCTCCATCAATTGTCTGTCCTTCAGCTGCTAAACGCTCATTAAGTGTATCAATCTCTCTACGTACTGATGAGAGCAAAAATTCACATTAATACAGAAAAACTAAGTATCATTAACAACGTCATTAACATACGATTTAAGAATTGTTATGTAACGTATGCACACAATGTATTTTGCACTAAGGACAGGAAAACAGATCAACTGTGATTTTATAGAAACGGTTCTCACCAAGACATAAACCAAGGCTCATGCTGAATGTTCCGGAGATCAACCTTGACCCAGATTCCAAGGAAAGCATTACTGGCTTCTAATTACTGTTGCTTTTACTATCAAACGTGACTAAAGATTAACAAAGCAACTTCTGTGAAATAAATGACCCACCTTTACTGACTGAAATCCTAGAGAAGGCAGTAAACTTACATCATCAGAAATATTTTAGCCACACAACTAATATGTCATTTCTTGGCAAAGATTTTACTCATCATGAAATAGTATTTTCCCCCGAATGCTTGTCTACTGCTAGTTTCAGGGAAAAAAAAGGAAAACAAACATGCATTTTACACTCTGAAATACAGTAAAAGTGCTGAAGAATGACGTTTACATTTGCATTTAAGTGTTTTAGAAATATCAACTCCAATCAAAATGTTTTTTCATGTTACACAGAGCATGTATTTGCAAGAAGAATCTGCTTTTCTGTCAATTATTGATGACTCTTGCTAATGCCATTTGAACACCAGAGTGATGGCATAGCTAAAACAAATCAGGTACTTGGAAGTGATTTCCAGTTGCTGGGCTGGTTTAAAGTGCCCCAGCTTCATTTTATAAAGATAAAGATGGCTTAGAGTTTTTCCTCAAAATCTGGGCTGATATTTTTCAAGCATCTTCCTTAGGTGAAACATGATTGAGAGGCTTTAGCTAAGCAGTTTTTAACTGTTCTTAAGTCTAGGTCTGTCTTTTCCACAAATTCCTAGGACTACTATTTTAAAAATAAATAAATAAATAAACACTCATTCCCAGACTTTGGAATAAAGCTTTCAGATCCGGGAGAACGTAATCCATCAGGAGAGCGGTTTTTGACATTTCTGAGAAATTCACAGAAGTCTCAGTCATAAGCACTAGAAGGCAGTTTGCAACTGTGTATCAAATTCAAGTGCCTGCAATGAGCAAAGCAAGGTTCTCTTTCCTGTGTTCCAGGTCACATGCACCTAAACTTATTAAACACAGACTGAAAGAAAAGTAAACAAAGAGACAAGCTTGTCCTAACAGATGACTGAAACAGACAAGCCTGGCAGACTAAAAGAAATGGCTGCAAAAAAAATAAAAAAAAAAAAGACTGCAGCCTGGAAGGAATCAGAAAAGGAAGAAACTAGAAATTAGCTGCAATAAGGAAAAGTGGATATATGAACAGCCAGGAAAGAAAAACTGAGATTCTCCACATAAAATAACTGCAACACTAACATAGGAGTTAGATCATAAGGCACAATAACAGACTCAGCATCAAAAGAGAAAAATTTGGAAGTTGTCAGGGAGGCAGAAAGAGATCACAAATGCCGGGAGCAAAATATAACTACCAGGTAAAAAAGAAAGATGCAGAAGTAACAGAAATGGGATGGAAGGAAAATAACCATGCTCTGGAGGGTACAGGCAAATTCGCCACTTGTTTTCTGACAAACATTTGTGAATTTCTGTAAAATTTGGGGGGAGAAGGGTGACATATAATACTTTTTTCTTACTTCCAGCCAACTTCACAGCAGGAGGCTGCAAACTGAGGTGTGCAAATTGTCACTACTGCACGAAGTGTGTAGTGTTGCTGACGGCCTTTAACCACCACTACCTCCGGTTTTTAAAATAAGAAAAAGGCAGCACATTTTCCAAAAGCATGCTAGAATGTTTTTGTAACATGAGTGTTTGCTTTAACTGTGATAACAGATTAGGTTTGGAAAAAAGTTTAACTGGGAGCCAAGACAGACAGATTCCACAATTCAGAAGCCAAGCCATACAACACAGCTTCCAGAACCCAACAAGGAAAATTTAACAGGGTCTTCACAATATGGTTGCTTGTGTTACTTACTTTGGATCCTCTTACATCACTTTAGATCATTTATATTACAATACAGTCATTACACATAGAACATTTTTTCCAGGTAACACCTGGAACGTACAGCGACAAGGAGACAGCCACTTGCCTTTTTTTGCCAAGAGCCAAGGAGGGTATCACACATTAGTCTCGCTACTTGCGTCAAAGAGCTAAGAAAGTTATTTTTCTGAAAGGGGACAAACGCTGTCTTTCACTACAAGTTCAAAACAATTCTTGAATTCCTCACAAAAATAAATTAATTAATTAAATTACAGTATCCAGCGTAAGCTCTTTCAACTAGAGCTGCTATATCCTAAGTCCAAACAGTTCGTAAGTTGCTTAAAGAAAGATATACTCACATTCCAAATTTTCAATATACAGATTTTCAAACTCCCGCTCTATTTGTCCAAAAAGTTCAAGGAGTGTGTTCCGAACAGAAGATGGTAGCTTAGAATCCTAGGAGGCAAAACACAGTTTTATATTTTTTTTTTATCATCTATATAACAATAATAATAATATGTATTTTTATATATATATATACATATGCATACATAGAAAATTTTACTCTGAGCTGCAGCTGCCTTTCAATCTTATGCCAATTTTAGAAGTTTTCTACCTCTCAGCAAAGAGGGAAATTAAAGCTTCTTCTAGCACAGAACACAAAACAAAAAGCTTTGGGGACATTTCTGTCCAAATAATTCATTTTACATACGCTTTCTCTTTCAAGGGACAGAATTCAAGTGACCAATTTTTTCTGTTGTTTTTACTAGAGAACAATTATAAAAATGTAACACAATAAAGGCAAAAAAAGGTGAAAAAATGTATTGTAATGTCAAGATTTTTCTAGTTCAAGAAGAAGAATACCTCTGGTTGACAAAGCAATTTACAAGTTGACTATGCACTACTTAAGAAACTGCTTTGTGATGATACCTTACTATCAAACCTTAAGACAATCTAAGCTTTTAAACGGTCACCTACTTTTGTCACTAGCCATAACTAAGTGTGAAAGAAACAGCAATGTCTAATCCTTCCCTCCCCCATGTTATTCAAGACTCTCCTCCTCGCAGAAAATATTTTGAGATAAGTTTACAGAGAAGGGATGAATTTTTCTTCAGCATAATCAGCATCGCAGTTCTGAGGCATAAAAACAAATACAAGATAAAGCCACTAACACAGGATTTAAAGGGCCCAACTTCAATATGCAGTTCAACCACAAGTTTCTGAAGGCAAACTACTTAAATTTTATTCATCTGCCTCTGAAATACCACATTGCCTCTAAAGAAACACATACCAACCTACGGAGTACTGATTTCTGCTGGGATGCAAGGCTCCCACTCTATCAGTTACTGAAGACCTTTGAGAAGACAGCAAGTACAGGAAAAGGCAAATGACTGCAGCACACTGATAAATTTGCGACCCAGTACTAACAAATATGTTATAAAATTTAAAGCACGGTATGCTACTAAGAAGTGGTACATTAGAAAGGAAAAAATACTGTCACAAGGATGATAACTAGAGTAAATTAATCCACTAGCTGGCCTAATCTACAGTGACAAGCTGTCCCTGTACATCATGCAAATAAATTATACTAAAACTGTTCTTTCCTTCTGCTGCTGATAGACCACAATCTGTAGTTGGCTTACTGCAGGCATCATTTACCTACTTAGCCAGTTGTTTTAAGAAGAGTTTCCACTTAGTGAGCCCTACCCTAACGCTGAAAAAGCTCAACTGTTCCTTTGTAGCATATCTAACCTGTCATCTTGGAATTCATCTAGCAAAAATACAGGGAATATGCCAATTAGCAACTTTTTTTAAAAAATTTAAAAGTATATACCTTAAAGTCTTGAAACCATAAGCTCTGAACAAAAAAAGAAATTGAGTCAGCTCCTGCCACAGCACAAACCACCACTATTTCAGGTCTTGGAAGTACAGGAAAACCATTACTGAGTGGAACATTAATACAGAAAACCACCCAAATTAGAGTGAACGTCATTATTTCAATGTAAGTTTAAGAATGATTATGGCTTGTTTTGTTCTTACGTGTTCCAGCAAACCCAAACCAAAAGAAATTGTTTCCATTCCTATAAACGGACTGAAATATGAAGAAGCATGTGCACACTAGCCATTAGAGGGCAGCATGCATCTTTGATCAAGTCAGCATCTAAGCGACCAGAATTTAGCCTAACATTCTGGTTCATACATTCAGGATGACTTAAAAAAAAAAAAAGAAAAGCCTATCATAATCCTCACTTTGTATTAGCTAACAGGTTGTCTCTGGACATCAAGCTTAAAGAGAGGAGCAAGAGCAACCAACAGCCACAACCCAGAGCACGCCCACTTTGTGCACAGCTCTGTCTTACACCTGTTTCATGGCTACCTTCAACATGGAGAAGCAGGCACAGTGCTGAAAGAAGCGGCCCTACACTCCTCATGTCTCCCCATTACTCTGTTCTCCATCGTCATCTGCCTCCCCCCGGAGAGGGTACTTTTGTTCATGCATTCAGAGAACCAGAACATCAAACAGATCCAGATTAAAACCAGCCTGGGATAAAATTGATTCAACAAGAACACTACACAAATTAAACACTACTAAAAGAAATACTGAAATTCGAAGAATTATTTCTGATTCAACTACCCACTAATTCCACACAGCAAGGTTATAAAAGACACTAAGCTAGCTTACTGAAACTCTAGAAACAGGGAAGGAAAAGTAGGAAAAAGTTTTTAATTTACTTCTCAGAGCCTGATAGCGTTAGAAAATCTAAACCTGTCCTAAAGTAACCAACACGGTAAAACACACCCACTTCCTTTACTAACTTGAAAGTTGGCATTGCTTAAGTTAGCTTATTAAAATACCATGTAAAAAGTATTTTCACAGATAGGCAGACAGCATTATCTAGGTTTCATGCGGCTTGCAGCTCTGCTGTGAAGTAGCTCTATGCTCTCTAGACATTAGAGCTGGCCACTGGCTGTTCAAGGTTAAATTAGATCAACAGAATTAACTAAGACGACACAAAATATTTAAAACATCTACATATTACAGTGCAGTACACCTGTGGAGTCTGATAAGAAATACTAAAATAAGTTAATGTGTTTTTTTTGTTTGTTGGTGGTGGTTTTGTTTTTTTTGTTTTGTTTTGTTTTTGTTTTTTTTTTTGTTTTTTTTTTTTTTACTACACTGAAGCAACAGCATGACCTCTCAGCTGCCCTTCCCTCCTGAAGTAAGGCTCTAGCAGCCCAAACATGAGCAGTTTTCTGTCCGAGGAAGTATTTCCATCCAACTTCCAGATGACGAGCAGCAACAACTTAGGCTCTGTCAGTTCTCAGAAAACTAACAGTGTCATTAAGTGAACAATAGATTCAGCACAAAAGCCTGTCACACCAGAGAAAACACAAGCTGTTCACTTCAGAGTATCTGCAGACCAGAAGAGAAAGTGAGGTTTCTCATAGCTAAACGCCGTTACTATTTCAAGCCAACTCTCTGATAAACATCAAGTTTTGCATCATCTTTGCCAGGCCCACACTAATATTGCACATTCAACTTGAAAGCAGATAGTTTTCAAACTGCTACTTGCTTATCTTTGCTAGTACTGCTATAAGCACCTCCTACAGGGGTCTTACCTACAGTTAATTTCAATATTTAAGGTGAAGCATTCCAAGTGACTCCAAACTGCACCCACTATAGAAACTGACATGATTTTAAAAGTTACAGAAGCTTGTGGCTGTTGTTCTTTCCCTTAAATTAACTGCACAGAAAATCCCACCTGTATCTGAGCCAAGTTCAAAAAAAAAAAAACACACCACAAACAAAAATCTAAGTTAGCTCAAGCCTGTCAAGTGGGCAATATTTATTTACTTTATGGAAAGGAATGCAGAAGAGTGTTCTCACTAATACCTTCCCTATCAGAGTTGTAATAAACAAGTATTTCAGTTTATCGTACTCCTAAGTTACTTCTATTCCAATTTCAAACTTACGAAATCAAGAACCAGTCTTCACCTTAAAGGTACGAGGAGACGGCAGGGGGACGTGCAGCAATCTGAACAGGCTGTTTCTTTGTATTTGTTAATGGTTTCATCATTCATGTAAGAATATGTAAAAGCTAATAAAAAGCTTCCCAAGTCTGAAAACAACCTGAAACGCTCAACACCTGCGTCAATGGTCTTCAAAGACAGTCAGCACTTGAAAGCAAACATGTCTGCAGTTTCTCCAACTTCACTGGATGTATTTCATCACTTACGTTTACTTAGCTTCTTCACATAGGAAACTCTTCATTTAAAAACAAAAAAAAAAAGCTAAGGAAGTTACCCAAGCAGTAGCGTACTACCTTACCTGCCCTTCCAGCATGTCTCTCTGCAGCGCGGCCCGTTCTTGCTCGGAACTGTTGGTTCTTCGGATGGAAAGGCTGTGCGATTTACGTTTCTGCTTTGCTTGGCGAGCAGATGCACAACTTCCACTTTCTATTGGCATTACTTCAAAAAAACAGCTTCACAGAGGCTCCTATGATAAACTAAGGACAAGCATTAAATGTCACAATTTGCTTTCCCAAACGAATTGGAGGTTTTTGGTTTTTTCCTCAAAATAAAATTCTACTCAATTTTGGAGTTCTTTGGGGTGTCATTAAAACAGAGAGATCCTATTACTCATAAGTTCTAAATCATATGTATAAATGCAAATAAAGAATGGAATCATTTCCGCATTACCGTTTCATTAGCTTACAAACCTCCGCAAAAGGAAAACAAATTCCACTACCTTGCTCATTTTGGTGAATACCAGCAGCAATAGCCCCAAAATGCTTCCAGGAAACAATTATTATGCGTACTATAGTTCACTGAAATGCATGCAAAAATTAAAACCCAGCTGGAAAATGAAAGCAAACAGACATGATAATTTAAGGACACTGTCAGGTTCAAATTGTATAAGGCAACTTTAAGCACTAGCATATGAATTTCAGTACATGTGCTTGTTTACATACAGCAGATTTTAATTTTAATGACATTCTGAAAACTACTTTTTAACATTTTTGACAGCTCATGGTTTCACTTTCTTGGATAGTAAAAGTGCACTTGCCTTAACGTGACCACTGAAAGCAGGCCTGACTTACCAAGTCGTTGCTGTTAATTTTCAAACTTTGTCAACATTTTAAAGGCAATTATGCGTTCTGAAATCCTTAAAAAACCTGACAGTATCACCAGATAGCATTACCATGTATGATCTACTGCTTTCCCCTGTGTAAGAAAAATCAAATCATATTTGATTTCTTGCATAAATACATGGAGACTATGTTCTTTACCATCAATTTTTTATTATTTTTAAACAAACATTTAATTTCTGGATTTTTTTTTTTATTATTACACCTGATATTCAACACCAATTATTTTAGCTTTATGAGGTGTACCAGCTGTTAAACATTTTGAATGTTTCAGGATTAGTTATTCAAAATTTTTTGATCGTGAACATTGAGAACAAAATAAAAATTCATTCTCCAGCATAAAAGATTTCTGAAACAACAATTACAACTTAAAATAGCTGCAACAGTCTGCAGAGAAATAGGAGAGCAGAGTTGGCAAAGCTAACAAGGCAACTGAGCTTCCTTTCAGACAAGATGATCAAAGAAAAATTTAAAGCAAACCCAGGGCCACTTCCAATTTAAGATCCGCCAACACACTAGATCTCAAGCTAGGAATGAGCACCATAACTACGAACAAGATTAGGCATTAACCACTTCGGTGTTTTGGACATTGTTTTTCCAACTTTTTAACATATCATAAAGCCAAGGAAAAGCAGAGCTTACTAAAAACACAGTATACCATGAATAAAAACAGCTTCAAATTTGCCTTGTTTTTTATACATCTTTTTACATCTTCATTTTGTTGTATAAATGAGCCTAGATTTAATTAAGGTTTTGATGCCCATAATCCTCAAACCTTCTAAAAAATATAATTGGTATTTCAATTAGTTGCTGGAACACCTGAGCTCCAGTAACCTGACACCAATCCCCGAGTGGATCTAGAATAAAATTCAGGTTGCACCACCAGTAGCTTGTCCTTCACTGAAATGATTTCATTCATTTCCACCGGACTCTGCAGTCCTCCCCTGCACCTAATCCCACTGGAGCTCTTCGTGTGATTAAGCAGTAGTAATTACCTATATTCAAAAACCAAAGGAGAAAGAAGAGAAAGAACTATCATTTAGTAGTTTCTTATTTCACTAGGTTTCTTTTTTCCCCTGTGGCTGGATCCCTCTATCATAGAAAGACAGGGCTGAAATTACAAAAAAGCCAACCCCATAATCGAGTTATTGCCAATGTTCTGGGCTTTGCTGAGTATTTTCCTGTTCTTGAACACATGGTCAACAATTAGGAACAGGCTTTCAGCACTCCTCACATTTGTGTTTCTTTCTAAAGGCACCAAGCACTGCTGGAGATTCTCCTCTTTCTTATCTCACCTGGGAACCCATCTTTTGGTGGTTTTCAGTTTACCAGTTTCTGCGGTGTTCGTGATTAATTTTTGAGGCCCATTGCAACAAACTGTGCACACAGGCATAGATGTGTTGAACGGTTTTATCCCTACACATACACACAGTTGCATATAATCATATAAATCAGTTTATACCATTTCGCTTCCACTCTGCAAAGAGAAATTTGATTTCTAATTCCTGCCAGACACCAGCTGCTAAGCTGTAGGTACCGACAGAGATGTTAACAGCATTTATATTTACTCCTTACCAGGCATTGTTCTAACTGTGTTAGCTTCCACCTGCCCTTCGCTGCCAAGCTCCTTCATTTTAGAGGATGTCACCAAGCTACACTCTTTTCTGGACTGCTCCACGACATACAGATTTGGCAGCTCTACATCAGTACGTTCCACCACGTAGAATTTAAAGGGACACAGTCAGGCAAGATTGTACTTTTACACAGTGAAATGCTCCCATTAACTGCACGAGAGTTCCTATTTTCAACGCCGCTAAGCAAACAGAAAAGGTAAGAGACACTTCCATATTGTACGCACTTCACCAGCAGCCAGTGTCACTGCCAGGAGCCGCGCTCTCCTCATGCACCAGCAGGACCACGTCGCTCATGCACTGCTCTGGAGACAGCAAAGCATGCACGCTCCTCCCCAGGCCCGGCACCAGGGCACAGCCAGAGCAAAGCTGCAGCCAGAGAGGCAACAAGCAGGCACGTGTATACAGAGGACAGGAAGGAGACAGGGGACTAGCTCAACTCTCTGGAATATTAGTCATAATTCCACCCAACGGCCTCGAACTTTCAGGAAGGGAGCAGTAATTCAGAGCTTATAAAAGCAAGGCGTAAATTCGGGTGGAAAAAGGAATGACAGTGTCCCTTTAAATATTGACTTCTCCTTGACAATTTCAGAAGTGTTTGGAGGCCACGGGGAGAAGCTAGGGATTTTCCAAGAGCAGATTTCACAGAACAAATCCTTGGCAATACGATACTAAAATATAAATAAATAAGGTGCTCATTTCTAGCAGTTACCTGATTCCCCTCATTACGTAAGGTTTTCAAGCAGTGAAAATTACCTGTCCAGAATATCAGTGTCATGTTACATATCCTATGAAAACCATATTAAATATTGATTAGTGAAACAGTCAGCAGTATGCAAACCAAAGTTTTTCACATTTCTGAAACGTTTGTAGTTAGAACACAGAAGACTACGGGAAAGGGGGGAAGGGAATATATCAATACAAGTTAGGGCTAAGCACCAAATCTGAGTCAAACAAAGTAAGAAAAAAAGACATCAAAATGACCCATTATATATTGTTAGTCAGACGTAGTTAATCAGAGCTTTGGAATGCTATAAACGGGTTGTGGGAAGACGCATTCATTTCCCTTTGCCTAGCAATACTACCAGGAGGAACAAAAAGTCACCAAGAAGCATGGGACTAGTTTCCTGAACCAAATGAGGCTGAATTCACAACAGCTAAAAATTAGCATAGAGTAAATAAAGCTGAACAAAAGTACTTCCCAAGGAAAAAAACAACAACAGAAAAGGGGGAAGGCTGTTGTATTACTAAACTACACTCAATAAAGGCACACCAGTAAACCAGCACTGTACTGTTAAAAAGTGAGCTTGTACGACACGTCGAGCACTTCTGCACGATTGTTTGGGAAAAGGCTGCTTGCATAGGGTTCTTCACACAATGATCTGTCAGAGCCTCAGGAGTGCTACCAAATGAATTTCCAACAAAGTCAGTCAGCAGAAGTAGGGGAAAAAAATGTGTCCTAGAAAACAGTCTAGACCATAGGTGATTACCGCTTTCTGAATGCAAAGCTACTCTGGCATTTCAATTATGCTGTTTAATTAAACTATCATATTTTATAGCATGTTAAATTAAAGTTCTGCCACCTACCTTTCTGTAACAGATGTTACCATGTATTCAGTCACAGGAAATATTTCATCAGAGTTAACAGCAAACCAGTTACTGTTTTATTCAGCTACAGTAAAGAAAGGGCACTGAACAGACGTGCACACACAGGTCTTACTAGACTTAAAAATTAATTCACTGCAGCCATCAACTGATTCTCCTTGCACGCTTCTGCTCTCGAGCATGGAACAAGAGCAGCAGACTGCTGAAAGGAAAGAATTCCTGGGGTATGCATGCTGCTGAAGCCAAGGAGAAAATCTGTTTTAAGAAGTGTCAGAGCGCAGACAGAATGGCTACAGTACTGCATTTCCTTTTTTGTTCATTCAAGACAACACACAAGGCTGGAAAGGGAAAGCATCAGGAAATTTCAGCAACATCTCTTACCCAAGATCTCCCTGCTCCATTTTGTTTAAAGTTTAGCAATGCTAACACTTACTATTTAAAGGATCGTCAGAAACAAAACAAAACAATTTTACTGGGTTTGTGTGCGCTCTTAAATCTCTTGAACAGTTTCAGGTCCCTCTGTTTCAAATATGTTTTAGAACAAAATTTCAGCATATACTATATAAGAAATGGAGGCTTATTGCAACAGCAATTATTGTCCTGTGCAACAATAAAACCTTAAGATACAAAGATGCAAATTAACGTGTCTTTTCATAAAATGGGGAAGGAAAGGGGAAAGAGGAGAACGACTGCAGTTATGAAGTTCTCAATTACATGTAACTGAGTTTGACAGCATTACTCATGAGTTAAGGGAATTTAAAAATCAACCTACACCACTACAACGTTTATTAACATGCAAAGGAATCAAATTTAGAAGAGTTTTGAGGTTTTCACCAAACAATTAGTTTCGAGGATGCTATACATTCAAGTGCAGTTAATTCAATGCAAATGCCAAGAACACAGCACACCTGAGAAGGATCAGGCTAAGCAGACTTCTTTGCAAGGCTCAATGTTTTTCTAAAGATAAATATTTAGGAAACAAAACCATTCCGGATCATCCTAGATGATGCTAGAACCACTGAGAAGTGTGCTCAAACCTAACAAAATCCACTCGAGCATTACAACGTGATTTTTCTTTCCCCTAAATTTAGAACAGCACGCTCTCAAACAAAACTGGATGTTACTTGAAACGTAAGAGGGGAGAGCAGCCCCCAGTGAAAAGGTGACAACCTCCCTTTGACAGCAAGCACGGTAAAGGAACCGCACCGATGAATTTTAAGTATGTTATACAGCTGGGAAGCGATGATAAAAACTTCAATGCATTAGCAGGAACCTACCCCGAGCAAGCTTCTAACACCAACATTGAAGAGTAAAGCAGGGCAGTTTTGCTGCTAGCAAGCTTTGATCTTGCTAATTCAACTCTGTCAGCAAATGTTGCGATCAAAACGCAACACAGACCTAGCCTGCCGACTGTTAGTCTACCAAAGCAAAAAATTATACCCCTAGCCATACATACTTGTTTTAGCTGATATTAAACAATAATTATTAAAAGTAGATGGCTTTTTATTTAGAATATGGAAGAAACCTGCCCGAGTCCACTAATAATCACCAGACCAAGACCTCTGAAGTGAAATTGCTGATGTCGTGAAGGTGCACAACGCTCCTGTGAGAGCTCTGCTACCTACACTCACGAAATGGGCTCACTGTTTCTGCTAATTTAAACAGCACAGTGTACAACATAAGCTTACATTTAACACTAGTTACTTACCTCTGCAGTATACACTGCGCTTTATTTTATTAACAAGTATTGATTAGCTGACTTTTCTTGAAGAGCTCAATAAACAGCATCAAGTCCTGCTAAACTACTTTCTGCTGGTTAAATCCCAAAGAGCAGCCTTCAAACATACTTTATTTCCTTAGCTGTGTCACAGAGCCTTTAGCTCTCGTTCCTGTATCAGCATATCCCTAATAGCTTGGAAGTAGTCTAGATGCGTGCACAGGTATGCAAATACAAGACCTGAGGGTGAGGAATCCCAAGGAAGCTCAAGCACAAAGGTGGTTTAGCCAGGTATTTGTTTAAGGAAGCCCTGCATCTAATTAAGAGGTCAGATTCTTGCTCTGCTATTCTCCAAACAATACACAGGTGCTTATTACCAATGTACCAGATAAATTGCCATCACATGTGGATGCAAGCAAAGTGACCTCAGGTATCACTGCCTTTCATTTGGGAATATATCAGTTGCTAATAAATTATTTTACTGCTGAGACATCAGCAGAAGCAAGCAACTTGGATGCTCATTGTAACACACCTAGCAAGCCTTTCTGAAGCACCAAGAAGCAACCCTCAGACAGCACACCCCTGAAGCACTTCCTCCTGTGGCCGAGCAGGGAGAGCTACCAAATCTTCCGACAGCACACACAGCAGCCCTGCGAGTACCCAGTCCCACCATTTTGAAACACCAGGTCTCAGAACAGTCGGCAGGGGTTATTCGTTGGGGAGAAAACAAGAAACCCCTCTGGCTTAGGAGACTGTCCTGGTCCCTCACTGCTCGCATGCAGAGCACTAGCAAACTCATCCCATAGAGGTTTGAAGTGGTGGCATCTGGAACAAGCCCCACACCCAGGCCTACACCTCACAGGCTACAAGCCTTAGTTAGCTCCTAGACTGAAAAATTGCACAGCGTAACCCCTACCTCACCTCAAACATACAAAATACAACGCAGCTTCCCTTCTTGCTGTGTGACACGCAGTAATTCTGGTTTGCAATTTCTGGATCGTGTAACAGCAAGCTACTCTTTTAACACATGTTCACCCCACTCACAAGACTTCTCCCCTGACTATACCAACGCTCCCAGGCACTTCAGCCCGTACCTGTGGCTCTGCATCCACTAAACAAGTCCTAAATTTAAAAGAAACATGATGTTATGAGCATGTCTACATTAGAGAGAGACGGTCTCATCTCAGAGTTACCTTTAAATTCAACATACTAAACCTAGTTTAGGGACACGTGTACACATAAACAAGCGGCATTAAAAAAATTTACACTGGCCTTTGCCTTAAATTCTAACACTTTGTGCATGCTCTTCTCAAAAAACCTGCCCAAGTACACAACACATACAGCTACATTTAAAGTTACTACAGAAAGACAGGGTAGGGCTGACGCATGCACAGATCTTATCTAATATAAACTACCCATAAGAAAATGCACCACAGGATTCTTGAGGTTGCCAGATCTCTTTTAAAAATCTGATGTTAGAAAAAACGACAACAGCAGGCTTGCTTGGAAAACAGTCTCAGAACTTTGTTTAGGCAGAAGAATATCGCTCTGATGTTTCAAACCCAGTGCCTGAACAATAGAGATTTGTATAATTTCAAGGTGTACTCAATGACACTGAATCACCTCAAAGAAGCTGTTCCACCAGTTCTTTAGGTAAATCCTCCATGAATTACTGTTACAGACAGCGTGCTTGAAAGTGCTGTAACAAAACAAACTTCCACAAGCTGGAAGGGACAAAGAGTAATAAAAACACATGTCGAAGTTTCCCTTTTCTCACAAGACATCATTGAGCAACATCTCAGGGCTTAGCTTGACAAAGTTTCCCTCACCTCCACATAAGCACCATTTTTTTCATTTCCTAAAACTGGAAACAAATCTACTCAACATTTCAACACGTGAAGCATATTAATTCCTCCCTGAAATTTGTTTCCACAGTTTTTAGCTCAAGGAAGGATAAAGACAAACTGCAAGCAAACCTTTACAGGCCTGAATTCCATGCATTTGGGCCAGTTCTGAGACACCCTCTCACTGCCGGAGGCTAGGTCTACCCGATGCCTCCCCAGCCAGCATCCCCCGTGCTTGCCCAGCCGTGCCCCGCTGCAGGGGATGTAAAACGGGGCCTTTTGGGGTTTTAACCCCATTTCTGCGTGATGAGAGGGTCTGAACCGAGCCGTGAGCCGCGGCGCTTGGCTTGTCCTCAGGACACACAGCAGGAGGTAAACAAAGTTCGCCAGCAGCCTCCTGAGGAAGCGCTCCCATTCCCACCGCCTGCAGGACTGGACCATCCCTACGCCCTCCGGCTCGATTAAAGAATAAAACTAAATATATATATATATATAAAATAGCTGGCAAAGGAAAGCGGGCAGGCTCGCTCTGGGCGATTTTCGTTTTTAGGGAGGGATGCGCCAGGAGCTGCCGGCGGGAGCCCCGCTTCCCTCAGCGGGCCCTGAGGCGCAGGGAGCCCACAGCCCGGGTCCCCCCCGCTCCCCACAGGTCCCCCCCGGTGCCCCCCGGGTCCCCCCGGTCCCGTCCCCTCGGGGCAGCCGCTGCCGGCGGCGGGCGGGAAGATGGCGGAGGCGTGCTGAGGGGAGCGGGCGCGGCGGCCCCGCACTCACCTGTCAGCACCGGGCGGGCGGCGGGGGGGCAGCGGCGGCAGCGGCAGGAGGAGGAGGAGAAGAAGGAGGAGGAGGAGGAGGAAGAGGAGGAGGAGGAAGGCGGGCGGGGCAGCGAGCAGCCCGGCAGCGACCCGTCGCGGTGCTGAGCAGCCCCGGCGGCGACATCCGGCAGCGGGCGGAAGCGCAGCGCGGCCCCCGCTCCGCCGCCATGGAGACGGGGCCGGGACGGGACCGGGCGGGAGCGCGGCGCTGTGGGGTCCCTGCCCGCTGAGGGGTCCCTCTGTAGCGGGCTGCCCTCACCGCACCCCGTCCTGCCCCAAACCCCGGCCGTGGGCGTGTGGTGTGGGGCGAAACCCGCCGCGGAGTTACAGCGGGTCTGGGGGGGCTTGGGGAGCCCCCAGCGGGGAGGCACCTGTGTGGGGAGCAAGGCAGGGAGGCAGCCCAGGTGTCCCCCTAAGCATTCTCCTCAGCATCCCGCAAAGTGTCCCCTTAAGTGCCCTCCTCGGCATCCCCCTCAGTGTCCCCCCCACAAGCATCCCCCTCAGCTTCCTCCCAGGTGTCTCTTTAGGGGTCCTCCTCAGCATCCCCCTCAGTGTCCCCCTAAGCATCGCCCTGTGTCCCCCTCAGCATCACAACTGTCCCCCAAGTGTCTCCCCAGGTGTCCCCCTAAATGTCACTCTCAGCATCCCGAGTGTCCCCCCAAGTGTCCCCCTTCAGCATTCCCCTGAATATCCCCCTAAGTGTCCCCCTAAATGTCCCCCTCAGCGTCCCCCTCAGCATTCCTCCAAGTGTCTCCCCAAGTGTCCCCCCAAGGACCCCCCTCACCGTCCCCCTCAGCCTTCACTTAATGCTGACATTTAAAAAACCCGGCCTGCTTTTCCTTACTGCACCCTCACCCCTGGCTGAGGAGGGAGATGAAACTTCACTAAATCACAGACAGAATTCCCTGCTTTTCTATAGGAAAGGCAGAGAAATGCCGAGTCTCGGTGCTGTGCCAAGCGGGACCGCCGACACCGTGACAGAAACAGAGAATCAAAGGTAGCCGCCGCGGTCTGCTAGCAGGCTGTTCGCTTTGGGGCTTACAACGCGTAATTGAAATGGGATTAATTCCTGTGCTGATTAACGCTTAGAAGAAGCCCCGATGTAAAATTCATTGTGGCAGATTATGAAAGTCAGAAGAGGCCTTTGCCTAATTATTTGCTCTCTTTCTTCAGATTATCTAGCGGCCTCTGAAGAGGTCTGTAAAAAGGCCAGAAGAATATGGGCCTCGTTGTGAGGGCTAAAAATGTTATCACATTTTCTTTTCATGTGCTTCCCAGCTACAACTATGCCTTCCGATCTCTTTTGTCTTTTATTCCTTTCTACCTCCTTTTGTGCAGTCATGTCTAAATTGCAACCGTACTAACAGGAAAAAAAAAAAAAAGTGTGTGTTTTTTTTATTTACTAGCATCTTTTTCTTCATTGGAGGTTATTCCAGAAGATAACCAGCCTAATTAGGCTGTTGAGAGCTTCTCGTAGCTTTCACCTATTCCCTTTTTCAACGCCCCCAAAAGGAGAAAGGAAGGGAGCAAAAAGAGTAGCTAAGTGGCTTTTACGAGAGGAAAAGGGGGAGAGAGCACAGGCAAACGAGGATGGACAAGGAGTAGAACAGAGTTGCCTGGGAGGAAGCTTGAGCACAACCTGAGCAAATGGCACTGTTTGATGCTTTGAATTCTCCTTATAGTTACTGCAGGTGCAGTTACCTCAGCCGCGTTATCTAAGGCACCGCTGGAGCCACCACTATTCAGTTCCTAAGTAAAAAGTTGTTTAAGCCTCATTATTCCTACCGAAATTACTTCATCCTAACATAATTGTTAATGTAATGTAATGGAAAAAATGTCCAGAAAGCACAGGAGAATCCACATTTGAGATTTCCCTGAAAAAAAAATGCTTGGCAACTGTCTTCTCTGGAACAGCTCACTCTCTAACAGCAGGGGGCAATAAAGATAACACCATTTTTTATGCTGTAGAAGCGATGCAAAACAGTGCAGTAAGGAAAGACAGGGGTTTAAACAACTCCTTCCTTGACACGGGGTGACTAACCGTAAAATCAACAGGGCTTGTATGGATGCAGTTGCCTTTTCACGAGAAATGCGTGACAAGGAGCACTGTTGTCACCCTAGCCCTGGGCCTGGTTTTGTTTTGCTGTTGCATTACAAGGGTAGCAAGGCACCGTTTAACAAACAGTAACGCATACAGGACAAACTGCTTTTCACAAACTGCTTGTTTTAAAAAAGACACTTGCACAGGTACCAGTACAGGAGCCTAGGGAAACATGGGGCAGGATTAGTTAGCATGAGTCTTTTTTTTTTTTTTTTTAAGTGCTACAGTAAATGTAGTGGCAAACATTGGGTTGTCCTTGACACCGCCTTCCAGACCGTCTGCAGCTGCACTTCTGCACCCGTGGCTGGACTTGAGAAAACAAGATACGAGGCTTGGGAAACCAGCAATGGAACAGAATAATAATTGAATCCACTACATAAAAATTTTCCAGGCCTGCAAATGTAGCAGGAAAAGGCAGAACTTCCTGCCCAGTGCTCAAACCAAAAGAAAGAAAATACATAAATAAATAAATAAATAAAAGAAAACCAGATCTAGGGGATAAAAGCACTCCAGGGTTATTTTTTCCTTCTTATAGGAAACCTCTTAATAATTCCTGGCTAAAAGAGCTGTTTCCTATATTATTCATCGTCACCTTATGCTGTACATGCAACTTTCCATCATAAGTCTTTCCATCACACTCGAGATAGCAAACTGCAAATACAACATCCTACTTATATATTTAGCATACATGTGTTACATTTTCACTACAAAGCCATCTGTCCTCTCTGAAGCAGGCTAAAACCAACCCACTTCCCTGCAGTTGGTCTTTTAAGAAAGCAAACAGCAGAGTATTTAGGACAGGGAGTTATTACCTGCCAATACAGATAAATTCCAGGCTGGCGTTAGCTCTGCACGTAAGTGTAGCCTTCAGACGGGTATTTTCTGAAGAGCCATGACTCAGGGCAGAAGCTGACTTCTGACAAGCATGCTGCAGGGAGATCAGCAGCTAGGTCTACAGCTGAGAAGGCTGAACTGGAAGTCTTAAGCTTTAAAACAAGTGAACAGGAAGCTTAAAAAAAGGCAGATTGGATGTGAAGGGTGGAGAGAAATGAAAACTTGTTTTCTTTGGCAAGTTGAGAACTGAGGAGAGGCTTATTCCTCAAGTCTGTGTGTTCTGAGGTCAAATCCCGTGGCATTCTGCATTTATTTATCCTGCAGTTTACTGCCTTCTAGTTTAACTTCCTGGGTAATTATGATGTTTTGCTCCAGTTTGGTGTATTTGCATTTCCTTTCAACTCAGTAGACAGCAAAATTCTGTCAGTAATTTGCAGCTGGGTGGATTTTCAGGTGAAATGAGAGACTTCCCAGTGGTGACAAGTGTTTTCCTTGTTGGCAGAGTATCGGAAAACAGCCAGCAGACTTCAAGAGATGAATAAATTAAATCAAGTCTTAAAGCTATATATATGTCACTTCATGCACGCTTCTTTTCAAGCAGGGCAGAGCAAAACTTCGGAGGTTTCAGTGTAATGCATACCATTACCAAAACTAGAATCTTTTATTTTCAACACAAATAGTTTGTTAGCAGGTATAAGGCAAAGCAGGAGGGGTGTGAGTGAGACGAAAGATGATACAAATGACATAAAGCACTTGGTCCTGAAAGAATCCTTAGTGAAATGCTTGGGACGTCTCTCACTTGTCTGTTTTGTGATAAGAGTTTATTGTCGTTCTCACATCCTTTTTGGCTCTCATCAGCCACTGGGACTTGTTGCTCACAAACACCACTCCAAGTGAAATACTTCGCTTCTCTGCCTAGGACAGAAGCTGTAGTTTTTTTTTCTGACAGTCAGGTTCTAAAACACCTTCACAGAAGTTCTCAATAGCTATTACTGGGAATAAGATCTTTCTTTTCCCCGTAACCTACACGGACACTTGGTATGTCTCCACCGTGCAGCCTGCACATCGCCGTGCACGCCCGCTGGTTGTCTCTCCTGCATGCCATACTTCAGCTTTGTCCTGCTTACAGAAGCAGCTCTGGGTTTAGGGCAGAAGCTTCTACACCAACAGAGCTTCCCTCTTGGAAGGCCGATCGTTAACTGCGTTGTCTCCACACATGCTGCTGGTTGGTGTGTCCATCTCGGTAGTTAGAGTGGTTTTGGTAGATCTGCATAGCTTATATTTGGTCACGTTAGGATAATGAAAGAAAAGTTACTATTTTATTTTATTTTAACTTTTTTTTTTTTTCACAGGGAGCAATGAACCTAGCGAGTGTTTGATCTGGCAAAGGACATCAGGCATCACCACAAGGCCCAACGTCCAGTTGCTCGGGACAAAACGCTTCAGTGAGTGTGGGCGACACAAAAACCTTTCAGTGACCGGGCAGGCTGTGGGTGCTTGAGCCCTCTGTGAGGGCACCTGTGGGTGTTTCTCCTGCGCTTTCTACAGCTAAGGGGCTGTGCAGCGGATGGTATTTTTATATATATATATTTATTATTATTATTTCTTGTGGTGCTGCCTGGTTTCACGTTGCCCCCCCCCCCCCCCAAATTCCTGTCCCTGTGAGGGGCTCTGCCCCTGTGAAGCCCCCTGCCAGGCACCAACGTCGCCCGCCTCAAGCAGCTCCCGCCCTTCCCACCCTGATTGGCTAACTCGCCACTCCCCCCTCTCCTCACTGGCCCGCGCCACCGCCTCGCTATGCGCCGATTGGCTGCGCTTCACGCCCGTCCCCCCGCTCCCTCCCCCCTCCCCCCCTCCAATCAGGCCAGGCCCCGCCTCCCGGGCCGCCCGCGCCGCTGTGGGGCGATCGGGCGATGCGCTGACGTCGGCGTGCCACCGCCCGCCCATTGGTGGCGGCGGGCTGACGGGCGATGTGGCGCGTGCTGCGCGTCCTGGGCAGCCGCGGGGCCCCGCGGTGCGTCAGGGGCGTCGCTGCACCCGCTGCTGCTGCTGCTCCCGCTGCTGCTGCTGCCTTGCGCGGGAACTGGGCCCGGGCCCTCAGGTGAGGGCGGAGGGGCTGCGGGGAGGGGGGCGCGGCGGCGGCGGCGGGGCCCCAACGGCCACTAACGGTCCCTTAGCGGTCCCCAACCGGCCCCAACGGTCCCCAACCGACCCCAACGGTCCCCAGCGGCCATCAGCAGGATTCCTGAGGGAGAGGGCGGTGGGTGCGGGTTCGGGGAGCGCCCCCTCAGGGCAGCCGGTCCCTCAGGAGCAGCCCGGCCGAGGGGCCGTGGGGGGGCCCCGGCCGTGTGACCGCCCCGTCGCGGCCCGTCGTCCCGCAGCACGGTCACCGCCATGCCCGAGGTGAACACGGACAGCCTGGACGAGCAGCAGGTGCGGCTGCTGGCGGAGATGTGCATCCTCATCGATGAGAACGACAACAGGGTGGGAGCGGACACCAAGAAGAACTGTCACCTGAACGAAAACATCGATAAAGGTACGGCCGGTCGCCTGCGCCTCGAGCCACAGAATCACAGAACGGCTCAGGTTGGAAGGGACCTCAGAGCCCACCCAGTGCCACCCCTGCCATGGGCAGGGCCCCCTCCCAGCAGCCCAGGCTGCCCCCAGCCCCATCCAGCCTGGCCTTGGGCACTGCCAGGGATGGGGCAGCCACAGCTCCTCTGGGCAGCCTGGGCCGGGGCCTCACTGCCCTCTGAGTTAGACTGAAGGTTTTTACAAGTATCCGAGTGATACAAGTGTGGCTGAATGAAAGGCTCCTTCTCAGGTGGGTGCTGAGCCTCCCTGCCTTGTATATAGCGTCTGTGTTGCAGTAGGGAGGAACAAGCAGTTGGAGGCAGCAGCAAAGCAGAGAAATGTGTGATCATGGACATAAGCTCTATGCCATGATAAATATTTCTGAATTGCATTGTGTTGATAAAATGGTATTATTTTCCTGTTATAGATACTTGATTTTATGTAGTTTTTTCTAAGCAGTGCCACTTGCTTCTTTGCCGGGTTCTCCTCATGTAGAGGAGGCTTTGATGTCCGTCTTTAACTAGCTAACATGGAGTTCTGCTTCAGCTGATTCTAGTGGGAAAGGGTTTTTGGTTGTCATTTTAATTGGTGATGGGCTTTATTTTAGGCTAGTCATGTTTGTGAATCTCTTAGCAGTTTGTGACTTTCTTTTTTCTAGTTATGGGAAGCATTTTCCTGAAGAGCGAGGAATAATAAGCTCAGAATTGTTTAAAAAAAAGCAATTATGCTGTGCTTGAGGGAGTTCATTTTCTGTTGTAATTTTTGCATCGTTGTTCATAGTACTTTGTTAATTTCATAATGTTTAGCATATATTGACACAAAAACCTAAACAATAACTCTTTTTCGTCAAATCCTTGATTTTTAACACTTGAAAAATTTTGAGTTTATCAACAAATGAGGCCGTTCTAAGCCCTGAAATTTTGTCTTCATGTGATTCTTCTCCTTTGTAAAATAACTTTCTGTGTTTTTGTTTTTAGGGTTATTACACCGAGCATTCAGTGTTTTCTTATTTAATACAGAAAACAAGCTGTTACTGCAGCAGAGGTCAAATGCTAAAATTACATTTCCAGGTTAGTTCTGAAACACACTGCACATAAATGTTACGTTTAAATCTATATTTAAAAATATGTCAGTCTAATTTTGCAGAGTAACTCCTTCTGAGGCTTTAGAATTTTCTCTCTTTGGAGAGGAGATCCTTGTAAATACTTTTGAGATGCACTTCTCTTGTGGATGAAGCAACATAGTGGGAACGTGAATTTATTGGTAGGCATGTTGGGAAATGATTGCTACCTGACTTGTTTGATCCTGTTTATGGCGGAGTATATGTTGTTTACCTTATCTGTTGCAAGACGTACTGTATGGCACTGGAGAAATTGCTCTGGCAGCTGTGGAGAATGCTTTAATTCCTCTGGGAAGGACATACGTTTAATTTATCATGGAACTGTTTCTAACTTGAGAAAGGAAGACCTTTCCTTCCTTCCAAGCAAATTTTTATTCTACAGACTGATTTTTTTTTTCCTTGACTGTTAATTAATCAAAATGCCTGAATGTAGCTTGTACGGAATCATCAGATTCCGTTTTAGATGCTTTTTGAGCTAGGCTGTTAAAGGTGAAAGGTTGGCTGATCGGTTGCTCCACGTTACTGATAAATAATTTTTAATATACTTGGAGTATGGAGAGTACGTTCTTACAACTTTTTACAAGCATAAATTGCCTGTTTACTTACTGTCAGCTGGTCTTGCAAGCGCTGGAGGTATTGTCAATATTCTTTTGCATATCAACTCAAAAGTTGCTTTAACCAGCATCTGCAAGGTCTCTTCAAACTGGCTTTTGAAGTAGATGCTGTGCAGTCAGAGAACGCGTGTGTTCGTGTCTGTCAGCCACTAACCTGCAAAGCAGCACACGACAGGCAAATCCAGGTACATAAATGGAAAGAAAAATAAGGGGATGCAAAACTTCCTTCCTCTCTGAACCTTTTCTCCAAATGAGAACAAAAATGTAGTATGGTGATTAGCTGGTCTACGTCTCAGGCTTTGTTTTTTGTGTTTTCTTTTAACGATTTATACATGTTAAAAGTGTGCTAACTGAAACTTCTTGCAGATTGTTTTACCAACACTTGCTGTAGCCACCCACTGAGCCACCCGCTGGAACTGGAAGAAAATGATGCCATTGGTGTTCGAAGAGCGGCACAAAGACGAATGAAAGCAGAGTTAGGAATCCCCATGGAGCAGGTAAAGGAGAGAGGGCAGTTCTTAACAGCGTGTGCTGACTCACAGAGTAACTGCAGCTAGCAGATGGGGGCAGCATGAAATCTGAAAATGAATTTAATTTTGGAGATGCAGAGGGCTTAATGCATTTGAGGCCTCAGCAGTAACGCAGGAGTGTATTGCTTCAGCTCTAACTATGGGTGCCTACATTTTCTCCTGAGCAGGCTATCCTGCTTGCCCAAGAGAACTTGCACCATCTGTGTACGAGTCCCTTTGTGATTCCAGGTTTCTTGTGGGCAAAAGGGTGCCCTGGGCACCTGGTTTTCCTTCCAAAACAACTGCACTCCCTGCTTCTGGCTGCCTTCTGGTACGGTGGCAATTTGGGAGTGCACAGAGAGCAGGGTAAAGCTGGCTGGATTATGCTGGTGATCAAAATCTCCTTCCACGCTTTGCAGCTAGGTACGTTTGTGTCGTGGGACACAGAAGCTGCGGGCTATTGGGGAACACGATGGTTGGGTGATCCCCTGAACTAATGCCCTGCTCTGCTGTTTGCACGGATCCCTGTTGGGTCAGCGTTACACGTGCTCTGTCAGCAAGCGCTTCTGGCCTGGGTGTCAAAGAGCTGTTGGGCCCTTGGGTTGAGAGAGAAGGGGCAGGTACAAGTGGCCGTCCGTCAGTGCTTCCAGAAGCGTGCTGTAGGCTCTGGGAAATGTTATTTGAAACTGAAGTGTACAGAAGAAATCCTGTCAAAATATTATCGGTGAGTCTGCCTAGAGAGATGCTGTGCAATTTGTCTGATCAAAGTGCAACAAAAATTATTTTTTCCTAGCAATTATTTATGAAGGAAGTGCAGTGCAGCTGAATACTTGAGGGGAGGAATAATTTATGCGGCAGGATGGTAATAGCTGGTAACTCTCTGTAACGCCCAGCAGTTGAATTGTTCTGACGTGTGTTTTGGTTGTAGGTAACTCCAGAGGAAATTGTCTATCTGACCCGAATTCACTACAAGGCCAAGTCTGATGGGATCTGGGGTGAACACGAAATAGACTATATCCTGTTCGTGCAGAAGGATGTAACGCTGAACCCCGATCCGAACGAGATCCAGAGCTACCGTTACGTGACGCAGAAAGAACTGAAGCAGCTCTTAGACAAAGCCTCCAGGAACGAAGTCAAGATTACTCCGTGGTTTAAACTGATAGCAGAGACCTTTCTTTTTAAGTGGTGGGATAACTTACCTAACTTGGGCAAATTCGTTGATCATGAAAAAATACACAGAATGTGAATGGCTGCAGTGAAAGATGCTGAAGGCTAGTAATGATGCGCTAAGCGTGGGAACTCACGACTCAGGTGCAGAAAAGTGGCCCGCATGGAGCACGTTTAACAAATAATGTTATACAGAGGTGTTTAGAGCCTTATTTTTCCTGCTTCTTCACCCCTTCTCCCAGCCCTGTTCCCCTTGAGTGAATTAAGCTTGATGTCATTTAAAATGAGCAACAGTCATACAAGAATCCCCCTTGGGTTCATCTTTCTCCGTTGCCTCCGGTGATATCAAAGAACCCCCGGCCCGCATGTGCCCGGCTGGCCCTTCCTTGCAGAAGTGCGTGCCCTGGGGAGGGCGCTGGGCTGCCTGCTGCCCGGCTCGTCCCCTCGAGGTGACTACGTCTTGTGAAATAGCGATTACGAAGGAATTTGGGTTCTGCGTTGATGTTGGGAAAAGTAATCTCCGAAGGAGAAGTGATTAGTTCAAAGTGGTTAGGGTGATTTTAATTGCAGAGCGCATCGCTTCAACTACTGTACTGTGTAATTAACCAAGCACATAAAGGTTAAGTAATTGGATTGTGTGGACTGAGTTTCCACACAGACTGCAAGTGCTGTGTGGTGTGCTTTAGATCAAACACTGATTTCTCCCTGTCCCCCACCTGTTTAGCTGACAACCAAATACTGGCCATCGGTATGATTAACCATTAATTTTTAGGTATGGATGGTAGGTACCTAACGTAGGTAGTAGCCTGTCCTTGCAGGAGGGATGTGCACTAGGTAGCTCTTCCTCATCTTCCAGAAAACAAAGGCCTCCTGCTGCAAGTTCTTTTTTTGTGCAACATCTGCTGTGATAATCTTCCCAAGGTCCTGGAGAATGCAAACCTCAATACCGAAATTCAGGATTGAGAATTTGGGGGTTTATACCATGTCTTAATTTCAGTTAATCAGAAGGTCCAACAGAGCATAAGAGCCAATCCATTGTGATCGTGCCTTTTCTTCCCAGCCCCAAAAAAACTTAAATTGATTTCTTCTCTTAGCAGACCACTCAATCCAGGTACCTTCGGGTCATTTCTTGGTGAAATAGGGTATTGTTCCTACTGGCTCTCCGTGTCTGTGAGCTGTGGTTGTAACTAGTCTGTGCCTGGTGGCAAGGTAAAACCCAGTTTTTCAAATGCTTTGTGTTTTTCTCATCCCACTTGTGCCAGCAGCTCTACGCTTACGGTTTTAGGGGCAAGCTGTTGTATGTTGACCTGAGCGGATTTATTGTCATGAAGCAAATAATGGGGGGGGGAATAGTAATGCAGTGTAACAGCTCTCGAATTCAGTTCAATCAGCCACGTTACCCAAGTAATGTCTTTGTAGTCCTTTTGAAATACCTGGAATACTTTTTAAAGGTTGTCTTAAATATAAGATTAATTAAATTAAAACTCCTGACCTAAAAACGTGGACTGTGCTTTTCTTTGCAGACGTAATTGCCCCATGAACAGACTGCCCGTTAGGCGTCACTGAAGCAATATGGCTGGGAGCAAGAGGGCACACACTTAGAACAAAGGTCTCTATTTCACATAGCCACCTGGGGCATGAGCTGACAAAGCGTATCCTGAATAATGGACGTGAAGCTGAAAGCAAAGTTTTGCTAAACAGTTCTGTAAAGTTCTCTAACTGTTTTGATATTAAAGGTTTTCTTGATGTTGAACTTATTTGCAGCATTAAAGATAATTTTAATGCTGAATTTATTACATGAAGGAGACAAGTGAAGGAATACGAGTGTAAATCCACAACTACAACTCCACTATGTGAAAACTGACACCTGAGCACTCCCGTTCCCCCTTGCGTTGGGCCTGGTTGGGAAAGTTTTTGTCATAGTTGCTCACAGGGTGCTGTGTTCTGGATTTGTGATGGAAAACACAGCGTGGCTCACACAGTGAGGTTTACGCCCTGCTGAACGGCGCTTACGGAGTCGAGGCCTTGTGCTGCTCACACCGCCCTGCCAGCCAGCAGGCTGCAGGTGCACCAGGAGCCGGGGGGCACAGCCAGGATGACACGGGGACGTTCCCTACCGTGGGGCTTTGGGCCAGCAATAAAAGCTGGGGGCAAAGAAGGGCGGGGAGACAGCGGGAGTTACAGCACTTGTCTTTTGTTAAGCGTGCTGGCTCCTTCTTTGCTAAACAGCTGCCTGACGGTGGGAAACGGTGACTGAAGTCTTATTTTGCTTTGCTCATCTTATCTCAATCGTCTCAGTCTCAACACAGGAGTTTCTCGCTATTGCCCTTCTGGTTCCTTCCCCCGTCTCCCTGGGGAAAGTGCGCGAGCAGCTGTGCGGTGTGTAGCTGCCTGCTGGGGTTTAACCACAACACCCTCTGCTATTGAAAAATAGTTCCAAGTAAAAACAAGATCAAGGATTCTCCTCCTTACCTCTTCATATATTTTTACATGTCTTACTGGGCTCCAGTATAAACTCTTAAAACTGTGCTTCGTGTTTTGTCCATGTAACACATTTATAATGCACGCTTTTACGAACTTACAGATATTTTCTACCTTGTTTTTGACCAACTAGGGACAAAAAGGGAATATTTAAAGTTTGACAATGCATTTTGCCTTGCACGTATACATTTTTTGTTTTCAGCTTCTGAAGAGAAAAAGTCTTGACATGAACTCAAAACATTTTAGTCTGATCCTTATTTTTAAATACTAATTAATATTAATCTGAAATATGAGTAATCTAGGTTGTAATCTTCCCTGCCCATGCTTTTACAGATCGTTAGGCTGCAGGGCAGCACTAAAACTACGACTATTGCTCCAGCTGCAGTCACCGTTCAGCTTAGTTAACTGGCAAGTGTTTTAATTCACTCAAACCGCTTTCAGTGCCCAACCCCTAACTGGATGCAGTGCCTGCCCGTCTCCCGTCCCTTCCCACCAGTTCCAGCCTTACCTGCAACATGAACCCATCGCCTACATCTGGGAATTAACAGGCACGTAGAAAACCAAGCTTCGTTGATTCAGTTCCTCATGAAGCTGTGTGTTTTTAATTCTGGTGCCAGCTTTATTAACAAATACTTTTTTGGTATATTTTAACCTCATTTTAAACCTAGCTTTACATAAAATAGGAAATGCTTTATTGCTCCAGGAAAGTCAGCAGTGTCATTTTTCATGTCTATTTAGAAATGGCTTCTGCCACTGGTACTGACAAATTTCCCGTGCTATTACTACCCCACTTAGAGCTGCAACATCAACGTATCAGAACTTTTGGAGCTTCAAATACTTTACCCCTAAGTCAAGCATGTGCTTTTTTTGCTATTCTCTGTTACAAAAAAGGAAAACAGGACCAAAACAGGACCAACAGTGAGTTTTAATAAAATTATGTTTTAATTCAGAAGACCGCTCATCTTCTCTGTGTTTTACCCGATTTTCTCTTTCCGGCCAGCAGATGTTTTGGCTTGGTGTCAAATATGTGTCTGTCTGCCTCTCCTTTCCTGCCCATGCGATTCATTTTCGTCTGAGCTTTCTTTGCCATGGTCTTGACCTTCTTCACCATCTATTTAAAAACAAGCATACAAACGTGCTGAGTGACTTCCTCGGCAAGTCAGGTAACTAGCTTTACCTTTAAAAAACCACAAAGCTAGAGGATTTTAACGGGGCATTAAATACCGCCCAACACAAACCACCATTTGCTACTCTAGCATATTATAAGTTTAAGTAACACTAAACTTCCTTACAAAAAACACTTTTTTTTCCCCCCAATACACTAAAAATACGATCACGATACCCCTAGAACTCACTAAAGGTGGAACTCCACTATTAGATTATAGAGTATATACAGATTTTAGAACTCTTCTGGAATAACTGCATTTCAAAAAAAAAAAAAAGTACTTTCTTAGTCTGTATTATTACATCTTATTTCTAAGAATGAACTAGGAGTTCTTAAAGTACAGAGAGTTCAAACAGATGATGAAACTGCAAAGGGAAGAGAGAGGAACTCTCAACGAGCACAACCAACCAGTATTGCAAGTTTCCCAGAAGCCGGTTTAAGTAGAGTGGTGCTGTTCCACCCGCTGTAAAGGGCAGGTGACTTTAACAAACCTTTTCATCACGGAGCCCAGAGACATCCCGTGGCGGGCGAGAGGAGCTGCGACTGCGTGCCACAGACGTAGGGGTTTCGGACTCGTCACGTTTACGTTTCCTTGTGACACTGCGGGACCTTCTGGCGTAATGTGCCTGAAATTCAAAGCAGCACTTTGGTTATTGAAAACGGAAACAAGCAGCTCGGACATAGCCCCATTTCTAATTAGGCTAACATGAAAACACAGGAAGTAAACTGCTCTGATTCACCGTCATAATGCAAACAGCTACTTCGGATACCAGAAGACAAAATGATACCTGAAGCATTTTGGTTACTCCACAATAACAAAAGACCTTGTCATCTGGTGGTCACTGTCTTTCTGTCCCAGAGTAATGTTCAAATTTCGGTGAATATTAGCATATTCTTTTCAAAATTATGAATTCCATTCTTATAATCTTTTTTTTTCACTAAGTTCATAAGTAATGGATAAAAAGACACAGACAAACTAAGGGATAGCAATGCTGAAGCTAATTTGCAACAGCAAAAAAGCAGTGCAGCAATCTCCCCTGATTAGCGCCTGTTTACAGGACAAAGCCCTAGGGAACCATCATCCCACAGCCTGAGTATGAAACTCCTCCTCGCTGAGATAGCTCTTAAGTCAACATGGCATATCAGCCCCGAGAAGCGTGAATGCTTCCTTCAGATGGGCACTGTTGACACTCCTTGTTTCCTAACCCCTTGTTCAGTTACAGAATTCAAGGTCTCAAGATCTACATATCCATAATACTGCGGGATTTGCTGTACAAAAATATATTTTTTTTTTAACTTACGATAAAAGAAAATGGCTCCCTAAGGCAAATCTAGGTTTGAAGTACTTTGACTTACATCTAAAAATGCCAGTCACAGTATCAAAAATTCAAGTACAGATCACAGCATTAATGAACTGTAAAAAGATGAGCCTGATCCAGTATCACTTTCTGAAATATCACTACTTCTGACATAGTCGTGTCTCATCCAACACAGCAGTCCTGAAAATTAAACCCAGTTCTTGAATCCTCTACAATTCCAAAAGACTTCTAATAGAAAGCATTGCATATATACATCTGTGATTCTACAGAAACATACATTAGTACATGTTTTCAGCCAACCCAACAGGTTATTCTCACATCACTCAAAAATTCCAGCATCAACCGCCTCATTTAGGTTTCCTGTTTCCTCCTTAATAGATTCCACCTCTCTCTTCTGTCAGCTGTGACACGCAATTCACATGTGCACAAAGAAATTTAGCATATAACGGAATTGATCTCTCTTAGATGAGCACAGTGTTAAATTAGCAGAAACTTACATCATCTTTGTTAGTCATGTCAAGTCCAAGATCACTCATTTCTTTCTCTAGCACCTTCCGCTGGACCTGTAAAAAGACAGTTAGGAAATCATGTTTCTTTTAAAAAATTGTATTTATATCTTAATTTTGTCTTAATATGCGAAAAAAAGAAAGATGCAGCAACCCAACTAAACAAGCTGAATTATACTCTTAGAAACTTTTCCTACAATATGTATGGAATCCTATAAAAGACTCACTTGTGTTACAGAAAAAGAAAAAAAAGAAAGGTTTGGCCTCCATAACTAAGTAGTTATCAGAACTCCTAGGAGCACAGAAGGAAGAAAGCAGCAAGGGAGAGGGTCAAACATGAGAAAAATCGATCAGTGCCCAAAATTATTACGTGGTTTTATAAGTTATTACACATCAACAAAGTCTTACTACAGAATGTGTCCTATACTTGCCTTCTTAGCCGTTCGAGGCATCCTCGGCCCTCGAGTATCTTTTTCCTTTGACTGCAGGATTTTCAGTTTCTTTTTTTCTCGGATCTGTTTTGCCAGCTGTCGGATTTCCATCATTTCTTCATCTTCGCTTTCTGGTTCACTGTCATATTCTCCAGCAGCTTCTCTCAGCTCTTCTTCTTTCTCTAATTCTTCCAGTTTCTTAGACGAGATTAAATGAAAATCAAGATGCTCATCAAATCCTTGACTTACAATCCTCAACATCACATTTTTGTATGGCGCAGAGCCTTTTCAAGACAGCTTGCAGACACTTCAAAGACGGAACTGTGTTATTTTAGGGCCCCTCCAGCCATGCGTAGTGCAGTTAGTGATACAGATTACTGAGCAAGAATCCAAGGGGATTCAAGTCCTATGAAGACCTACTTGATCACATCACATCACGCTGTCGTTTGGCTGTATTTGTACGGCTGCCCTGAAGTTGCCCACTGTGTGAGTTCGCATATACTGTACTGTGACCTGTACTAGCTGTGCTCTTTGTGGTAACACACTCTCAAAAAACCTCCTATTTCTAATTTACCATGATTCTGGAGCACTAGCAATTCAGATGAACCCAACTGCACAACCAGCAGGCTCCGCTGTCTGCACTCAGAACTTCTGAAGAACCACCAGGAAATAAGGATGGATTTTGTTATTAAATAAAAATGCTATAAATTGAGAATTCAGTCTATTTTGTTTGATAACTACATTCCTTCTGGCTACAGTCATAGAGTAAGGAAACACAACTTCCCCTGCAACACTCATATCTTAAGATTCAAAAGATAAGATCACCATTAGGTCTGAAAGGGTAATTTTCCATTCTTCTGAAACTGTGTCCTTGATCGTTCAGAAAACAGTATCTTTTCCCATGGCAAGCGCAGACAGTGTAGAAGAATTTGTTTTCATAACATATTGTTTTTATCCAGGAATACAGCAATCTACGCTAAACAAATAAAGGGACGAAGAGGCAAGAATGTGTAAAAAGTACAAAGGAAAACTCACTTTCATTATATCTGGATCAATGTAGTCGAGGATATTGTGACCTTGCCATATCTCTGGTATCTTGTCATACTTTTCAGATGCATTCATTAAGTCCCAGTATTCTTAAATAAAAGCAAACACACAAAACCAGACGTTAATAAAAAGACAAAAACAATTTCAAAGAACATTCAATGACAGAAAACAAGGCTCATCGCAATAAAAAAAATAAATTCAGATCCCTCTGTGGCAAAAACATGACAGCATCTCTGACGTATTCATAAATACCTCTGATTCCCTGCCTACTGCCAAATATTGTTCGGTAATGACAAGTCCACTGCAAGCTATAATAAGCAACAGATAGCCAGTTCTCATATTGATGCTTTCTTAACAAAGTCAGCATCAACAATTAATGAGACACCACAATATAAAGTGAAAGGGAATCACAAGACCAGTCACTCTGTCTGCAACTCTAAAATGGGAAACCACTAAGAGACATTACAAACCAAGGAAGAATCAATGAAGATCACCAGTTTTGGAACAGGAGAAAAGGATTGCAAGAAATAAAAAGGTGGCACTGTTACTCAGTTGAACGGAGTCCAGGTTAAGCGTTCTCCAGTAAGACTGAAATAGCTAAACTTTATTGATCAATAATAACACTGAGACATATAATACTTACTCTGAAGATCCAAAACATAATCATCTCCCATTTCAAGTTCAAGATCTCTCTCCTGCAAAGACATACGCAGCTTTATATATCTCATAGCTGTAAATCTATGTGCTATTATTAAGCATTTAAAAACCATCCGCTGATTTCCTAATTAAGAGATGCCACTTACTGTTTTCCTCCTGGGTGTGTCTACTTCCATGCGCTTCTTCCGTGCTACTGCTCCCTCGGGTATAAAAGGCAGCCGCTCCTGAAATTAATGCAACAATTCATCCCAATAAAAAAATAGGAAGAAGTCTTGAAGTCTTGAATCCATTTTTTTATAAAGCTATAAATCACCGTTTTAAAATAACGGATTTTGAAAGAAAGCAAAGGCCCAGGCTGACTCACCCACCAGCAACGGCAGTTATAGATTCAAAAAAATAAGCAAATCTCATCATACAAACTGTTCACGTGTTAAGCAAAGAGAGAATTCTTTTCCTTCTTAAAGAGTACTGGAAAATATACTAAAAAGTGTAAATATGTAACATACCTTGTCATCTCTTTTGGCTGGCATGGCCAAGTGTAATCTATTCAACACTTCATTCACTTTATTTCCTTTCATTTTAGTATCAACACGATGGGCTAACAGTCTGTCACAGGCCTGAAAGCGCACATGGCAACAGAAGGTAAGGAATGAAGTCATCCTGACCCAACAAATGACACCGCAAGCTTTCAATCCCAAATATCTAGCTTTGTATTTTATCTTCTGTCTTACCTCTCTAGCTCTCAAGAAAGTATCAAAGTATTTTATATAAAAAAGGAGCATGGGAAGATGCATATGATACTGGTCTGTTGGTATAACCCATCTTTTATAACAGGCTGACTATAAGAACAAGCAACAAGACCCTGACAAAATATCACCGTAATTTTTGAACGGTATTAGATGTAAGTTTCCATTTGCCCCCAAGTCCACAGAGGCTCAAACGGACATTAAGGATAGCATGCTTAAAGCTTGTCACTATAACGCACAGTTTAACTGAGATTAAATTCATTCAAATGAGGCAAAAACATCCGCTGTTCCTTTTGAATGAAACTGAGAGAAAAGAGACGTACCTCTGTTTTAACTTGGATTACACCTTCTTCTGTTAGAGTACTTGTCTCTATGACAGAAAATCCTTCTGCTTCAAAAGTTTCAAATATTTTCTGAAATAGAAACATTTTGCCAAATAATTACATTCTGCCCATTTCTTAATGTATCATTACATTAAAAACTGAAATTTTAATCTAACATCAATATACAGAACTCATTACTGAGTATTTCATTAAAATGTGTTTCTAAAAACATGAGAGGAATTTAAAACTACAGTTCTATCTTTTTTTTTTTTTAAGTAAATAGCCACTTTCTATATGGTGACTGTAAATGACACATGCATAAAAAAAAAAAAGAGTGAGAAAGAAATACCAATTCAATGTGTCCTTGAAGTCACAGATACAAAAGAACTAGCCCTGCACATATGCAAACTGCTGCCCAACGGGAGCTCCTGCTGCAACTGGCAGCAACTATCAGTTCAGCCTGAACTCTTAGTGAAATGGCATTTTTGATCAAGGCCATTCAGTCTTCCAACTACTGTAGTAATTAACAGTAGTTCTCACAGCGTGTCCAAGATTTCTGAAACCACTAGGGAGCTGCTTTCTGTTTGGCATTTACAATAGGCAGGCAAGTACATACATTAGACAATGCAAGTACATACATTAGACATATGGATCAAGACCCAGAAAACTATTTTCCATTACACTATTAGACAATGAAATTTAGAAATGATCATGTAAAATTTTTTGCCCGATATAAATTATGCAAACCCATGAATCTTGCATAGTATTTCTGTAAATTTCAGAAGAAAAAGAGAGGTGGGAGTAGTCGTCTCACCTGACTCTCTTCAGGAAGTTCCGCAATTCTCTTCACATCACATTTGTTTGCAACAATTATAAGTGGCTAATAAAAAGAAAAAAAAAAAAAAAGAATCATAATCCAAGCTATTGCATTACAAAAAAAAAAAAAAAGGATTTTATTAATAATGTAAAGCAAACCTACCTTGTTGGCAAATAATGGCTTAATGTTTCTGAAGAGTTCTACTTGCTCCTCCAGGCTATGCCCACACTGTTCAGAGACATCCATCACATAGAGCACAGCAGCACGAAGATGTGCGAGTGCAGTTATAGCCTGCATCTCAATGGTGTTCCTGTCCTCCAAAGGATGATCCAAAATACCAGGAGTATCTACTACCTAAAATGAACAGAATTAGCTCAGGCCCCATTACAAGGTAATTGATACTCTGTAAGATGTACGCAATTTCTGGTCGATATTATCCTTTTTAGACAGCAGTATTCCTTCCTTTCATTCATAAATAAGACTGTAAACTCAGCCAAGTTGAGAATGGGAAAATGGAACAAAGGGAGAAGAATGAGGTTTCAGAATAACCAATACTCCAAGTAGTGAGCAAGTACAGAAAGCCCTGCCCCAACCTGGCCCAGGATTTGATGGTGGTAAGAAATGAGCTGTCCTTAGTCAGACGTTCCAGTTCCAATTCTTCCCTCCAACTAAAACCACATACATACATACACGTTTTTGAAATAGATTTGGACTGCTGCCTTCATTTGGCACACTGTATTAGAAGATGTTGCAGAGAAGCTCTCAGACAGTGTTTCTTATCAAGACACAAAAATGCAACTCACATTCCAAAATGGCAAATCAGATTACAACCAGTTAATTCCTGTAAGAAAATGCAGAATAGTGACGGTTCTTACCTGCCAACGCAGATACTTGTAATCCATATGTCCCACAAAGAGAGATTTGGTGGTAAAGGCGTAAGGCTGCACTTCTACATCTGCTCTTGTAACCTTAAAACAAGTTATTCACACACATTTATTGATCATTTCCTAAACTTGCAAGGAAGATATCCTAATTGTAACACACTTCCTTTGCTACAGAAAAGCTAAAAACTAGTTATTCTGGTTGTTTCTCTGCAAGACTTTATCTATTCGAAAATATGTTAATCATATACATGCTATTTTGGAAAAGATAATGATTTTGAGTGCAATCTGTTGCAAGTTTCCATATAACCCTCCAGAAATTTCACTCAGTCTCTATCCACACATTTAAGTTTCCCACCCTTCATATCAGACAGTGCTATAATGAAATCAAATTGCTTAAATGTTACTTCATCTTAATTAAATGGTATCTCAGTATAATTAAAACAAAACAAAACAAACAAACAAAAACATTCGCACACACCTTATTTATAAAGCTAGATTTTCCAACATTTGGATAGCCACACAACAGAAGAGTTCTTGTATTGGGATCGATGGTTGGCAAACGAGACAAATGCTGTCGCACTGAAATGTTGAAAAAAAGTCCTAAGTATTTGGGATAATTTCAGTTTGGATGGGAGAAAAATTCATATTCTGAAGTATTTACTCGCGACTTAATAATATTTTTGGACATCATAAATTTATTGAGTGATTATTTATGAAAATATATAGTTGCTTGTTAACTACAGAAGTATCTACACACAACAACAACAAAAAAAGAAATTTATCAAGTATTTTAAAAATAAAGACCACTGTCTCTTAGCTAGAATGAGCCAATCAACACAGCCTGAAGGAATAATGAGCCTGAAGTAAGAAGTAATGTTTGGAAAATGTTTAGTACTAATCTTTCAAAATATGTAAATGAAAATGATAAATAAAAGCATGGCTGTGATCTTTAAGCGAGGAAAAACATTTTATAACCATTAGTAACAAAATAAAGTTTTAAATTTAAAAGGAGAGAACCACTCAGTTGAAAAATAAGTTCTATGTATTTGGGGGTTTTGGAACTATTTCTAAGTTCCCATTATCTCCATTCCATATTAAACACATTTTTCTCTTTTTAACTGTTATTCTCTGTACAAATAAATTTTATATTCTCTTTATGCTCCTTTGTTTTAGCCTATTTATTACACAGACCTTGCTCCAAGTATTCCAAGCTTTGTTTCTGTCTTTTGATAATCGTGCACATTCGTCCCAGAGCAGCACGTTTCAGTTGCTTGCAGCGGTACAGAGAATCGCCGTACTTCATCAGGCGCACGTAGTCTTTAGCAACACTGCAGAGACAATGAAATAAGAAGTTAGCTAGCAACCTACCACACAGGTAGAAAATCAAAGAAATGAATGTCCCTTACTTGTCAATCAGATTCTTGGCAATATTGATCTGCCCCAACGCCAGCTTGTAGTGGTCTTTGTCATAGAGAACGTTCATCAAATCTGCATAAAAAGGATGGATGTCCTAAAAAAAAAGCATAAAGTAAAATTAAGGTTCATATTTTCTTAAAGATGACTATGTCTTGGCAACTATGTAAGTTCATCTTTTTCTCTAATATAGCAACACAAGTGACTATACAACCTAGGCTGTTTTCATTATCATCTTACCTAAGGAAAACAATATCCTTGGTCATTACATGCATAATTCTTAACACATCGAATTTCTTCTGCAAGCATATCCTGGAGGCATTCATATAGTTTCCATTTCTTCTTTTGCACTATAAAATACTTTCCAACTTCATCTTAGAAGGCTATTTTAGTTACTTATGTATTTATTTGCAGAAACTTCATCAAGAGATTATAAAATGCAGAAGACATTTGTGGAAATACTTCAGTAATGATCACTGGATACAAAAACAGCAGGAAGGTATAGGGCTGCATGAGGTACAGCTGTCCATAAAGAAGTCCCACTGGACACCTGGATGCAGCTGTAGCTGCTGGGAAGTTAAGACTACACGTGTCTTGTCGAAATGCACTTCCAACAATATCCTCTGTGTGGCCAAGAATAAGGTTTTTGTTGTCAAATTAACACTTCTGAAGAACTGAAGATGGGAGGCAATGTGACATGCTTGGGTATTGCTAACTTCCAGTAGGTGTTTTGTAGGAAAGACTGACCACAGGAACATAATGAGTTACATGTACATATATAAAGAAGAAACACACAAACACAACATACTTAAGAAACTTTCTTTCTCATCATTTAACAGCAGTTTCTGGCCAACACTAGCTCATCAGCTAAAACCTTGAAAATGCATCCTTTGGCAATCACCCAGGGGCACAATTCAGGCTTTTCTTAGTAAGAATAAAGTATTTTTGTAGAACAAGTTTGCCTAAATTTACTCTCAAAAAATCTGCTGAGAGTTATTCTAAATCTTCCACGCAGGGAATCAGCAGTGTGCTGCTCAGGCCAAAATAAACTCTAATAAAACCACTGTTGCAGAATAATTTCTGATTCATGAAGTTCCTTTATGATCAAACGAACAAATACTTACATCTAATTTGGGGAAGTCTGTTAAGATCTGAGTGAGTCTATCATGGTAATTCTGTTGAGTATATTTGACTTTTCGCATGTAAAACTGTCGAATCCGATGGATTTGGTAATGTTTATGAATGACGGTTGGAGTCTTTCGCTGAGTCTTTGACAATGTCAAATCTATGAAGTCCTGCAATCAAAGAAATGTTATTAATGACGCAAGTTGTCAAGTTTTAATACAGCGATAAAGCAGTAATTGTATTTTGGTGGAGGAGCAGGCAGAGCAGTTAGGCCCATTAAGTGGTGTGGCCCACAGCACTGCTCTGCAATGGATGAACTGAGCATGTTTTAGGGTAAAACACCCGAACCACAGACTTTTATCTCCAAGCAGTAACAGAAAGTTTGTGCATTCTGAGTGGGGTTTTCCTGCCAATTATTTGAGGTCTGACCTCCTTTCCCCAGCAGAGCTCGGGAAATGGCCCCACTAATGCCCAGGCTCGGTTGTCACCACCACAGCCCCAGCATGGCTAACACCCCACTGCTACGGAACAAAACTCCTTCTTTAAACCAGGAAATAACTTTATTTTCGATAAATGCATGGCGCGGAGCGGGGGAGGGGGGGGAACAGACGGGATTCCTGTCAGGGCCAGCCCCGCCAGGGCAGCAGAGCCGCAGGACCCCACCTCAGGCGGCACCCCCGCGCCCTGCATGGTACAGCCCGCCGGGCCGCCCCGCACTGCCCTAGGGCGAGCCCATAAGCCCGGGGGGGGGGGGGGCGAAGGCCGAGGCCACGCCGGGCAGCGCGGGCGGCGCTTCCCTGAGGCGCGGCGGGAGCAGGGGCTGCCCGCGCTGAGGGACGGGGACGGGGGGGACACAGAGAAGGGCACCGTACCTTGGCGGACGGCACCACCATGATCTTCTTGAAGTTGTAGAGCGCCATGCCGGCCGGCTGCCCGAGCCCCACGCTGCCGGAAAGGGGGAAGAGAGGCCGTGCCTCTCGCGAGAGCCCCGAGCTTCCGTGCCGGGGAGGCGGGCAGAGAGGGAGGGATGGGGGCCGGCCGTTACGTGAGGGGTTTGTGGAGGCTCCTGGGGGAAGACCCGAGCATGAACAGGCGCTCAGGCTTGCTGGGGTGCTTTACAGCAGGGCTGTGCTGCGCCTTGTCGCACCGTGACGACGACATGTAGCCTCATGTGTGTACCCTCATGTGTACCCTCATGTGTTCGGCCCGGGCTCGCTGCCTGCAGCCGTGAGGGGCTCCTGGGGCACGGGGAGGAATCGTGGAATATCCCAGTTGGAAGGGACCCCAGAGTGTCCTGGGATTGTATGGGGCTTATGGGGTGTTTAGGGAAAGGATCAGAGCAAAGGAGGAATCAAGGTTCCACGTGTTGGGGCAGAACAGGTGTTAGAAAATAGAAAGGGGGATAAAAGAAGCCAGTAACACATCAACAGGCTGGTCAGTGTGCTCACCCGACCGTGGGCTTTGTGCCAGTCACTACAGTCTGTCCTTCTGTCTTATTAAACTCAATTTCTAACTGTTCACCTTGTTGAGAGACATTTTCATTCCACGTTCATTCCACATTTTTCATTCGACGTGTGTGTACAGATCCAAGTACCAGGGAACAGGCAGTGGTTCAGAGGGGCCACACGCCGGGCACCAGGAACAGCAGCACAAACACTGCGTGGCTGTGTATATCGCTGTGTGTATGCATGTAACTGGGAGACCTGGGGATCCAAGGGCCAGCTACCGGATGGTTCCTGTGTCTGGGGCTCGTTATGTGGAGGGGTGCATAGGGCAAGGCTGTGTGAAAGAGTTCTGAACACCAGCAGCTGGAGCAGGGCTGTGGGCTTATGAGGTTCACACAAGAAAGTGCCAGAAACTGGAGACCAGGAGATACTGGGCCCAGCTACTTGGTCTGAGTGCCCAAGACCGGCTACTTAGACTGATAGAATCATTAGAGTTGGAAAAAGTCTCCAAGATCATCTGGTCCAACCGTCCCCCTACCACCAATATCCCCCACTAAACCATCTCCGTAAGCACCACATCCAACCTTTCCACTCCTGCGTGTGCTGGCACTTCCTGGCACAGGCTGGGACAGTGCCATTGTGGACACACATGCTAGCGCGGGAGGGACACCAGTCTTTGGGTGAGGGAATTTAGTGCACCCTCAGTAAGTTTGCAGATGACACCAAGTTGGGGGGAAGTGTTGATCTGCCAGAGGGCAGGAAGGCCCTGCAGAGGGACCTGGACGAGATGGGTTGATGGGCAGATGCCAATGGGCTGAGGTTCAACATGGCTAAGTGCCGGGTTCTGCACTTTAGCCACAACAACCCCATGAAGCGCTACAGGCTTGGGGCAGAGTGGCTGGAGAGCTGTGCAGAGGGAAAGGATCTGGGGGTGCTGACTGATGCTCGCCTGAACATGAGCCAGCAGTGTGCCCAGGTGGCCAAGAAGGCCAACGGCATCCTGGCTGGTATCAGGAACAGTGTGGCCAGCAGGACCAGGGAGGTGATCGTCCCCCTGTACTCTGCTCTGTCTGGTGAGGCCGCACCTCGAGTGCTGTGTTCAGTATTGGGCCCCTCACTACAAGAAGGACATCGAGGCCCTGGAGCGTGTCCAGAGAAGGGCTACGAAGCTGGTGAAGGGCCTGGAGCACAAGTCCTGTGAGGAGCAGCTGAGGGAACTGGGGTTGTTTAGGCTGGGGAAGAGGAGGCTCAGGGGAGACCTCATTGCTCTCTACAGCTACCTGAAAGGAAGGTGTGGGGAGCTGGGGGTCGGCCTCTTCTCACAGATAACCAGTGATAGGACTAGAGGGAAGGGCCTCAAGTTGCGCCAGGGGAGGTTCAGGTTGGAAATGAGGAGACATTTCTTCTCAGAAAGAGCAGTCAGGCATTGGGACGGGTTGCCCAAGGAGGTGGTAGAGTCCATATATTTTGTACATTTTCTGCTAGCAGGTTATGCTGATCAGGTAGAAAGGGGAAGAGGACCAGGACATTCCATCTGTTGTGTGCGTGTATATGCTTATCATGGGTACACACCCAAACATCCCCAAACACACATCCTCTCACTTCTCTTTTTTTTTCTTTAATAATAACTTTTGGTGGCTTGTCTCACACAAAACTGTAAAACCTTTAAGATAAAGGCATCGCTTGAGTGAATTCTGGAGCAGTTTGTGATCTTGACTACACCTTGTGCTCTGTTCTTCGTTGCTTATCTCTAGCAAACATGAGACCCAAACATAGACCAAGGACATAAACTTGAAATGCACCTAAATGCAGGCCTGTAATGCAATGTGCTTGTCCGTTCCTGTTTTCTACTTGGCACTAACACTAAGCTGGCATGCACCGAAATACATCTGTTTTAGATAAATTACATTTTATGTGATACACTTCGGAAAATAAGTTAGATTAAAAATTGAAAATTCTTTGGCTTCCACACTTATTTTCCTCTCTCCACACAAAGCATGACATTTTCCACTTGAGAGAATCTAGTCAAGTATTACTCTGTCACTGCACATTTTTCTACAGTACTAGAAATTCAAATGCACAATTTCTTCCACATTTCCTTTATTTCATCATGTTACTAATTTTGCTGACACGCTCCAATGCAGTGGAAATTTTTAAGGTATTAGAAAATTAAGAGTCCCTATAATCAGTCAAGCCAGTAGCTAATCCTTTCCAGAAATTAATTTCCGTAATGACTGTATGAACATCATTTGATCATAAACACGCTGTTAGAACCATCCCTGTTGCTATAGCCTCTCAACGGTGCTGCAGCTGCCCCATTATGATGAGCGTGCTGCTTCATAAATATTTTGATAATAATACTTCAGTCTGCTTTCCTGATGCATTCTTGAAGCAGTGAGGTTTGACTTCACATTTTATGTGTGCACATTTTATATGCAATTTGCCTCCAAAAACATGGGTTTATAGAGCAGAAGGAGCTCTTCTCTAGCATATCCCCAGGTCTCCCCAGTTTCTGGCACTTCTACATGTGGACTCTGATCCCCACAGCCCTGCTCCACTTGCTGGTACTCAAAACAGTGACACACAGATGTGCTTTATGCACCCCTCCACAAAACTGACCCCAGACGCTGGGATCATCCAGTAGCTGCCCCCTGCATCCCCCGTTCTCACACAACGTGTACGTTGCTACTCTCCTGAGCAGTTTTGAAGAGAACTAGTTCCTTCCAAGACAAAATGTGGGTACCGTTCTGGATATTCTGTCCTCTGGAGACTTATTCCAGGAGCCAAGAGAGATGAGACCTTATCAGGCTGTTTTTCTTTCAGTCCACATGGTTCTTTACCCGAGCTGGCCTTCTGCACTCCGATGTCCTTGTTCATGTTCATGCCAAACTCGAGGCATAGTTTCATGTTTTAAAAACATTGCTCCAGTAGACTGTAATTCATACCACTTTGAAATTAAAAACAAAATTGTTGTTGTGCCTTGTACAAGAGCAGCTAATAGCAGCCAGCAAGACCCAAACCATGCTCAGAGAGGCGCTCAGGAAAATCAGCATGAGAATGGGCATCCTGAGGGAGCCAAGGAAACACTCTTCTGTAACAAATGCTCCTGCAGGACATGTGTGACATTGTGCTGTGCCTAGCTATGGCATTAGCTTGATATCCATAGTTTCTCTGAAGTGTCAGCTGACAATTCCAAACGTAGCCTCAGATTTGAGGGGTTGGGTCTGAATTTGATTTGTGCAAGGGTTTGTTGTGTTGGATATACTTAAAAAATTGGAGTGTTTCGATTAGATAGACCAAATCTTTGCTTTCTTGTCCCGCAAAATGAGAAGACGAGTTCACAGTGTCAGAGAATCACAGAAGGGCTGAGGTGGGAACAGACCTCTGGGTCCCTCTGGTCCAAACCCAGCTCAAGCAGGGCCACCCAGAGCAGGGTGCTCAGGACCACATCTAGGCAGGTTTTGAAGATCTCTGGGAAGGGAGACTACAATCTCTCTGGGCAACCTGTGCCAGCACTCAGTCACCCTCCCAGTAAAGCAGTATTTCATGATGTTGAGACAAAATCTCCTGTGTTTCAGTTTGGGCTCAATCCTTCCTGGCCTGCCACTGGGCACCACTAAAAAGGGCCTGGCTCTGTCCTCTTTGCACCTTCCTTTCAGATAATCCTATACATTAATAAGATCCCATGCTCATACAGGTCTCTTCCATCTGTAAGTACATTCATTCTGTAGAATCTCACCCAAATTAAGTTAAAGTTTAAACCATTTCAACAATTTGATGTTGCAAAGCTATTTCCAGCATCAGCTCTTATGTATGTATGCGTTCAAGTTTTAAAGCTCATTTCTCAGGCAAACCCTGCACGCACTGAACCTCGCCCAAGTGAAAAGCTTAGCCTCTTGTTTCCTTACCAAAAAATATTTTTGAGTGGGATTTATTAGATAACCTGCTGGTCTGGCAGCAATATCCAGTCCCCCTCACCTTTGATATCAATACCTTAAGTCAAGCTGGTCAAAACCTTAACAAGCTGGGCAGCAATATATTAATTCTGAAGGCAATTTTACTTAAGTGGGGTGCTTGGATTTTGATGGGAGCAGCCCGGGCAGAAGATGCCTGTCAGCCTGAGAGCCGCCAGCCTGGGAACCAGGCCTGTGAGCCAGAAGCATCCTTGAGAGGCACCGCTGGCACCTCTGAAGTGCAGCTGAGCACGTGGGAACCGGAGGCATCCTGCAGATACCACGGATAAGGGCAAAAGCGAGGATCCGTAACAGCAACTTATCGTCTGACAAAGAGAAAACAGTCTGGAAGAAAGGGGAAAACATCCTGAGAAAGTGGGAACCAGCACTGCTGTTGTCTGTGTTAGCTGGAAGAAAGGAAAACAGTCTGGGGAAAGGGCAGCTCTGCCTGAGGGACTTGGAAACACCCTCGGCCATTGGTTGTCCCAGGTGAGAACCGGCAACCAGCCGCGTCCATTGGGTGCTCCGAGAGGTGGTGCCCTACGCCCCCCTGGGTCTCCAGGGTATATCAGGGCCCTGGTCTCCGTCCAGAATGGAACCTCTCTCTGGGAGCACGTCCCGTGCCGCACGGACTTCTCCTTGCCCTCCAGGATTCCCGACACAAACCGACCCTTGGCTGGGGACGCCTGGCTGCTTCCAGACGCTGTGACGCGGATCCCCCTCGCAGTGAGACTTTGTTCCTTACTTGTTTGGGCCCACCGCTGGGGTCGGCCTTTGCCGGCCCATTTCTGAGGTGGCTTTGAGTCCCCTTCTGGGATGGGCTTGATAGTGCTTGGTACCGGTGTCAGTTTGTATAGATAGAAGCATATCCCTGAGCATATTAGCAATCAGTCATAACTAGGTTTGCTGCTTTCCTGGTGATGGGTTTGTTGTAACCTGTAGTATTAATATATATATATATACTTGCTGCTATATTATTGACTGCTACTACTATAGATTGCTGCTGGTATTGATTGCTGCTACTATTAATAACAATATATCTATATACTTGCTTTCCTGGTAATAGAACATAATAGTTGATATATACGTGCTGTTTTAGTCATAGGTGTACTTGATAGTGGTGATTTGTAGTAACCTGTAATAGCGTAGAGAAACTTAGGAAATAAAGCCTCGGTGTCCTCGTGTATTAGAGAATCCTGTGAACCCACTGTTGTGATCTCTATAAAGCTGCAGGCTCGGTGACCCTTTAGGTTTTGATATTAATTGGTGTAAGAGGTCAGCTTCTGTAAAATATACAAATCATGGATGCTTGGGAAGAGGCAGTAGAAGAGCAGCGAAAATGGCAACAGGATAAGGGATGGAAAACCCCTAGGTGGGACAGGAATTGGGTAGCCGAGAATTGTTTCAACTGGGAAGCCTTGCGAGCAGAGTTTCAGAGGTGGCAGGAGAGTCATAAAAGTAAAGGCAAGGAAGGGAAAGGGTCCTTCATTGGGCTCCTCACAGAGGCATTAGCAGCCGCAGGCACTTTGTTTAAAACTACACGGCAGAAACTAGAAACTGCCTCACAGGATGCCTTGCAGCGAGCTAAAGACGCCGAAGCACAAGCGAAAGATGCAGAAGCACGAGCTAAGGATGCCGAAGCACGAGCAGCTGCCTACGAATCTCACAGCCTTATTAAGAACCGCTTGCTGCAACAATTAGAGACTAACCTCAGACCCCTGGCTTTAAGCCAGCTGGAGCAAGAGCATACGCGCCCGATCTCTGAGAGTGAGATCATTGGCGAAATGCACACACTGAAAACCGATAATGAGGATTCCGATTTTAGCAACGGGCTGTCTACGCCCACCTCGTTGCCTGAATCTAACCCAGACGAGACAGCCGCTCTGTACCCCATCACACAGCTCCCGGCTCCTGGCGGAGATGAAGGCTCTCCCCTCCCTCCTCAGGTGACGCTGGCCACTTTAAATTTTAATTCAGGACAGCTCTGGCAGAAGTTCGTGCAGTTCAGCAAGAAATCGAGCGAGGACTGGCTAGGGTGGGTGGCGCGATGCTATCAGATGGGAGCAGGAACACTTATTCTTAATCAGAGCGAGGCTAAACAAATATTCCTGGGAGGGGGGATAATTCTTCACAACCCCGATGAGGGGGCCGAACAGAACACCTTTTCTCTACTCTCTTCAATAATACATGCTGTCAGACAAATGCAGGTGCGATGGGGATACAGCCCCCCTCCTCCCTGGAATACCCGCGATGGGTTTGCCAAGTGGACGATGAGACTGGCTGCCTGGGATGCCCTTAAGGCCCAGGGGGCCATACCAGAGGACATGATGTCTATGATGGCTACAGAAGCAGGGAAATCGAGGCTACTGGAAAACGCAGCGTACGGGGGAGCGAAGGGTTTAGCCTTAATGCTGTACAGTAGGACTTACGATTGGAACACTATAATGGTTCAAGGGCTGCAGTATTGGGTAGCCTTTATGAAAAGCACCCCCAAATCAACAGCTCGCCAAAGGGAAGGGTGGGTCAGGGTCACCCAAACACCAAGAGGAAGTCACAAAAAGGGGCAAAATGTTCGTAAGTTCCCCGTTGAAATGAATCGGTCTGATACAAGAAGATCCCCTGACAAACAGGAGCGAGACCTGGAACGGAGACGCTTATGGGGTCTCCTGCGAGGGATAGGATTCACGCCAGGACAATTAGACAAGATGCCCACATTCCTCTTACAGAGACTGTGGGATAATCGCAAAAGGGATTGCTCCTGCACCCCCAGCGTGAGTGATGAGAAGCTGACAGACAGCGTTGATCCACCTGCTCCTCTGATCCCGACCCCAGATAACCCATCCCCTCCCCCAGTCTCTGATTCAGGAAACTGATGGGGGAACCCCCAGCTTCCAGCCCAGGGAGTTCTGACGACCTGTCCCAAGAGGCTGAAACTTTTAGAATTAGTATTAGCAAAAGTCTTTCTATGCCATTAATAGTAAACGGTAAATATTTTGTTGTTGTTGTTGTTGTTTTCTCATGGATATGGGAGCCCCAATATCAATGAGCAAAGCGGAGCATGCCCCTGGATTAATTAAAAAAAAAAAAAAAAAAAAAGAAACAACAAAACTTTAAAAGGCTTTCTGTGACAGGAATTGCTGGAAAAAGACAAGAGGTTCCTGTAGCCAAGATAAATCTGACTGTGCCCAATGGAAGAACGCTGAGAGCTGTAGTGGCAGTAGGACCCTCAGGTATATTAGGTGTGGATATATTAAAATCTCAGACTTTGAAGGTTCCTTTAGGCACTTGAGTGCCAAACCATCAAACACAGAACTCTAATTTCTGTAGATGAAATACCAGCTGAAGGGTCTACTGCTTTTCTATTACAGGCTGCTCCTAAATTACCTAGAAGTACCTTAACTCATGCACAAAATATCGTATTGGCCCTGAAGCTTTGCAAGGTGTAACTGCTGTCGGTCAGGATTTAGAACAATGGGGTGTTAGTCAGAAAACTCTGTCCCCATATAACTCCCCTGGGTGGCCTGTCCATAAGCCTAACGGCACCTGGCATTTGTCAGTAGATTAGCAAAAATTGTGTGAAAATAGTGGAAATAGCAGACCCTTACATACAGCTGTTCTCTCTGTTACAAATCTTATTTTTGCTGTACAGCAAGCACCCGGTCCTTGGATGTCTCCCCTGGACAAGGCAGAAGTATTTTTCATGGTCTCATTGCAAGCTGAGGATCAAGAGAGCTTTGCTTTTACCTCAGTAGAATCCAGTACGCTTTCGCCTGATTGCCCCAAGAATTCAAATATAGCCCTATGTTGTCACATCAGGCTTTGGCTAAGGAATTAGAACACGTTTGACAGGAACCAGGGGTGAAAGTGTAATATTAATATATAGAAAGTGTAATATTAATATATAGATGACATTTTAATCAGAGGAGATTCCCCCAGTAAGGCCCAAATAGTAGGTGATCATACAAAGCTCAGTGACGAAGTCCTAGCCAGATGGTTCAATTTTTAGGCATAACTTGGCAAGGTGGCAGAGGGTTTATTCCCTAAGTTAGACTCACCCTCCAATAAAAAGGAGCTCTGACAAACCTTAGGAACATTAGGATTGTGGAAATCCCACGCTCGACGGTTTAGCATAGTTGCTCGACCCCTGTGCAATCTGTTAAAGCAGCGTGCTACCTGGGAATGGAGGGTTACTCCTGAGGAAGCATTGCATTCGTTTATTATGCCATGTTTCAGTACACCAGGCTATGGCTCCGGTAACACCAGCCCCCATTTAGCCTACACGTAGGACTGACAGAAAGAGGTTATCAGTGAGAAATATGGCAACGAGTTCCCAATAAAGTCCGATGAACTCCTGTATGATTTCGATCAAACAGGTGGCAGGGTTCCCAGGTATGATATTTGCCTTGGGAAAAATCGTTACTGGCTACTTACCCAGTCCTCTGCAATACTGAGCCCATCACATCAGATGCACCCTTAGAAATCCAAACCCTGTTCCCTATTCTTTAAAGAATTAGGGAGTCTACTCCAATTCCGCAGGCAATTTGCATGCTCAGTCCAATTCAGAGAAGGGGGACGTACCTTGCGCATTGCACCTGGATCGAGGGGAAGCCCAGGCTTACAGGGAGCTGAACGGAGCTTTTGGTCTTCAAGAAACGTGTAGACGTAAAGTTTAGTAGCATGGTTTGGTGGTGGACTTGTCAGTACTAGGTTAAAGGTTTGACTAGCTGATCTTAGAGGTCTTTTCCAACCTGAATGATTCTATGATTCTGTAATATCCAAAGACCACCCCTGGAAATTCCATCCACCCTCACTCGGTCAGGATGTCCGGTTTACACAGAGATGCCGAGGCTTGGTCTGACATCTGGTTCACAGCTGGACCAGCTCAGAGGGCTGGAGGGGAAGGGAAGGGCAAGGCTGCTCTCTGGCGACCTGAGGACGGAACAGCTCAAGCACAGGAGCTGGATGGGGCGGCTGAAGTGGCCGAGCTCCTGGCCACGGTGCTGGCCCGGGGCAGGAAACACCGAGTCCTGTGCAGCAAGGGCTCAGTGGCTCCAGTACTGGAAAGCTTCTGGTAGCATCCCCACTTCATGTAACTTCAACTTCAGATGTAAATGATCATCATCAATTATATATTGGACAAACTGTCCTGTTAAATCATCCGCAAAGGGAAGTTTTCCTTGCATATTGAACTCTCCTTCAAACTGCTACATGGAAGGTGCTCAGTCGGCAGGGTAATGAGCACCTTACTTCTGAACAATGAACGTCCCAAATACCTAGTATCCAAAAGGAATGAAGCGATTTTGTTTTTCTTTCAGGTTATCCGAGCTGCAACATCAGCAACTGGGAACTCGGACCATTTTCCTGGGATCCTGGTTCTACCTTATTCAGCGAGCTGACTGACCGGCAGCTTGCCATGGAAGGAAACAACGTCAAGAGCAATTTGCTTCCCTTCTTATAATTGTTATTTAATATATGCAATGATTGGCTTATACCTAATAATCATAATCACACTCATTCACTTACCCCTGGGATGGAATAGCAATCACATTGGTTAATTTATGAATACAATTTCTTGAGTGGGCAATGAATCAAGCAGTTGGTGTTGCTTATACCACCCACGAACACCGATTGCTAAATTTTGGTGCTTAGCAGAACCCATCCCTGAGGCATCTTGGTCTCAAAATAATTTGGCATACTAACTCCCCAGTACTCCAAGTTATTGAGGACTGGGGCAATGCAAGACATGAGCACAGACTGGGAGAAGAACATGTTGAGAGCAGCCCTACAGAGAAAGACTTGGGAATTCTGGTGGACAAAAAGCTTGACGTGAGCCAGCAGTGTGCGCTTGCAGCTCAGAAGGCCAACTGCACCCTGGGCTGCATCAACAGAGGGGTGTCCAGCAGGGGAGGGAGGGGATTGTCCCCCTCTGCTCTGCCCTTGTGAGGCCCCACTTGGAGTCCTGCGTCCAGGTGTGGGGCCCCCAGCACAAGAAGGATGTGGGGCTGTTAGAGCGGGTCCAGAGGAGGGCCACAAAGATCATCAGAGGACTGGAGCACCTCTGCTGTGAAGAAAGGCTGAGAGAGCTGGGGCTGTTCAGCCTGCAGAAGAGAAAGCTCCAGGGAGACCTCATTGCGGCTTTTCAGTACTTAAAGGGGACTTATAAAAAAGATGGAGAGCGACTCTTTGCTCAATCAGATAATGACTGGACAAGGGGGAATGGTTTAAAACTATAAGAGTGTATATTTAGATTAGGTGTTAGGAGGAAATTCTTCACTCAGAGGGTGGTGAGGCACTGGCACAGGCTGCCCAGAGAGGTTGTGGATGCCCCATCCCTGGAGGTGTTCAAGGCCAGGCTGGATGGGGCCTTGGGCAACCTGGTCTAGTGGGAGGTGTCTCTGCCCATGGCAGGGGGTTGGAGTTAAATGGTCTTTAAGGCCGGTTCAGACCTGAGCCATTCTGTGATTCTGTGATTGACAACAAACCTTCTGAAGCACATTCATATGATAAGGCCCCATGGAGCAATAAAATGCCCCAGGGTACAAGTTCAACTTCAGTGGGAAAGATGAGCAGTGGTAATTACACGTGACATTACAATCACAACCAAGTGCAGTTTCAATTTAAATGTGACAAAATACGAACTTAAATTGATTCTGAACTGAAATCCTCATGGACCTGTGATAACGAGTCTATACTTACAAACAAAGGTGTTTTTAGGGGATGAAATTCTGGACTCTCACATCAAATGTTAATCATATGAACTGTCAAAGACACTATAATTTCACCAGTCCTCATTCTACACACTATAGTCCGTGCAGTAACGGCTGGCTGAGTACTGACCGTAGTTGGGATACATGCAGCACAAACAACGGGTCTGGCTGTGTGGATTGTAACCCCTTTTGGACAAGCCAATCAAGCCAAAGACGCTTAATGAAATGTAATTGTTCTTCTAATCCGTGGTGTTCACTATGCAAACATTGCAATAACTCTGTACAGAGCTGGTAACTTTTCTTTTTTTTTTTTTTTAGTACCTGGATGGTTCTGGCTTTGTGGCACTAATACCTGTAGGAGTCTACCACCACAGTGGGCAGTACTTGCACCATAGCCCATCTCGGCCCCCATGCTTTTTGTTCTAAAGATTTAACGTGAAACTTTCAACACAACTGTAAGTAATAAGCGCAGAGTATCTAAGCCCTTAGTGACAAGACCAATTAAATTTCAGAAACGTGTACATGCACTGTGCCCAAACTTGGGTATGCTGAATTGGAACGAGCTATCGTTAACATTTCTGCTACCCTTTGTTGCAGAATATCAGGACTCTGAGCATGTAACAACACAAGCAATTTGAGATAAGCCAGACAGAGGCTTTATTAACTACAATCATAGCGAGAGAGCACCAGGGCAGCATCTGTCCCTGTGCCCCCGTGTTCTCCACCCAGTGGCTGCAGAGACCCGCCTCATTTACTGTTTCAAAGAAATGAAAGAAGTAAGGAAAAGCATTCTAATGTTAACAAAGCCAGGTGTGCATTGTCAGGAAGAATGGACTGCAGCCAAAAATATATATGTTAACGAGGCCAAGTACCCATTGCTTCATGGATGGGCTCCTTGAATGTCTTGTTAACTGCCAAGACTGACACTGTGGTGGGGCTTGTACAAGGGACACGGAAGTGGGAGTTGGAAAGGATCAGACTGCTAGCTTTTGGTCAAAAGGCATGTGCCTTTTGTTAGGATAAACTTCCTAGTGAGACCTCTCGAATCTTAAATATTAATAGTTTTTGTATCACACCTTGAAATCACACAAAATGCTACTGTCGGTGCTCTAAAGACTCTACAAACTGAGATAAGTTCATTCTTACAGTTGGCTATCCGTAATTATTGGGCCTTGGACCCTCTTTTAGCCTCACAAGGAGGTGTTTGTATGTTCATAAACACTGCCTGTTGCTTTTATGCTAACAAATCCAAACGAATTGAATGCAATGTTAACATTATTCAGCAGCGTCTGTACCTTTCACTGAAAAAAAACAACAACAAGCCCTGCTTGGAAGCCTGTCAGCAGAGTGGTCAGGGTCTTGGTTGTCAGACCTCGGACCATGGGCATAGCACATTTAACGGTATTAGCTCTCAATCTAGCTGTAGGATTTGTGCTTTTCTGTATTGTATCAAATCACTGTATCACTTTTATGTAATCCGGTACTTGCTTGTGTCTCAACTAACAAACCATCCCAGGAGGCAAAACAACACTGGACATAAACGGACATAAGTCTCCTCCGCCTCATGCACTAGGAGGCAAGAGAGACGCACCAAGCACGGTGTAGTCTCACTCCTAGTGACCCACAGGTGGCCCTAGGCCAAAAGGTGGAGTGATGGGGGCAGCCGTAAGGTGACCTGGCTATAACAGGAGACAAACTGACAGAAAGTGACTGCTGGAACCCAGGCAGAAGATGCCTGCCAGCCTGGGAACCAGGCCTGTGAGCCAGAAGCATCCTTGAGAGGCACCGTTGGCACCTCTGAAGTGCAGCTGAGCACGTGGGAACCGGAGGCATCCTGCAGATACCACGGATAAGGGCAAAAGCGAGGATCTGTAACAGCAACTTATCGTCTGACAAAGAGAAAACAGTCTGGAAGAAAGGGGAAAACATCCTGAGAAAGTGGGAACCAGCACTGCTGTTGTCTGTGTTAGCTGGAAGAAAGGAAAACAGTCTGGGGAAAGGGCAGCTCTGCCTAAGGGACTTGGAAACACCCTCGGCCATTGGTTGTCCCAGGTGAGAACCGGCAACCAGCCGCGTCCATTGGGTGCTCCGAGAGGTGGTGCCCTACGCCCCCCTGGGTCTCCAGGGTATATCAGGGCCCTGGTCTCCGTCCAGAATGGAGCCTCTCTCTGGGAGCACGTCCCGTGCCGCACGGACTTCTCCTTGCCCTCCAGGATTCCCGACACAAACTGACCCTTGGCTGGGGACGCCTGGCTGCTTCCAGACGCCGTGACGCGGATCCCCCTCGCAGTGAGACTTTGTTCCTTACTTGTTTGGGCCCACCGCTGGGGTCGGCCTTTGCCGGCCCATTTCTGAGGTGGCTTTGAGTCCCCTTCTGGGATGGGCTTGATAGTGCTTGGTACCGGTGTCATTTTGTATAGATAGAAGCATATCCCTGAGCATATTAGTAATCAGTCATAACTAGGTTTGCTGCTTTCCTGGTGATGGGTTTGTTGTAACCTGTGGTATCAATGCATATATATACTTGTTCTGGTGTAACCCTGGTAGGCAGCTGAGCACCACACAGAGAATCAGAAATGTAAAAGTGAGAAAACTCATGGGTTGAGATAAAGACATTTTAACGGGTAAAATGAAAGGTGCACCCACAAGCAAAGCAAAACAAGGAATTCATTGACTGCTTCCCATCAGCAGCAGAGGTTCAGCCATTTCCTGGGTAGCTGAGTCCATCACATGTAATGGTTGCTTGGGAAGACAAACACCATAATTCCGAGCATTCCCCCCCTCCTCCTTCTTTCTCCCCAGCTTTCATTGCTGTTCACAACATCCCATGTTATGCAATGTCTCTTTGGTTATTTGGGGCCAGCTGTCCTGGCTGTGTCCCCTCCCAGCTCCTCATGCACCCCCAGCCTCCTCGCCGGCAGGGCAGCACGAGAAGCTGAAAAGCCCTTGGCTCTGTGTGAGCGCTGCTCTGCAACAACTAAACATACCAGTGTGTTATCACCACTGTTTTCATGACAAATCCAAAACATAGCACCATAGAAGCCTCTATAAAGAGAATTAACTCTATCCCAACCAAAAAGCAGCACGTTGCTGACATATTATTGACTACTGCTACTCTTGATTTCTGCTACGATTGATATATATATACACTTGCTTTCCTGGTAACAGTTATAATAGCTTGATATACGCTTGCTGTATTAATCACAGTTATACTTGATAGTGGCGATTTGTAGTAACCTATAATAAAGTAGAAAAACTTCGGAAATAAAGCCTCCACGTCCTTGTGTATTACAGAAGCCTGTGAACCCACTCTTGTAATCTCTGGAACTCTTAAGATCATGACAGATTTTAAAGCTGCATCGTATCAGTTGTCAGTCTGCAGAAAAACAGCCAGTCCCATTCTGGCCATCGCAATGAAGAGACGCAGGCCTGGACGGAGCTGGCAACTTCCCCGACTTCTTGCTCTGTAAGTTGGATGCAAAGGTCAAGGCCAAGGAATCCTGGCAGAAGGCGGTAACAGAAACTACTGCTTCTTCTCTCACCACTACTCAGGCCTTGATCAGAGAACATCAGACTCTAAACTGCCAACCCAGTAGCACTGCATTAAGTACAGAGAATAGAGCTATGAACAGGCAATCGTGCTTGCACATATCTGCAGTACCTGAAATAGCGAGAGCATGATTTTATTTTGAAACAGTGTCAATTGGTATCAGCACACAAAAGGCAGGTAAGGGGAAGTCTCAAGATTGAATTAATAAGTATCAGACTCTTTTTACTAAATTATCATTACAAAGGGCATGCATAGTAATAGATCAAAGAGCTCTGGAGAGCAGCATGCTGCTGCAGATGAGTAATGCCTTCTGATCTGTCTTGGTAACATGCCTGAGACACTCTTAGGAACACTCTCAGGAATGCAATATATGCATGTTAATGGTTGTAGCTGCCCTGTAATCCTGGGTAAACTTTCAAGTTGTTAATGGAAGCATAATGAGGACATACTGTGTTATCTTCCCCAGCTCCTCCTCTTCAGAGTTGTTTGAGGAAAAAGTTAGCTTAACCGAAAGGGAGCTGCGGGAGCCTTGTGGAAGTAGCCCCTCATCCTCAGCGTCTGGATGCACAGGGGCTGCATCCATGCTGCCAGAGCTGGCGCACAACTGTACATCCAGGGAAAGGCTCATGAAGGGCTGCCTTCTGTGCTTGATTCCGTGCAGGCATCTGACCAAGCATACAGGCTGGGACAATCCTCAAAAGCCTTCAAGAGCCCCAAGGGGAGCTTCTGAAATATCCTGTCTCACCCAGCTTCCCCGAGGCGTCAACAGCCAAACCGAAGTAAACAGAGCCCCTCAGTAGATCAGTTACTGATACTTAATTCCTGATATTGTGAAAATATCCTCAGGACCAATCCAATCTGCTGATTATTATGGTTAGGAAAGAGTTGCTTTGCTAATCTTTCTGAATATGGATGCTCAGCCTCAGGGCTGGCGGAGTTCCATAAAGCTTTAAGGAACAGGTAATTCCTCTGCAAAAAGAGGTGCCTTTTGTCAGTTCTGTCAACGCTCTGGCCCAGACAGAGTGGCATCCACGGGTTATGTTCTCAGAAGGAGTTGCACCCAGCCTTTGTTTGCTGGAAGAAGCAGCTCACAAAGTGAGTGCAGCCCTGTGTGCCCTGGGCACCTCTCTGAGGCACCTGAAGGGCATGGTGACCTATTGCCCACCTTTTAGGTCCAAAATAAGTGTTGTTTTTTGTTTGTCTGTTTTTTGTTTTATGCTCCACTAGTTTGCTTTCTAATATTGAATGACCACCCTAATTTTAAATTACTGCAAATCCTAAGTTGCTGACCCGTCTGTGACTCCCTGTAGCTCCATGGAAAATGAAGTGCTGGCAGGGTCTGTGCTGGCACTGCCTGCGACCAGACGCTTTTTCCAGAGCAGCCCAAGGTGTGGAATTCCTGGCACTAAGGATAAAACTGCACTCACAAAGGGCTAATCACTTTTGCAAACCTGCCCTAAATGGCAATAGGAGGAATTAGCCTAGGAAAAATTTTCCGTGTGAGAAAGGAAAAGGCAAGAAAAGGAAAGGAAATAAAAAAGAACAAACAGTAACAGCAGCATTGGAAAGTAAGGCATAGGAGGGCAGTATTAATATTTTATCTCATCATTATTTTATTTGGCCTTAATTAAGACTTAAGAACCTTTAAGATCCAGAAGTGTAAATATCAGAACGAATCAGGATTACTGAATGGATATCCCTTACAGTGCAGAAGCAGGATGTGCTTTGTGCTCAGATACTCACATCTACTTCTTTCACATTTCGTATTTTTGGAGATGATTTCTAGCATTCTCAGATTTTTGCACTTGAGAACATCTGCAGGTGTCATTTTGCTGGCACATGTAATTGCAGGCACATCTCATTGTACTTACATGTCTATTTTGTTTTGGCTGGAAACCAAGTGATTTGACATCTAAGTGCCCCTGCAATCAGCTGTGACATAAACTGTATCTACAGACGTATTCTTGATGTAAAATTGGAAACCGAGTTGATATCCTTCTAAAAAGTAATGCCCTCATCCTCACGTTGCTGGACCGAAGATGGTAGGTTTCAGGTTTTATAATAATATCGGATCTTTGTCAGCATCTATTTAAAAGGTGCCAGTAATGACATTTGAGAAATAAAACATCTCCCTGTTACTGTTGAACGCGGTGATGCAGCCAGGTGGCTGCGAGCAGAGCAAAGAGGACTGGGAGGTGGCAGCTCAGAAAGCCGTGCCGCTGTGCTAGCAGTCAGCAGGTGGTGCTTTCGAGTCGCAGCTCTTCCACACTGCCCAGAGCAGCCCCGTGTAAAGGGAGCTCTACGGCATCCTGCAGCATCTTCAGCTGTGGCTTAAGGCATGGCAGCGATGCTTTGGCCAAGTGCTGTATTTGGGGCTATTTATATCGTTTCCAGCTGGCCTAACCACTCCGGGTAGACGTAACCTCTGTAGGTGGCCTCGGGATCTTCTGTGCTTGTGGTGTGTCTGGGGAGCTCCTGCTGGCTGTCCGAGGGCTGGAGCTCGTGGCCGGGTTCGCCCTGTAGTCCCCCGGCCATGTCAGACCGCTGGCGGCCTGAAGACCGAAATCATCTGCCGTAATCAGGAACGCGAAAAGGCTGCAGCCTGCTGTTTAGCTAGCCAGAAACATTTCTGCAGTTCCGTATTCTTGTAGTCACTGAGGTGAGAGAACAGGCAGGACATTCATCCCGACATGAAACAGACTTCCTCGGATGAGAGGAGTTTCCCCTCCTCTGAACCGGAGGCCACCAAAGGAGCCGATGTTTCACAGTTTGAATTTTGTATTTTCTTTACATTCTGCTCATGACCTCTTTCTCCCAACAGCCCGTTTCTCCACCCATCACAAACATTCTCTTTCCACATCCTTCATTCGGTGCTGTACAGATCCATATATCGGTCACAGCGACGCTGTCCTTGTCAGTCACGGGAGGGCTGACTGGCATCCTTCCTGAAGAAAAACTAAAAATGTCTGCCTGTTTTGTCACTCCTCCTTCTACAAGTTCATTTATTTTATTTTCTTTTTCCTTATTCTTTCATTGATTCTTGCTCTATGTGAAAGTCCTTGCAGTATTTTTTCTTAGCCATTAAATCAACAATAGCCCCCGAGATGTAAATGTGAGTTAGTACTCAGCATGTCAGGCTTCCTTTTGTTGTCACTTCTCCTGTATTTGCATCTGCCACACAAACACCCTGCACTTTGCAAAGACAACATTTGTGTTACAGAGATTAAAACAGAACAAAACAAACAAACAAACAAAAAACACACACACACACACACACAAAAAAAAAACCCCCACAACTTCCTTACCACTTTCTTCCTGTCTGGGTTTTTGTAAGGTCACCTTGTCCCTGTGCTGTTAGAGAGCCTTGCAGAAGTACCCAAATGTCTTCAGCAGTTCTTTAAATAATAGTGGGGTAAATCCAGGAGCACCTTTGTAGCAAACTGGGATAGTGAGTGTTTTAATGATTATAATTTGCTATATAATCTCATATTTACTATGAATAATTGCTACAAAGGTAGCACAAGAAACACAGGAATATTGAACCTGAAGGGCCCAGCATATTACTCCTTGGGGAAGGTGTTACCACAGCATCATTTGTAAAGCATTACTAAAACCTCCCTTTATTTTATTGTTACCAGACATACATACAATTTGCAATATATACATGTGGGTGTATACATATATACACACTCTTTTGTAAATATATGCCTTTTACATACCTATACAGACTTACATAATCACAGCACAGTCTTTGTCTTCAGGATTTACTTCACACATTTTCAGGGAATTACCATTTGTCAGGTGGTATACTGGGCTGTTATTGTTCGCTGAAACGTGCATGGTACTTGACAGGAAGCTCAAACTGCAAGGAAGTAGCAGGGGGAAAAAGGTCCCAAGCTGTTGCTGTACAATACTTGATAATACATAGGAACTCTTCTACAGTGCTTTTCACTTTCCCAACTTTCAAAAAACCGATTAATTAATCTTTGCAACACTCCTGCATATGAAGTACCATTCTCAAACAATACTTTAATTAGCAGATTTCCAAAAAAAAGATACAACAGAAGGCTCAAGGGACAGTCATTTTGGAAGGAGCAGCAATGGTTGCACGCGTGTTGCTGCTGCGTGCCTGTGATCTGACCCAGAGCAGCTGCTACCCTGGACTACAAAGTGCAAACAGAAGTGTAATTAGTGTTCAATTACTCCTGCTTTCAGTGCATTAACATTAATGATTGGGAAGTACTTCTGCTCTGTGCTTGCGTCTGAGAGAAGTCAACCTGAAATGCCCAGTCACTGAACTGGGAGTTTTGTTGGGATTAGAGAACTGATGCACAATTTACTGATACAGAACAACTCTCCCACTCAGTCTGCAGGCCAGTGCCATGTTCCTGATCCCAACCTGTTGCTCTGCAAGGAAAGGTGTAAAGCCTGGGTTGTTAATAATTAGTTTTGTTTGTCCCACCCATCCGCAGTCAGAGAAAGAGCATCTTCAAATATTCAAGGTGACGAGAAGGAACCTGGGGCCTCATCTACCGTGTGCATTGAGAACAGTCTCGAGCCCTCGTGTGAAGCCCTTGTTCTCTGACATCCCACTCCATGAACTCCAAGGAACTGGGACTAAAATTAGGGCAAATCCAGACAGGATATATAAAAGGAATGGCGTGCTTTAGGGTCTGCATATGGCACATTGCTGCATATGGTCAGACTCTGGAGCACTGTGTTGTGTCCAGCTATTTTCTGGTGCTGCCATCCCAGGGCAAACGGAATAGCCTGCAATCACTTCTGCAAGGGCTCCAACAGCCCCTAGGAGCACTGCCTGGTGGTGATTCAGACAGCTCCTGAGTCCTTCTGCCCGTCTTAGGGTGAGCTCCGGCGCCTTGAGGGCATGCCTTCAGGTACCACAAACAGAAAGCCACAGCATCAAAGGGGAGTGCCTGTGCTGCGTGGAGCACGGCTCAGCAGCTTCCCCCCCAGAGAGCCCAGGTGCGGGGGCTTCTCTGAAACACAGAATCACAGAACTGCAGGGGTTGGAAGGGACCTCGAGAGATCATCGGGTCCAACCCCCCTGCCAAAGCTGGTTCCCTAGAGCAGGTTGCCCACGTGGGCATCCAGACGGGCCTTGAATATCTCCAGAGAAGGAGACTCCACAACCTCCCTGGGCAGCCTGTTCCAGTGCTCCGTCACCCTCACCGTGAAGAAGTTCTTTCGCGTGTTGGTGCGGAACTTCCTGGGCTCCATTTTGTGGCCATTGCCCCTTGTCCTGTCCCCACAAACCACGGAGAAGAGGTTGGCCAAATCCCTCTGTCTCCCACACCTCAGGTATTTATACATGTTGATGAGATCACCTCTCAGTCTTCTTTTCTCCAGGCTGAACAGACCCAGGTCTCTCAGCCTTTCTTCATAGGGAAGATGCTCCATATCATCTTTGTGGCCCTCCGCTGGACTCTTTCCAGGAGATCCCTGTCTTTCTTGTACCGGGGAGCCCAGAACTGGACACAGTACTCCAAGTGAGGCCTGACCAGGGCAGAGTAGAGGGGGAGGATCACCTCCCTTGACCTGCTGGCCACTCTCCTTTTAACGCACGCCAGGATCCCGTTGGCCTTCTTGGCCACCAGGACACACTGCTGGTTTATGGCCAACCTGTCGCCCACCAGGACCCCCAGGTCCTTCTTCGCAGAGCTCCTCTCCAGCAGGTCATCCCCCAGCCTGTACTGATACATGTGGTTATTAAACATGGTGCTGTTAAACTTGGTATGAAGCATGGAGCTTGTTCAGAGCTCCCGAAGAGGTTGCAACAATATAAGTCAACCTCTAGTATGAGCAGCAAGATGTGCCAGACAACTAAGTCAGTTGGCAGCTCCATTAGCCGTAACAGCTTTCAGATGACCCAAAAGCTACTGGAGTCATAATTAATAAGGTCAGCTCCCATGAGCGGTGTGGTGATCATGGAAACTAAAGCTCAGCTGAACAACAGGCACTGTTAGAAAGCTAATGGTGAGGTCATACATGTAGGAAACAAAAATGTAGGTCATAGTTATAGATTGGTACTTGGAAAAGAATGACTTAGAAAATGGTTGGGAAAGCCTGATGAGTTAACTAAGAACACATGAGCTCCCAGTGTGATGCAGCAGCCAAAAAAAAAAAATCTGGTATAAACAATGTTATTTCCTCTGAAAGCAACAATACTGAGGACATGACTGGAATATTGGCTCCTCACTTCTCATTTCCATTTCTTAAAAGAATATTGGCAAATGTAAAAGTGGTCAGAAAAATCTATAGTAGTTGAGATCCTTCCAGTACCTAAAGGGGGGCAACAAGAAAGCTGGGGAGGGACTCTGTTAGGGAGTGTAGTGATAGGACAAGGAGTGATGGCTTTAAACTAAAAGTGGGGAGATTTACAGATTCACAGATTCACAGATTTCTCTAGGTTGGAAGAGACCTCAAGATCATCGAGTCCAACCTCCGACCTAACACTAAGTACTCCACTAAACCATATCCCTAAGCTCTACATCTAAACGTCTTTTAAAGACCTCCAGGGATGGTGACTCCACCACCTCCCTGGGCAGCCCGTTCCAATGCTTAATAACCCTTTCGGTAAAGAAGTACTTCCTAACATCCAACCTAAAACTCCCCTGTCGCAACTTTAGCCCATTCCCCCTCGTCCTGTCACTAGGCACGTGGGAGAATAGACCAACCCCCACCTCTCTACAGCCTCCTTTCAGGTAACTGTAGAGAGCGATGAGGTCGCCCCTGAGCCTCCTCTTCTCCAGGCTGAACAAGCCCAGCTCCCTCAGCCGCTCCTCGTAAGACTTGTTCTCCAGACCCCTCACCAGCTTGGTCGCCCTTCTCTGGACTCGCTCGAGCACGTCCATGTCCTTCCTGTAGCGAGGGGCCCAAAACTGAACACAGTACTCGAGGTGCGGCCTCACCAGAGCCGAGTACAGGGGCACAATCACTTCCCTCGACCTGCTGGCCACACTGCTTCTTATACAGGCCAGGATGCCGTTGGCCTTCTTGGCCACCTGAGCACACTGCTGGCTCATATTCAGCCGACTATCCACCAATACTCCCAGGTCCTTCTCGGCCAGGCAGCTTTCCAGCCACTCATCTCCCAGCCTGTAGCTCTGCTTGGGGTTGTTGCAGCCCAGGTGCAGGACCCGGCACTTGGCCTTGTTGAACTTCATGCAGTTGACCTCAGCCCATCGCTCCAGCCTATCCAGATCCTCCTGCAGAGCCTTCCTGCCCTCGAGCAGATCGACACACGCACTTAGCTTGGTGTCATCTGCAAACTTACTGAGGGTGCACTGGACGCCCTCATCCAGATCATCAATAAAGATATTAAAGAGGACCGGCCCCAGTACCGAGCCCTGGGGGACTCCACTAGTGACCGGCCTCCAACCAGATTTGACTCCATTCACCACAACTCTCTGGGCCCGGCCATCCAGCCAGTTTCTAACCCAGCGAAGCGTACGCCAGTCCAAGCCCCGAGCAGCCAGTTTCTTGAGGAGAATGTTGTGGGGAACGGTGTCAAAAGCCTTACTGAGGTCAAGGTAGACCACGTCCACAGCCTTTCCCTCATCCACCAAGCGCGTCACTTGGTCATAGAAGGAGATCAGGTTCGTCAAGCAGGACCTGCCTTTCATAAACCCATGCTGACTGGGCCTGATCGCCTGCTTGCCCTGCAAGTGCCGCGTGATGACCCTCAAGATAATCTGCTCCATGAGCTTCCCCGGCACTGAGGTCAAACTGACAGGCCTATAGTTCCCCGGGTCTGCCCTCCGGCCCTTCTTATAGATGGGCGTCACATTGGCTAGCCGCCAGTCAACCGGGACCTCCCCCGATAGCCAGGACTGCCGATAAATGATGGAAAGCGGCTCGGCCAGCTCCTCCGCCAGTTCTCGCAGTACCCTCGGGTGGATCCCATCCGGCCCCATCGACTTGCGCACATCCAAGCTCCGTAGCAGGTCGCCAACCATTTCCTCATGGATAGCGAAGGCCACATCCTGCTCCCCATCCCCTTCCACCAGCTCAGGGCACTGGGTGTCCGGAGAACAACCGGTATTGCCGCTAAAGACTGAGGCAAAGGCGGCATTAAGCACCTCAGCCTTTTCCTCATCCTTAGTAACCAGGTTTCCCCTCGCATCCAGTAAAGGATGGAGATTCTCCCTAGTCCTCCGTTTCGCGTTGATGTATTTGTAAAAGGATTTTTTGTTGTCTTTAACGGCAGTAGCCAGATTGAGCTCCAGATGAGCTTTGGCCTTTCTAATTTTCTCCCTGCACAGCCTCGCTACATCCTTGTAGTCCTCCTCAGTGGCCCGCCCTTTTTTCCAAAGATTATAAACCCTCTTTTTTCTGCTAAGCTCCAGCCGCAACTCTCTGTTGAGCCAGGCCGGTCTTCTTCCACGCCGGCTCATCTTTGGGCACGTGGGGACGGACCGCTCCTGTGCCATCACGATTTCCTTCTTGAGGAGTGCCCAGCCTTCCTGGACTCCTCTGCCCTTCAGAACCGCCTCCCAAGGGACTCGGCCAACCAGCGTCCTGAGCAGCTCAAAGTCAGCCCTCCGGAAGTCCAAGACAGCAGTTTTACTGGTCCCCTTCCTGGCCTCGCCAAGAATAGAGAACTCTACCATTTCGTGGTCACTCTGCCCCAGACAGCTTCCGACCACCACATCTCCCACCAGTCCTTCTCTGTTTGTGAAGAGAAGGTCTAGCGGGGCACCACCCCTGGTAGGTTCACTGACCAGCTGCGTCAGGAAGCTATCTCCCACGCTCTCCAGAAACCTCCTAGACTGCTTTCTCTGTGCCGTGTTGTGTTTCCAGGATATGTCCGGGAAGTTGAAGTCCCCCACGAGGACAAGCGCCGACGATTTTGCAACTTCTGTCAGTTGCCTATAAAACTCCTCATCCGTCTCCTCATCCTGGTTCGGCGGTCTATAACAGACCCCCACCAGGATGCTAGCCTTGCCGGCCTTCCCACGGATCCTAACCCACAGGGATTCAACCTTATCATTCCCAGCCTGGAGTTCCACAACATCAAAAGATTCTCTAATGTAGAGAGCCACGCCACCACCCCTTTTGTGCTGCCTGTCCCTCCTGAAGAGCCAATAGCCAGGCATTGCAGCACTCCAGTCGTGGGAGCGGTCCCACCACGTCTCCGTGATGGCAACCAAGTCGTAGCCTGCCTGCTGCACAATGGCTTCCAGCTCCTCCTGTTTGTTACCCATGCTGCGTGCATTAGTGTAGATGCACTTCAGCTGGGCCATCGCCTTCTTCCCCGGCCTAGCCATTGTTTCCCCCGGCACAGCTCCAACAGGCCTTGTTTGAGCCCCGTCCCCCTTCTTACCTAGATTTAGATTTAGATTTAGATTAGATATTGGGAAGAAATTCTTTGCCATGAGGGTGGTGAGGCCCTGGCCCAGGCTGCCCAGAGGAGCTGTGGCTGCCCCATCCCTGGCAGTGCCCAAGGCCAGGCTGGATGGGGCTGGGGGCAGCCTGGGCTGGTGGGAGGGGTCCCTGCCCATGGCTTGGGACTAGACATAGACTAGAGAGAATTAAAAGCCCATCTTGGCCTGTAGGTCCAGCTCAAAATAGCTCCCCTGGACCTTTCCTAGCTACCATATGCCATCCAAAGCTAGCCACGTAGCATCCCATGCCTCTCTCTTAACACATACGCTACGCCATTACCTACGTGTTTCACATTCAGATACACTGCAAAAAGCCACATCTGGCTGGCTGGGAAGCAGCTGTGTCTGTGGTCAACATCTGCAAGAACCATGCCTGCACCCACAGCTTCTTTGGCAAGAAGATTTTCCAACAGGAATGTGAAGAAATAGCAGACATATAAAGTTCAGGCAGCTTTTTAAAACTGAGCAGTGCTGGATTGCATTAAAGAAGTTGGAAGTTGTGTATAAACATGGAAAGGTTGGAAAACAGTCTTTGGCTGCAGGTAGGAAAGGCCAGCTTTGGCACCAGAAACTGTATCTGGTACTTGGGAGACCACGATGGTGCTTCATGGTCCCTTGGCAGTTAGGTGTGCATGCCAGCGCTTGACAGACACACTTCTTTTTCAGACTCTTCAGACTCACAAAAGCAGCTGAAGAGAGAAAGACCGAGAAAGGGAGAGGAAGAGAGAGGACCAGGCAGGCCCTGACTCCAAATTCTGGTGTGTTCTCTTCTCCACCGTCCTTGGAAGCAGCCTTGGAGAGATCAGCTGGCTGAGAGCACGCAACAGATCGCAGGGCAGAAACCTCGCTTCAGCAAACTCTTGATGAGGACGTCCATGTTACTGTAGGGTAAAGAGGGCCTGAGAAGAGGACACGTGAGCTGTGTTCAGTGACAGCTCACTGACTCGAGGTCTGCAGGCCCTGGCAGCCAGAGGATGAGAATCAGCTGTGTTTGGTACCTCGAGGGTGCCTTCCAAAAGCATTTCACCTTGTCCTCACCTTGCCAGCACAAGCAGAAACACAATTTCTGTCTGTTCACAGGGGTGGTCCCCTGCCTTGTTTGCTTGTGAAGCAGCTGTAGTGGTTTAATGGCCTGCTGTTCTTCGGCTTGCTCGTTTCTAACAGCTTTTCTTCATAGTCAATGGAACCCAATGGTTATATCCTCTGGTCCTGCACCTCATGGCTGCTACCAAATGAGGCTGGTCTTGCCATAAGCCACAAGGTGATTCCTACCCTCTGGGATATAGGAAGTAGTACAGGGACTGTTAGCCTGGGGTTTGCTGGAAGGTCCGGCCACAGAGCTGGCAGGTATTTGGGAGGTGAGGTTTCCATGGCCCCACTAACAACACCACAGGCGCAGCCAGAGGATTCCTCCCTGCCTAAAGTCTATCAACCTACACCATAACATTTAATAACTACCTAGCAATGTAACTCCTTCCCATTCACCCCAGCCAATTCACCTTTTTTTAATCTGAGCAAGAATCAGAGCGGTGAGACCTGTCCTTTGCGACGGGGGGGTTGCCCCAGCTCACGGGCCGGGCCTGCAGGATTGAGGAGGTGCCACCGCGGCGGCGCGTTGCGCAGACACCAGGTGCGGCCTGGCCTCGGGGATGCAGAGACACCCGGTTCGGTGGGGCTGGGGACTGCTGAACCCGAGCTGTGGCCCTGCCTGAACCCAGGCCTGGTTGGGAGCTCAGGTGCAAATAATCATTGCTCCGAAGCGAGCCACCCGCTGCTCGTGGCCGTACCGGGGGTTAGATGCCTACTGGTGTTCCTTGTACGTGTCGAGACATAAATAAACTTAAGCCACCTCAGGATAAAATTACAGGGCATAAAACCCCCGGAGTTGCTGATGGATCAGGCTGCGTTTCCAGGGCCCGAAGGGACCTGCTACGTCCCATCGGTGGTAGCAGTCCCCAAGGCAGCCGGTCGCACAGTGCTCTTCCCGAGGGATTAGGGGCTCTGGGGTATAGCAACACCGTGTGAGGGGGGTTTTGGAGGGGTGCTCTAGCAAACTCTATGAAGTGTTACTTCCTTTTAAATAAAAGCACTTCAGAATTGTGCAAGCGCAGGGGAAACATCTGATGTTAATTCTTTGCATTATTAAAATTGAAAAAAAATAGAAATTAAGCTTCACTAAGGAATAACTGAAATATAGCAATTATTTTATGTCAAATTACAACTTGAAGCAATCCTTTATCTCCACATTATGAATTCACAAAAGCAATTGCAGCATGTTTTTAATTATTAACTACTACATAATGGAGGAGGCAATACAATATACTAGCGATTTTCTTTCCTCTTTTTTTTTTTTTTTTTTCCTTTTTCCATATGGGAGATCTGAATTTAAATTCTGGAAATGTCTGCAAATCAAAGCGAATTCTCAAATTTCAGCCTCAACCTTTCACTGTCCCCAGGACCAAAAATAATGCCCAATTAAAAGGACCGTCTCCAGGAGCTAGGTGTGGGATAGCAGTGCTGATGCCATCCGGTTCCAAGTGCAGAGCCACGTGAAGGGACCTTGCACAACGCTTGCATAGTAATGTCAGCAACCCCGCATCACTCACCCAGAAAAAAAAGGAAACCCGATGACATCATTCATCTTCCCTGTCAAGTGACCCGCAGTGCCCACAGAAATGGATGTTTGCTGACACGTCTGTGTAACCGGCAGTCGGGAACAGCTGGAGTGTCGAGCACGGCATTTTCCAGTGAACAGTGCCGGAGTCCAGAAGCTGTTCGTTGTAAATCCTGTACGGGCCGAATGCAGAGCCAGCTGAATTCCCTCTGAGTGAGACGGACGCTTGATGGGTATGGCTGTCAGCTAAGCTAAGGTGCTTTTCTACGCCACTTGACTCCTCTGAAGGAGTCTGGCAGTGGAAGGAAATGATGCTCTTTGGGTGCCCCCTGCTCCGAGGGCAGCACGGGGCTGAAACCACCCACGCCAGATTTGCTCCAGCGTGTCCCGCAGGGCTTGGGCACGGTTCAGGAACGGTTCAACTGCCTGAGCACACACCCTGAGCAAGGAGCAGGCCACCAGACCCTAAAGGCAGCCCCCTGCTCCACTCCTCAAGGGCTGGGTTACCCACACGTCAGATGGTAGTGGTGTATCTGTAGTGGTCATTTCTGTAGTGGCTGACAAATATTTATTTTCCTACTGTTTGTTTCTAGGTGAAATCCAGTTTGAGCGGTTTAGGTCAGTGGTTCCTAGTGTGTTTTGACATGTTACAACAGCAGAAAGGTAGAGATCGACGCTGTCTCTATTGAAAAAAAGAGAATGGAGCAATAGCAACCCAGCCTGCCCTCACATGCAGCCCTTTCAGCGGCTGGGATTTGCCATCCGGGGGTGGAGGACAAATATCCAATGATTATGTCTTTAAACAAAGAGGGACACGCTGTACTCAGCCCGCAACCTTTCTGTGAGCCCAGGCTAGGAGGCTGGGCTGGGCACTTTGGATTTGGCACTGGAAAGACAGCAAATGGTGTGAGCCTGGCCCCTCTGTCAGGAGCCACAGGGCGAAAACGCAGCTCAGTGCTAACACGGGGAAAGAAATGCAGCCTAAATTCCACGCGTGAAAGTTGTTACTGAACGACACATGAGCTCTTACTGCATTTTACACTGAAAGACAAGCTTTTGGGTTAGAGGTGTGTGCAGATGGATGAGATCAGCTGTACGGACCGTGACAATGTGGGTGGAGTTCCCTGTGAACGTACGGGCTGCGCCAGATTGTCTTCCACAGAAACGACACAGTGGCAAAACAATCGATGCTGATAACTAGAGGAATCTCTAGGAATATCGTGCTGATGCCCGCACAGCCATCTTCCAAATCCTAGAGGTTAACCAACATCATTAACTTTGATCTTTGCACACTAGGCTATAGATTTTAGGAGATCCCCTACAGGAGATTAATAATCAGGAGATTGCCTACCTCACAAAAACCAGTGCGGTGAAAAGCACTTTTCTCAAGATTTAGGTAAAACAGAAATTGAGAGAAAAATCATATAAAGGTACAAGTTAAGCTGAAATCTTGGTTCTACTGAGTTCAAAGGCTAGATCCTCTTCTAGACATAATTCTATACATACGCATCCATAATTAAGTGCTTCTGAGTGCCCTGTTAATAACAAACAAGCAAATTTAATGATTTCAGCTGATTTCAGAAGAGGAAGGATTTTACCTAACTTTCTATATGTATTCATGTATTCATGAATATATCAACATGCACTGCATATAGGCACTGAGACACCGATGCAGTTTTTCTAGGTGGCTGCCCAAACATAAACTATTTTCAGCAATAGAGCTTGTTCCTATCTATCTGTACACCCTACTTCTGTCGCAAAAGGAAAGCAAAGATCTGTTTTAAAATCTGAAATTAGGGATGGAAGAGAGATACTGAACAGCTACTCCATCGCCTTTGAGCGCACGAGGGGAATTCTCGCTGCACAGGTGTTGGTGCTTTGCCAGGTGCAGCTACAAGTGGCGCATGGGAAAGGTCTCCCTGCATGCCCAAGGCTGTTCCTCCACAGTCTTACTGGTCTCACTGAAAGAAAATACTCTGGGGACATTCACCTCTTACTTTCCTCTGGTTTGTCCTACCTCCTACATATCTTATAGTAGAAACGTTGTCATTCATTGCTGTCCATACGCTGCTATGATTACTGCACCAGCCAAGGGGCTCATAGGGGTCTTTGGCTGTGGGTCTGTCCCCTTCAGAAAACAGACACCCAGGCAGCTTCCCTTTCCTTCACTTTCTGGAGGCCAAGGCTTGCTTTAGAAAAGAAATGGAGTTTGCTGTCTGGGCTAAGCATAGCCGTGATTTATCTCTCCATATCCGAGGAAGGTGTCTGAGAGCACTAAATTCTGCATTACATTTCCAGAGAACTGACACATCTCAAGGGCACACGTGTGAATCCCTGCAGTCATTTTCATGGAAGGAGTTTTCCTTAATGAATTTTTGCTTGTGAACTTGTTATGCTCTGATATAGGTAGTGAATTACCATCCTTCTTAATGGTAATTGCTGAGGGCTAAGTTTGGAGATATTGAAGATTATGCCCAGGGTCACTTTTTTAAAAAGATGGTTATGGTATTACAATTTCTTTACTCCAGTTTTCTTATATACACTGTGTGTTACGTGGTTTCTCAAGCAGTAAGACATGTTGTACAATTTTGAACCTGCCTAAAGATGCTCTCCAGTGCACAGGCAAGCTGTTGGGGTTTTTTAAACAGTAAAGGTATTTGTTGCCCAAACAGCTGAAATCTTACCCCATGCTTTATGAAATTAGCTAGATGGGAAATAGAAGTCTCCCCATACTCAGTCAGACTGAGCTCTTCAGAAGATTCATCAGTCTTCCAGTACAGCATCAGCATGCAGCAAAGAGCATCTCAGCGTCATCTAAACGCATGTATGACCTAAGACCTGGGGTATGAATTTCTCTCATGCACTTACACTGAAATCCACCGAGCACATTATTAGTGCTAAAGGGAAAAATATGCTATTCCTGCATGAAGAATGTCTCTTGCTTCCCCTGAGCAGGTCACCTTGCACTCTCAGACAGACTAGGCACAGAGACTGATGCTGCCGGGTGTGAAAACCTCAGAGAACACGGGGCAGGACTGGGCCCTAACGTGTGCACAGGACCTCCAGGTATGATGCTACATTTAGTATAAGCAGCACGTCTACAGTGGCTCCTTATAGCTCTTTTTCTTTTTTTCTTTTTTTTTTTTTCCTTAAGAGAGCTGCCAGACAAAGCAATAAAGAATGTTTCCTGTCTTTTACAACTTAATGTGACTGCAGCGCCTCAGCTGTACTGGAATTCAGTCAGTGGTGCTATGGGCTGGCTGCAATTCACCCTGTCCTCACCTCCTGAGGGTACAAAACTGCTGGCGTGCCCCCCTTGTCCCACCTCCCTCCTTGGGGACCCTGCCAGGGTCTGCGGCCCACATCAGCAGGGCTGAGGATAATGCAGGAATTAGCTTCCTTTAAAAGAGAATGCTGTCAGAATTCAAATGGAGAAATTAAATAGAAAGCCCAGTGCTAGGAGAAGAGAAAGAAAGTGTCTCAAAACGAGTGTTGGTGACTCAGCCCTGTGCTCGCTTTGGCAGAGCCGGCTGCTGCGGAAGGCAAAGATGCAGTGCCCGAGGAATAGCCCCGCTGCTTTGGTTTTGTAAAAAAAAAAGAATCAGGAGTGCCATAGGTAGATCAGACGCACTAGCCTGAGATGGGTGGAAACGTTTCATACAGTTTTGCTTATTCTGAGTTGTCAGAAGCAGAGAACCCCCAAGTCTTGCTCATTTAAAGGGTGAGAGTGGCTGACATTCAGACAGCATTATGAGGATCGGTATTTATTTGGGATTTTCAGGGCTGCGGGCTTGTCTGGAAGTGCAGCTGAAAAGCTGGTGCCAGGTGCCAGCAGCTTCGCCAGGTCCAGAGAAGCTGGCAGTGGCATTGCCCAGGAAGGCACAGATGTGTGATGCTCAGCCTACCCGAGGCGGGTTGCTGGTCCCTGCCTAACGTCCTAGCGACACCGCAATGCTGGCCTGACGGTCACACAGTGTAAAAGCAAAGCTCTGCAGCACACCAAACCTCTGCAGAGCAGACCTGAGCTGTGCGTGGAATGAGAGAGGTGCAAAGGCTTGCACAGCGTCACTTCTCCGACTGCTTTTCTATTAGCAGAAAGCCCATCCAGCCCGGCAGCCAGAAGCAATTTTCGTAGGAAATAGAGATTGGTTGCTCTTCTGATGGAAAATGTTCAAAGAAAGGAAGATATGCAGGATGCAGGGCTTCACAGTGAAGCCTGCTACGCTTCACAGCACCAGGCATTACTACCAAGCCAGAGCAAGAGCCCAGAGGGGAGCAGAACATAAAGAACAATCTGCAGAGAAGTGAGAGCCTTGGTACAAAGCATTTCTTCTCTTCAAGCCAGAGTGAATCACCTGGGAGGAGCTCCCCACCTAGAAAAGAGACAACTAGGTTCTCCTGCGAGCACTAAGATCTCTCCTGTGTCTGAGAGGAAGCAAAGCTCATGAGGACTGGATTGAGAGCAGCCCTGAGGAGAAGGATCATCAGAGGGCTGGAGCACCTCTGCTACAAAGACAGGCTGAGGGAGTTGGGGTTGTTCAGCCTGGAGAAGAGAAGGCCCCGGGGACACCTCACAGCGGCCTGCCAGGGCCTAAAGGGGGCTGCAGGAGAGCTGGGGAGGGACTCTTGGTCAGGGGGTGTGGTGATAGGACAAGGGATAATGGCTTTAAACTTTAAAAAGGGTAGATTTAGATTACTTATGAGGAAGAAACTCATCACTCAGAGGGCGGTGAGGCCCCGGCCCAGGCTGCCCAGAGGAGCTGTGGCTGCCCCATCCCTGGCAGTGCCCAAGGCCAGGCTGGATGGGGCTGGGGGCAGCCTGGGCTGCTGGGAGGGGTCCCTGCCCATGGCAGGGGGCTGGGACTAGATGACTTTTAAGGTACCTTCCAACCTAAACCATTCTGTTTGAGGGATTTGGCCAACCTCTTTTCAGTGGTTTGTGGGGACAGGACAAGGGGCAATGGCCACAAAATGGAGCACAGGAAGTTCCGCACCAACACGCGAAAGAGCTTCTTCACGGTGAGGGTGACGGAGCACTGGGACAGGCTGCCCAGGGAGGTTGCGGGGTCTCCTTCTCTGGAGATATTCAAGGCCCATCTGGATGCCCATGTGGGCAATCTGCTCTAGGGAACCTGCTTTGGCAGGGGGGTTGGACCCGATGATCTCTTGAGGTCCCTTCCAACCCCTGCAATTCTGTGAATTCTGTGATTACAAGAAACTGGTAAGGGAAGGGACTTCTCCAGGGAACGGCTTGGTTTGTGGCCTTTCACTTTCCCACCTGGGAAATGAGGACACCCCACATCTCCTCGAGGTGGTGGAAACCAGAGATCGTCACAAATGGAGGCTGCTTCCTTTAAAAAAGAAGTGATCCCGTTTGATCTTGTCAGTACCCAGACATTTTGTTAACTGCCTTGTCGATCTTTTTGATGAAAGAAGCTGTTTCACCTGACACCCATCTTCAGCCTATCCTCTCTGCTTCCACTGTGCCTGTTCCACATCAACACAAGGATACCTGGCTGCACTGTGGACAACAAGGAGAAGCTGCCTCCATTTTACTCAGAAAGACGCCATGCTACCTTCACAGGCCAAATGGCGCGGCACGTGCATACGGCATCACTGCCGGCCTCTTGTTCCTTACCCGCGGTGGACAGTCTTGAGCTATGAGCCGTGCATCTTGGCAGCTGAAATATCCTCGATCTAAGTCCAGATTAATTAAGTCAACGGAGTATATAACATTTGCAGCTTAATGTGAAATTCAGCTTGTCTCGCCTTGGCTCCCGATTTGTGCTGTGGGATGTAACTGAGGGTAGGCCCTGAAGCTGTACTTCTCCGTAAGAGTGCTAAAGCTCAGCTCAGCCGTGTTGCAGGCAGGTACAGCTGCAGTGACACGCTGAAAAGTGCAGCGCACGTCACACCACCAGCGGCATCTCTGCATGCCCCTGGGGAATGCCACCTTGTGGGCCTCACTGCTTGGCTTCGCCCCGCTCTTCAGCGGAGACGACAGTCAGGAGGGAGCTGCTAATGCTCATGAGGGCGGGCAGAAGAGGACTGAAGAAGCGAGGCCATGAGCTTTCCTCTGCCAGAAAATCATAGATCATGAAGGTTGGAAAAGATAGGAAGTGAGACTGCTGTCCATCCGCCCTTGGAGCAGCTGGATTCCTGTGGCGGCGCCGAGTGATGGAGCCTGCAAAGTATTGCCTACGGGCAAGTCTGCCTGTCTTAGTTTATGCTCCCATTCCCCTCACTCCCTGCCTAGACATAACTGTGTCTTTGAAATAGTCTTCAGTAGGAAGCAAAAGCTAGTGGTGAGGGTTAATTATCCCTTGGCAGAAAGGGACACCCCGCTCCAACACTGACCCTGCACCGTGGGCACTGCTAGTGCCCTGCCGCGGTTCCTCTCAGCTGTCCTTGCACCACGGCACCGAGGGCCGTGGCTGGAACTCCATCACGCTGAGATGTCCCCACGCTTTGAGGAGTTTTGTATTTAAAACTTGTTCCTTCTGACTCAGTTTGGCACCCAGCAAAGATAAATTAAGTGATGTTTCTGGGAAGGCAGCCAGTACTGTCGAAGCCCAAGAAAAATCAATCTTCAACAAAGAAATAAATTAAATTCTGTCACTATCTATCAATATTTGCTCTGACTCTGCATAACAATTAGAAGAAAATGGACCGTTTGCTTTAAATATGGAGACGAAGAGAGCTACGCACTGATATGTTTTGGGAAAAGATATCTTTTGTGGAGCAGAGCTATTCAGAAAATGCTACTTGGTATCATGGTAATGGGCACCACAGGAACAAACACAAAGTAAGTCCTAAAGAAATATATTACTGCCACCTTCAAAGTCTTCACACCTATAGAAGTAATCCTCTCAATATATCAGGGCTGCATTTTATAAAAATTTCATCTTGACTTTATAGCCTAGATAAAGTGAAAATACAGCACATGCCATTTGACTAGTACAGCAACTTTGGCAGGGCGTCTCGGGGTGAAGTGCCACCGCAGCACACTAGGGAATAGCCCGGATTCATGCCCTGCAAGAACAGAATCAGCAAGGGGTCCAGGAGCAGGTACTAAACGTAAAGATATTACCTGTGGCTGAGGAAGCCCCTGAGCCACACATTGCTGGAGCCTGGGCCAGAATATATGCAATTCAGGGAGGCAAAACTACACATTGCCTGGTTTTTACACTGTTTTCTAGAGATCTGCTGTAAGACAGTGAAAGAGGCAGAGCACAATGCTGGGCAGAGCTTTAGTCTGGTCCAGGCCACCCACTCCCATGTTTCACATGGAAATGCTCCACTTGAAGAGGTGTTCCCTCTTGTGCCAGCCCCTGAGGCATGGGGAAGCAAAGTTTTACAGATATACCCAACTTCTCAGGGCTTCCCACTGCTTATGTGTATATACTGCTTCTACTACTGCTCATATTTCCATGTTTAAATTACATTTTCCCCAATTAAAATATGTATCTGAATTATTTCAAACTTTCTTCCTTTTTACACATTTTGGGGTATATGTTTCATCACTCACCTGATCTCCAAATTGAATGTGAGCAATGTGTTATTGCTCAAGGGAAGATTAGCAGATAGGTTCTCCTGTGTCTCTGGCCCAGGTCTGTGATCACATCTGTACATTTTGTGTCTTTTCTCTTCATAATCAGTTTGGCTTTTCTCTTTCTTGTGGAAAGGCAGCCATTTTTCTTTCTTTCTTTCTTTCTTTTTTTTTTTTTTTCATTTGCCTTCTGGCTTTCTGCTTTTCTTCTGACAACTTGGTGCTCCTCAGCACTGCCTGGTCAGAGATGCCATAGTGCTGAGTGTCAAGGGTGCCTACAGACGGATGCTCGTTGAAGCTATAACAGAACAACCAGATAAACCTTTAACACAGCTCAATTGCTAAACACATCAGTTGTCAGGAGGGAGACAGATGGAGAAGGAACTGGTAGAGGTCTAATATCTCACACCTGTAACGTGTCCTGGTTTGTGCAAATTTCTTCTTTTCTTCCAGATAGTCCTCACAGATCATCAGACAAACATAGCCTTAAGGTAATCCCCATCCACCGTTCTGTATGCTGTAACACCGATCCGCATTTTCGGTAAGCTGGTTTTCTGTGACACCAACCAGCCTTACACCCAGTGCCCTCTCCCTGTTGTGTTACATGGCCTGGGTGAGAGCACGCAGCCAGCTGCTGCCTTTCTCCTCTTCCTCCTCAGCACACCCAGTCCTCTGTTCATTTTATTATCATAGTTAATTGGGAAGTCTAGATACAAAAATAACTTCTAACTGTCCAAAAATAGGTCAAGGAAAGCACTGGGCGTGTATAAAAGCGAGCCATCCTTAAAGCTCTGACTAAAAGCGATGAGCCTCCAAACGCGCGTGGTTTTAATTCTTGATGCAAGCAGTGGTGACAGCATTATAACCACAGCCCTTCAGATGCAGGCAGGTCCCCAGGCCAGCCTGCAGGCACGCTCAGTCACTGGGCCTGCTTTAATACAGAATACTTATTCAAATTTTGGTGTCCTCTGGCATTCCCACAGCTCCCCCTCCCGAAGGGACCTCCCCGGACGGGGGATGCCATTTTGTAAGGAAAATGAACCCCAGGTGGATTTGTTTAAGGAACACAGATTGGCTCAAGTCATAATCCAGCTGCTTCCTTTATGACTTGGCTGCGCGTGTTATCTCCTCCATCAGTAAGATTCACAGCTGCATTATTCTGGTTTTCCTTCTGAAGCGCCAGCAGCTGGTTCTACCCCGCAGCCGTCCCCCACGCCTCCTGCCGTGCTACCAAAGGCCTGTCACCAGCACTCAGCGGTTACCAAAAAGTGCACGATGCAGAGGTCAAATGCGGTGATCATTTCCATGACTGTGAGGCCAGGTGCTTTGGGCTGGAGGCTCCAAGCTCCGTGGCAGTGTGAATGCAGGGCGCTCGGCGTGCTGCTGGTGCCCGCATCCCTGCGCGCTGAGCTTGGTGCAGTCAGCCACCAGGAGGAGCCGGTGTAACTCATTTCCAGGCTGATTACGGGCTCTCAGGTCACAAAACTAATTAGAAGGGGTTGGAGAAGGGGGGATGCTGTCTGGCTTCTGCCTCCTTTTCCCTAGGAGCACCTTGCAGACCTCTTTTGTTCCAAGCACCCACCGAGGGTCTCACATCAGACACCCATCATTCGCTGAGGACATTTCCCGATTTCGTAAATCGGGGAGCATCAGGTCTTGGGTACTGGTGGTGGTCCAGGCGTTCGGCAGTATTTGTCACACACAGCGCCGATGACGCACAGCAAGTTTGGGACTTAGCGCTGGGTGATGCATCAGGGCCACTGGAATGAAGGTGTCTCAGGCTTTTCCTTTTCATATGCTTAAAGAAAAAATACCTGCCCAAGTCTGGGTCTTAGCGTAACCTCATTTCCTTCATGCACTCCCAAAGAAAATGAATATAAAATGGTAGTGTATGTAAACCAAATACTGTTGTTTTAAATAACTGGAGAATTTTAGAGATGATCACGGTATTCTTGTAGATTTAGGGGCTACCAGAAACCCACCTGAGCAGCAGAGTGTTAACAACAGGGTTTTACATATATACACATTTAGTAACAATTTATTTGGGGTCCAGGTCCAGCCATGCCTCTGTGCCAGTTTCATCCTTTGGGTAGAAAAGGCAAAAGCGTGTAACACTAATGAAGACAATTTCCCTGCTTCACGCTGCTTGTAGCCGGCGCGTTTGGTGTTTATTCCAAATTCCATTCTGATGCGATGCTTTCCTGGGACTCCCGCCAAGGATCTCGTTTCTGGAGAAGAATCGGATTTCTACCAGTCGGGTTGTTTTTAGGTTTTGAACTCATACAGGAGAATGAATATGAGCGAGAGCCCAGCACACGCCGACCTGCTGCATCCTGACACGCGCTGACGGGCACCCGTGGCCGTCGTGCTGCATTCCTGAGGAGTGAAGTGACCAGGGCATCCCCGTGCTTCTCATCCCACGCCTTCAGTGCCTCCTGAAACAATAGGATTTAGGTATGCATTTTAAGAGTGAGAGGTTGCACCTATTCTATATTTTGCTCCAGGGAACCTCGGGAATAGGTTGGGGTTTTTATTTCCTCAAAATCTGTTTTATGACACTGTGGTGTAGCCGGAATGATTGAAATGCTGAAGAACAAGAGAATGTATGACTCTGGGATTATTTTTAGATTTTGAGCTCCATTAATTATTTTAAAGATGAAGATGTTGCTTCTGGCTTAAGGAGGCCCGTGTCAGACAGCTTAAAGCTGGGGTTTTGTATGGGAAGTATCACCATTTGCTGCTGCTAAGAAACTCTTCCATATATGTGCTATTGGCCTCTGTCAAGAAGGATACCAAAAAAAGCCACTGGTGTGTGTTTATATATTTTTGTATCATGAATACCCTCCTATAAGGAACCTCCTTTTCCTCATGCTGTTGGATTTCCCTCCTGACAGACTAGATGGCCCTGTCCTGTGAAGCCCATTTTTATTGTGCTCCAATTCTCTTTATGGGAGTTCTGCATTTGGAAATCATACGAGACTTAAATTCATAACTAAATTGACCAGCCCCTGCTCCCAACAGAGCTGGCTTCTGCACAGAGCACAGAAAAGGAAGGAGGTGAAAATTATGCCTGAAGAGATCATCGTACACTGGCTTATCGTGAGGTGGTGGAAGGCTTGCATTGACTTCTATGCTATTATTCTGGGTCTCAGTTTGGGCGGAGGTGGAAAAGGACATTTAGTGATTAAACACAAACAGAACACGAATTTTGCAGAAATCTCACATTTACATCTGTGTCCGTTGTGTAGACGCAGTAAGACACCTTCTGAATCACAGCAGAGGAGAGCTGAGTTACCACTCTTGTATCCCTAACAAATATTTCTCCGGAGACACGTGGGTAAATAGCGGGGCTCACTCCATGCCGTGCAATGTTCAGCCCCGACACGCTGCCCCGCGGGGCACCCGAGAGGCAGAGGAACCCGGTGCCTGGAGCTCCCCTGTCCTGGCTGGGGCCACCGGCTCCCTGCTGCGTCTCTTTAAGGGAGCGAGCAGCATTTCCTCAGCTCTCAGCTGAGAGAAACCCGTCTGTCCCATCCTAATCCTGTTGTCCTAATCGTATCGCCCTTCTCTCCTTCTCCAGCGCAGCAGAGGATTTAATGAGCTGAAGTGGAGTCAAGTGAACGCTGAATGAAATGTTTAGGCTGCTCAGGTTTAAAATAGGTTAGTGCCTGTTATTTGAAAGCTTTGTGTAGGAGCAGTCATTAAATGAGACATAGTGTGGTTTTGGCTGGTGGTGCGGAGTTGAAAATGTAGGTCTGTCCTTCAGCAGAGCGTGAGCAACCCACAGGGTCACTTCCCGGTTTTAAAGACACCCTTACGGCGGATCCAATGACACAAGAGAGAAATCGCATCCCAGCTTTACAGCAAAGGGGGAAAAGGAGTTAATTGCACTGTGTCACCTCTCCAGGCACTGCGATGGCCCTGGCAGGAGTCTCCCCAGAGGAGGAGGAGGACGTAGGGTGAAGCACAAAGCGACGCCGTTTGCTCCAGCACCACGAGTGCTCATGCATGAGTGTGGCTGCGTTGCACGTACCAGCAATTTAGGAAGGCCCTATTACAGGCCAGCTCTGACACGTGTTCCTGGGGGAACACAGAGTCCTCCAGCACCGCTGGCAGCTGGATGCCCGTTTGGGATCATCCCATTGGGGCCTGGTGGCGCCCCTTGCCCCAAGCGGCGTATTGTGTGCAGCTGTAAGGGAATCAATAGCTGGTGTTCGCATGCTGCTACAGCAGATGTTTCCATAAACTGCTTCCTCCTGTGTCAATGCATTGATGTCTAAGCCCTTGGCTGTGCTTGGCCGTGCAACGGCTCAGAAGTTTTGCAGCTGTTGGCTTAGATGTGCTTTACTAAAAGCCGCTCTCTGCTTCCTCTTAGACCACAACTTCAAAAGAAGTGGGCCTGTAATTGGGTAATATTTTATTTGGGACCTAACAGGGTTTGGTGGCCCTGCTGATGGGGTCTGACAGAGAGGTCTGCTTGGAGCTGGGTCTTCCCAACCACAGCACAGTGAGAATGTTCCCCCTATTCGGAGGGGGCACAGAGCGGGGCAGCCGGGTCTTCCCCCGAGAGACCTCAACGTATGCTGGTCTGTCACTCTGGCTCCCTTTAGACTTCTCATTTTTATGGCTATTTTTGCCATTTATCTAGGTTTGCAGATGTTGGCTGTCAAATACCGAAGGTGAACAGGACAGACATAAAAAATGGAGCAAAGCAAAGGCTTTTAGGAGCTAGTACAGAAAGCTGGTCCGACTGGTCTCAATATCCACCGCATTTGAGAAAGTGATACACAGCTTTGATAGCTGTGCTGCAGAAGTTCAGACATTCTTAAAAATAGAATAAAAATGATCTAATAACTAAAATACGATCATTTTAAATTGTCCTTTTCAACAAATTAATATTCTTTTATGGCTGGAAGATAGTTATCTTAAGTAATTATCCTGTTATCCTAGTGACAGACCGATGGTGACCTTTCGACTGCAAGTGAATTATGCAAATTGGTATTTTCATTAAACATTAAATAACTCCCTTGGGAGGAAAAAATGTTACTTACTGTTCATTGGCTATTAAAGTCTAATGATATGATTTACCACAACTTTGTTTTCCACCTCCAAGGGCTCTGGAGGAGAAAGGATTAAAGCTTGGCATGGAATTTGAGGCTTAGACATGTGTAGACAAGTCAAACGAAATAAATAAAAAAAAAAAAAAGCAGAACAAATCCTAGTTACTTCATCCCGTGTTCAAAGTGTACCCTGCCAGAACATCAGTGTGCCAGTAAAATGCCTCCAGGCCCACGCTTCCTAGTCCTCTGAGTACCCCCGAGCCAAGAGGTAGCGTTCCCACTAACTTAGCCAAATTCTCAACACCAATCCGTACTTCATGTGAACTTATTAGCGTGTCCCCAACTTCAGACCACGCATAGCTATTTTGCTTTCAGCAGCTCACGTGGTCTGTCCGCTCCCCAAACCAGCCTTGTGCCACTCAGGCTGAATCAGGCTCACAGGCTACAAAATGCTGATAAATAAAGCCTACAGGCAAGCTGCGCTTACCTGGGGGACCGACGCGATGGGAACACTGGAGAGCACGCTTCCAGCACAGTGGGAATGAAGAAAGTTTACCGAGTCATGTCAAAATCTATTAGGAGTAAGGCCAATAGGACAGGCTTTAGAAATACGGATTTCTCTGCTTATTTTTAATGATCCTTGTTGTACAACATGGCCCTCAGTAACAGCACACGCTGTACAGAAAACTTTCTTGTCAGTGGTGCCGTAGGCAGGCTTGGTCCTTTAGTGTTGCCACTCCTGCAGGTTTCTACAGCTTAAACTTCTTTTTTGAACCTTCTGCTACTACATTAAAAGGGATGTCGGCAGGCATGTGCTTCACTGAAGATATCCCAACATCTGTACTGAGAAAAGCAAAAGTACGCGAGCTTCCTGGAAGCACCACGAGCTACACATAACAAAGGAGCTGCGACAACTGCATCCTGAAAGAGGTGACACACTCCTGCCACCACCAGTCTTGGGACGTTTGGTACCATGTTCTTCACATTAAAAACAAAAACCAAACCAAAACAGAACAAACAAACAAACAAAAAAACCACGCCATCACCAAGGAAAAAATAAATTAAAAAAAATAAAATATTTGTTCCATAAGATTTGGTGTTTTGTGTTGAAGATAAACCGGTAAATAGATCTCTCTGAAATGTTTCTATTAATAAACTCAGTCTCATCAGAAATGAGAGAATATTTGTGCATGTGTATATGCGGTTTGTATATTAACATTGGAGAGTTAATTTAATTTGCTGTTTTTAAAATAATAAAGTATCAGATCAACAGTCTGAGCAGCGGATGCAGACGCGTATGCTTTAGAAAGCATATTCAATATTTAATCACTTTTTATTTTGAAACAGCAAAGTTGCCTGGCCCATTAAACTGCAGTTAATATGTCATAAAAATAAATAAACACACACATATACATTATTTTAATTACTTAATTCTGCGCCAGTGGGCTGTAGGAAAATAACACTTCTTAAAATTTTGTGACAGTTACTACAATCCACCAATAAAAAAGTTTATTTTAAATATCTCAGGCTGCTAGCACAGAGTGCGTGCGGTATGCAGCCAAATCAGAAGAGAATCAGAGAATCACAGGATCATTAAGGTTGGAAAAGACCTCCAAGATCACCTGGTCCAACCATCGCCCTACTACCAAAGAGTGAGCTAAGCAGAGCAGTGCTGGGCCCCAGTGCATTGAACTGAGGGAGAAATACTGAAGCCTTGGTCACCAAAAGCATGTTTAAATTATAGTGGGATCCAGCCTGCTCGATTTAGTGAAGTTTGTGTAGGCTCTACGTCTCTGAAAAATTGTTAGCCACCTAGTTCATTTAAATGATCACTTGTTTTCCTTTTAGAGTCGGTGGAGAGAGGTAATTGCTTGATCGTGATTAGGGAGCTGTGTTAGAAGAGAAAAATTGGGTGTTGTGGACGTTGCTCCTTGCACAGGTCCCCACCAGGTCTCCCTCAGCTTGGCGAAGAGGCCCGAACACAGCACTACGGCAAGAGAAGGTCAGCACTGCCCTGAAGTGCCTGTTCAGAAGACAAAAAGTGATGGGGAACGCCCGGTTTTCTTTGCTCTAACTGCTCTAAGCTCATTTGCACATATTGTTAAAATAGTGCTCATTACCAACAAGGCTTTAACTCTTAGCTTTTCTCCCCCGTTAGTCTTGCCTGTGATGGATTAAACACTTCCTTGGCTTCCCGCGTTCTGTTCCCCTGATGGTGCTCATGTACTGTCACCAAGTCATCTCTCAGCGGGGGGACAAACTAAACAGATCCCCGTAAACACATCCTTTGTTAGGCAGGGAAAATAGTGCTCGTGAAACTTGTGGCTTCACAAAAAGGAAAGACAAAATATAAAACTGAGTTTTTCCCACACGTTAAGGTATTCAGAATTAAGAAAAGTTTAATATTATTAATAAATATATAGAATGATTGTTTCTTCATTGAGCCTATCACCCAGAACTGCAATAACTCATTCCAGGCTAAACATATTCTAGAAGATATTATTTATTCTGGAAAAGGCTAAAAAGGAGTCTTAAAATACAAATCTGCATTTTCCAAATAAACCTTAGTTTATGACATTTTCATGTAAATAATTTATGCTTCAAAGTAATGAAACTTCTTTTACATTAATAACTTAACATCTGCTTTTAAGCAAAGCTGTATCAATCCTTTGTTACTGTTATGTGTCCGAAATTGTTAACAGAGACGGACGATTCCCATCAGCACTTCACGTTTTGTCACGGGAGAGGAGAGGAGAGGAGAGGAGAGGAGAGGAGAGGAGAGGAGAGGAGAGGAGAGGAGAGGAGAGGAGAGGAGAGGAGAGGAGAGGAGAGGAGAGGAGAGGAGAGGAGAGGAGAGGAGAGGAGAGGAGAGGAGAGGAGAGGAGAGGAGAGGAGAGGAGAGGAGAGGAGAGGAGAGGAGAGGAGAGGAGAGGAGAGGAGAGGAGAGGAGAGGAGAGGAGAGGAGAGGAGAGGAGAGGATTTACATCTACTTGTGGGCTATGGTTTTACCTGAAAGGAATGCAAAGGAGTAATTAGAGCTAAGGCAAAAGCATTTGCTTTGAGTGGTAGCATACCTCATTTATGACCCATGGTCTCTGTCCACTCCAGGAATAAAGGTGCTGCAGGTAAACAAAGGAAAGGAGTGTCATTTGGGGGGAGGTGAGGCTCACGCTGGACTCGCAGTCACCGCTTCTGTGCGGCCAGTCTGACGCCAGCTCCCGTCCCCAGTGTCCACTCAGTCCCATCCCCACCCCCTGCTACCCCAAATTATACCAATTCAATTGCCTGTGTCACTCAAAAACAAGTCCCTGAAATGGCTGGGTTTCCAAATATCTTTTTTTTTTTTTTTGGTGACCACTTTCCCTTCTTTTTTAAGCATAGGATTTCACAGTGTTACACCAAGCACGACCAGCGAGGTGGAGCAGCCCTGGAAGCCCAGCTCCCGAGGCTGAGGTTGGATATTGTATGAGTGGCCATACTAATATGCCCTGGTAGCAAAGTGCCAGACCTGGCTGCATGCCCAGTAAAAGCCTCGTATTCCAGAGCAGAAACAACTACAAACCTGAAGTCAGGAGAGGGTCAGAAACGCAGCACTCTCCACATGGCCTGCTGTTGGCCTGAATCCTTCAGAAGCCAGCTCGTGGAAGAGCTGCTGACATCTGGAAGAGGCTACTGGGGATCTGCTCTTTTTGTACAGTGGCTTTATCTGGGGTAACAGTTTAGCCATCAATGCTCTTTCTTACCTGCAGTAATAGCCTCAAGGGATCCAGATATTCAGCCGTGGAGCATCTCTTGCACTTTGGAACAACGTAGACATCCCAGCTGGTGATGCCACTAACTTTTACTCGGACAGACGGTCCACCAAATCATCCCTACGCTTCAGACTGCTGCACGTGGCCTTCTTACAGATGCTTTTCAGCTTTTCTAGTCCCTTTGATGTTTGTGCTAAAACATCAATATGAAAATGGGATGTACGCTGTGGCACTACACGTGTTGCTGCTGGGGGAACTGCTACAGAGTGGCTTTTGCCCATAAAACCAGTAGGCCCAGTACCTCCACCCAGCTCCAGTTTGGATGACAGTGAGAAGAACTAAGCAAACCCAACCAATGTGCAAATGAGCTGCAGTGAACATGACTGTGACTTGCGGCCGTGGTTAGGTTTTTGAACAAATGCGATCTGACAGCAGGGCCTTATCCCAGATCAACATTTGTGTAGCGGAGCGCTTGTGTATTTTTTTGACCTGGTGCTGTGATGCTGTAAGCTAAATATACCAACCGCAGCCCCACAGAGAACAATCATTTAAGGTAAGCAAGCCACCGAGGACATCCCGAAACCCGCTCTCATGCAGGTGAAAAAGCCAAATCCCTTCTGCTCACCCTAGGAAACATCCAGGGCTCTGTTCAGTTGCCTAGACATGTGTCAGGCCGTTGGAGACACCTCCAGGTACCTGAGATGTTCACATAGATACGACACAGAACCTATGATGGACACATGTCCTTCCGAAATGTCATCCAGTGGGCAGGTCAGATGCACTAGGTTGTCCCAAAAGGAGCTGATTATATGTACACCTGCTTGGTGCACGTACACCCACTCATTATATACACCTGCTTGGCTGGTGAATTGTCAGCTAGTTTGTCGAGGAACTGGTCAGCTGCATCACTCTCCATTAATGGTGTTGACCGGGGAGCACGATTATTTGCCGTCACGTAAATAGGAAGAGCCACTTGAGATGCTCTGGAGTTCCTGACTCAGACGAGCGCAGGTCTTCTGTGAACTCTAGAAATGCTGGTTGGAGGGGACTTCCAGAGGTCGCCTGGCCCACACTGAGCATCCCAAGCCACAATTCACGGTGACTTTCTCATCTTTTGTTACCTGATGCCAGTGAAACTGAGACAGGAAGAGCAATGATTGCCTTACAACTCCACTTCTCCCCGGGGCAATGGCATAATAACAGAGCATCTCACAGACAGTCTGTGAAATGCTTTGTAACTCTCTTAGAACAGAGCACATGGACATTATTATGTGTTGTCTAGATCTTTTTTTGATGTGGTAAAGACACATTTAGCTTAGGCATAGCAAACACAGCTATCTGAGCTACGTTTAGACGTTGCACTTACAGTAACCAGAAACCTCCCAAACTGCCGTCCTTTCAGCTTTGCCAGAAAGATTAAGGATTTCTTCTGTGATATTTCCTTCCCATACCTATCACTACACCCTGGAGACCAATGATATGGGTGCCATACACTTCTGGAAATCACCTATACGTTCATAGCCAAAAACCAGCCACACAAGTCAGGAGAAGATCCATCTAGTACAGTATTTTGTCTCTGATACGTGGCCAAAATTGGATGTCAAGGGAAAAAAATGGAGAATATAGAAAATAAATAGTGGTATTTTCTCAGAACAACCTCCCAGCCTGTCATCATTGGTGGCCTGGGAACTTCCGAAGCCAAAGGAGGTATTTTTGTATTTAATACTAGCACATTATTCTTTACGGACAGTTTACACTTAAATAAATACACATCACATTACCTCAACTACAGCATGATCAGAGCTGAAAAGTGTGATGTTGCAAGTCCCTGCCAATCTACCCCAAATCATCTCTTCATCATTTAAGACACACATTGAACTAGGGAGTGTATACAGATGTTACAGGTCAAAGCTCTAGGCAAAATGCAAGCAGTAACACATTCTTTGAACCCTACCTCATATCTACTCAATGTGCATTCGCAGATATTGAGGTTAGAATTAACCCCTAGATCATCTAAGCTGACTTCCAGTCTAAAAAAAATTGCATCAAAAAAAAAAAAAGTAAATAATTTTATCCAAATTACTTGCTCTTCCTCTATTACTTGGAGTATGGAGTCAGCTTGCAGATTAAATCACTTTAACGAAGGTTTTTACATGTGAGCCAAGTACCTAACTCCCTGCTGCTGTCACTGCCAATGCAGCTAGCACACTCCAGGAGCCTGGGAGCTCTTCACCCTGATGTAGAGACCAACATCTGCTCGGCTGAGCAGCTCTCCTGGCCCCACCGGTGACACGGGTGACATTGACACGTCTGGGGATCTTGATCTGCAAGCTCAGCCACACTCGTTATGATTGACAAGATCAGCTTCCAGAATGACATCTAAACCTGCCTGGAAATCCATGCGTTTTTGTGCCTGGGTATCGCATCAGCCTGAAGTTTCAAACTTTACGGTTATTAACTTTTGAAATACTGCTTTCCAAAAGGGTTAATGAGTCATATCACTAGCTGATACAAATGCCAATCAGCAGGGATCAGCTGTAGAATAATTAGATGCAGAATGTGAGCAGTAGGTATGCGCAGAAGTTAAAAAAAAAACTGGAGGATAGCATAAAATTGCAATTCCTAGGGAGCTGAATCTGAAGAAACCCTTGGTCAAATTACCCCACCTCTGGATCCCTTTCCTCTACTTTCATGAAGCACAACAGTTTTTAATATCAGTCAAATTAGCTTGTATATTTTTAAGCACTTAGACCCTTAAATAGATATTCAACTTTGTTGCAACACAGAATCACTCGGGTGAAAATTATTTGATGACTACATCTGGAAAATGCATGTATTTTAGTGTCTGATAACATCTGCAGTCACCCAGCAACGTTTGTGACAGTGACCTGGTAAACTGCAGAATGACATTTTTAGCTGTTAGATACTGTACTAACCAAAGAGTCAAGCCAGATATTTGATTGCACGTATTGGGAAATAAAGGAATTAGGCATATAAAAGCACCGAGAGTGACTACTGCAATAACAGAAAAATCATTGCAACTTCAGAAAGTATTCCTGTGATTCCAAGGAGGTAATGCTGAGAAGTTTTCCCTGCCTTTTTTTTTTATTATTTTCTCATTCACAGCCTTATGAATGATTACTGCTATGGTTCTGCAATCAGCTCACCACAGAACAGCTCTCATTTGCCTTAGTAGCTTAAACTATGTCAGGCATATTGATTATCTGACTTCTGAGCTATTAAGGATGCAATAAATCTACTAAAACTTTGGTTTTGTATGCATTTTCTGTATCTTAGAGAACAATATTTATTGCTTGAATTTTAGTAAATAATATTAACACAGCATATTAGTATGTAACATGATACATCAATAGATATCTCTATTAATATGTACAGATATGGTGTGTGGTTCTTTTTGTGTGACTTTACGCTACATCACTTCAACCTTCTCATATTACATATAAAATAAATTAAACGATGTACTCATCCTGGAAGCAGGCCTATGAAAAATTCACACGTTACCATAGCTTCCAAGGCTTAGTTATAGCAGGTCTGTGCCTTTCATCCTAAATACAGGGAAATGACCTTTCAGTTATATACAACTCGATTTTCAGCTTTATGGTCTGCGAGTTTGCTTCTGCTTAGTCTTACTGCAGTGTGTGCAGCAGCATCAGGGAGAAAACTTCCATGAGCTCTTTGTTTCTTTGACCTGCTAACAACATAGAGGGTCTGAGGCACAGTTTCAGTTCAACTCATATGCACCTTGGTCAGTGGGCATATATGTCCACGGGCTTGTTACATAGGGTGGGATTCAGGTTGCCCAAAAGCGGATGCCAACGTTGGTCAGCCAAGTCATGCTCTGTGGTCTACTGCCTGTATTGATTAAACTTGCCTTGACTAGAGTGAGTTAAGACACCATGGGGCCTTTAGAGAAGGGCAAAGAATAATGAATGCTGAATCATGCATGAATAATGAATTCATATCCCTCCACCAGTCTCTTTTAGGTTTTTATACACCACACAACAGGCAAATGTCCCTTCTGGGTCAATGTCTTAGGGGGATTGTAAAACCGCAGTTCCCAAGTTGGCTCAGTGCACATTTCAACCCACTGCAATTTTGCGTGAACACTCATTTCTTGTCGGAAAAGGAATTCACCCATGGAAGGTTGTGAATGAACACACAGAGATTGCACGCTGAAAAGCTGCCCCCAAAATCTAGCTCACTGTGCAGTGGCAGTAAACGTAAAGCAGAGGTGGATGGTAAAGAGGTTCTAAAAATTCGTGTGAGAAATTTGGAAGGACCTTCCAGAATATCTCAGCAAGGATTTGTGTTTAAAAACAAGCAAACAATTAAACTAACAAAACAAAGCAAAACCAGTTTGATTGTGAATGGCAGGTAATTCCATTGGCCAGAAGTCTCCTCTGACAATACAATCGATCCAGTGCCTGCATTTTCTAGTTAGAAAGAGTGGTTTTAATTTTGGCTCAGTCTTGCATTGCATGTAAAATTGTGTAAACAGAGATTAGTATTCTGCATCTGTGCATCCGAGCCAGGACCTCGTTTAGGCATTAGGTGGGCAGTAGATGGGAGATCACAGCGCTTGTGGATAAACAGGCAGCACACAGTTTAGGTATATCCCAATTAATTGCTGCTACTCTACTTTTTATTTCACGTGGTCTCATATAAACCTGCATTTAGAAGTGGAAAGAGTTTGTCCTGGAAGTAGTCCCTACTTAACACCCCTATCATTTCTCTTTGCAATCCAGCTGTGTTGTAATGCCCATAAAAGTACCTGACAAAGATTAGGTAGCTATTGTGTCATCTAATTGATGCTCATTACTGTAATTGTAAGTGTCTCAACAGTGTCTTCCACTTCCCTGCCATAAGCTGTGCCATGGTCTTTGTCTCTAGAAGTTCTTTGGGGCAGGAACCAACTTCTGGGCAAATATCCTGTCTTACACAACAGGGCCTCGACCTTTGACTGGAATCTTGGACACTGCAGCTTAGTGTGTAAGAATATAAACAGTCTGCACACTGGAACAAAGCCTTCTGGTTAGAGGGAAAGTAGAAAAGAGCTCCTTCCTATGTGTCGGAAACCACACGGGTTAAGAACAGACCATAAAGGATCTATAAACACCTGGGACTTGTGCTGCTGCTGTTCATTGAATTTTTTTCCCCCCTGAATTTATCAAAAAGACAGGAAATCTTTACCCAATAAAGTCAAAATTCACCTAGAAGAGAGGTTTATTGCCCTTCTCCAAAAGGAAGAAATTGATGAGGATATTCCAGACAAATCCCCTCTAGTTTTGGTGTTTCCTATCAATATATCTTGACCACTCTAGCAACCACCTTTCCCACTTCCTTTTTATTTATTTATTTATTTATTTATTTATTTATTTATTTATTTATTTATTTATTTATTTATCTTCAGCACTGATGATACTTTCAGGTGTATACTGGCTACAGCAGCTTTTGACTGTGAGGCCTCCCAGGGATCCTCCAACAAACAGCACAAGGCAGGGCCTTTTAGCACGCCCCCCCGCAGCAGCAGGCCTGGGCCACAGCCCTTCTCGAGAGAGGAACGGCCAAGTACGATATATAAAAGGACGTTTTGGGGTGCTGCCGTCACACCAGAGAGGCACGAGCTCCGCACGGGCTGTCTGTGCACCCAGGGGCAGGAGGCCGCACGCGGGCTCGCCCACGCGCTGCGTGGGAGGAACGCGACCGGTCTGCGTGTCAGGGGTTTGCCCAAGTGCCAGAAATCCCACAGGGTCGTGACTCGGCGAGGACACCAAACAATACCGCGGCTATTAGGCAGCGGCAGGACCTGAGGCAATAGCAGCACAACCTGTAATACCAGTCGTGTGCCCGACGCCGCTGCTGCCTGGCCCTGCACTGAGCCACCCGGATGGCACGGTTCCTCCCTTCTGTGCTCCCGTGTGGGGACAGGCAAACTGTCCTTCCCTCCAAGCCTTCCTGCTTCCTTGCCACCACCATTCCTCCCTTTCTCTGACACACGGGAGGAATCAGAGGACCCCAAAATGGATCTGGGTCAGGATGACTGAAGTGTCCCCACAAAATGGAGCGGAGAAGGTCTGAAGGCAAACCGTTCCTCCTGTCCCCTGCGACATCCCGTGGCTTCCTGTGATTAAATCCCCAAGGAATTGTGTGGCCCTGCAAGACAAAATTGGCCGATGAGTGGAGGGATTAGTGAGGAAAGAGAGCTTTCCGTCTATGCTCCCGGTCCCAAAGCCTTACTGGCATTTAGCACTGTGAGCACCCCTATACTTAAGGATGCACAGCCATCAGCTGCAACAGCAGCAGCAGCCATGCAGCGCTACTGAGTTCAACAAAAAGCAGGATGAGCACAGACACAGCAAGTCACTACAGCTACAACGTCCCACCCCTTCATGAACAGAGCTAGCGCATGACAGCACAAAATGCACGTCCTGAGTCCTCTGCTGGTTCAGTTCCAGTGGGGATTTATACATCAGTCAGGATGAATTGGAGCAAAACCTGAGCCAAAACCATGGAACTGAACAAATTCCCAAACTCCGTGAGGTTCAGAGGAATTTGCCCAGTCCCGAAATCCCAAATCCTATCTTGTATGAATTTTGGATCCAGAGATGAAGTCAGAGCTGTACTTCATGGCTGGGCCCCATCTCTGATATACAGAGAGAGACTGAAAGAAAGGAAAGAAAGGAGGAAGGAAGGAAGGAAGGAAGGAAGGAAGGAAGGAAGGAAGGAAGGAAGGAAGGAAGGAAGGAAGGAAGGAAGGAAGGAAGGAAGGAAGGAAGGAAGGAAGGAAGGAAGGAAAAAGAAAGAAAGAAAAGAAAGAAAGAAAGAAAGAAAGAAAGAAAGAAAGAAAGAAAGAAAGAAAGAAAGAAAGAAAGAAAGAAAGAAAGAAAGAAAGAAAGAAAGAAAGAAAGAAAGAAAGAAAGAAAGAAAGAAAGAAAGAAAGAAAGAAAGAAAGAAAGAAAGAAAGAAAGAAAGAAAGAAAGAAAGAGAAAGAAAGAAAGAAAGAGAAAGAAAGAAAGAAAGAAAGAAAGAAAGAGAAAGAGAAAGAAAGAAAGAAAGAAAGAAAGAAAGAAAGAAAGAAAGAAAGAAAGAAAGAAAGAAAGAAAGAAAGAAAGAAAAAGAAAGAAAGAAAGAAAAAGAAAGAAGGGAAGGAAGGAAGGAATAAAGAGAGAAAGAAAGAGAGAAAGCCCTTAGAGCAATTCCTTTTGTCTTGCATGACTGCCTTTCTGATTTCAGGACTTCAGTGATGACTAAAGACATGGCTGTTCTGACATGACCTCTCCCAGCGGAGGCATCTTCTTACCCATGGGTTTCGTTGGGAATCAATTCTTTTCTTCCTGTTTCTGAGGTTTGAGATTTTGGAGCATCTGCTTTCTTTCAAGCTCCCACAACCCTCTCAGGAACCTCTACAGGTAAGAGCAAGTGTTATCTCAAAGGGGTACTGAGACTTTTATTACATGCTAATTTCACTTTGGTAATTTGTTATTTGCTGATCTGCCTGCCGTTTCCCTGAGGCCTTGTCAGCTCATGTAGAACCTCACTGTTGAAACTTGAATTTCTGTGCGTTTTGCTTCTTTCCTGAGAGAACTTCTCTGACTTCATCCTGGTAAAGTGGTGGTTTCAATCTGAAATTAATTTTCCACGTATCAGCTTTCGACAGGTCATTTCCACTTCTCATCATTTTATTTTCCCACTACTTCATTTGCTGCGTCACATCTAGTACCGATGACAGCCTTCTCCTTCTGAGTTGCTTTTCATCTCTTTCTTCTTCCAGAATTAGTTTTACTGGTGAACGTGTAGCGAAGTGCCTAATCCCCACAGCGTGGTTATGCTCCACGGTGACTGAGCGCCCGCGCTTACCGCCTCACGTCATCCCACGTGGAGCCTGGTAAACCAGTGACTGACTGCGACTGGTCCAGGCCCCTTCCTCAGTCTCACTGACAGGTTCTTGCCTTTTCCCCCTTTCTCTCTTTGTCCACAATGAACCTCACACCTGTACAAAAACCAAGCACACGGCTTATTTGCCACGCAGCTGGACAATTTCTGCGTTGGTTCTCTCCAAAGGCACAGATAAAACAGACTGTGAAGGATGTAAACGTGGCGTTCATCATACGGATTCTTTACCAATAGCTGGAGAATCTACGAAGCATCATTTTGGGTGACAATACTTCGGTAAGAACAGCTGTTTTGTTGCACATTGAAATTTGCTAAAGCTAGTGAGCAAAGTTTAGAAATCCATTTGAAAGGCTGCAGGTTTCTGTGAAAGCTACATGTGTGAGGCGAAAACCTGCCCTCCGTTCTACCTCCTTTGTGCGGGTCCTCTCAAACTGCGAAGGAAAAAAAAAGAATTTATTTTGGCTTGTGTGGGGTAATAAGAGTGGCATAAAGCTGGTGTTGCCCATCAGCGTGCCCCACAGTCACGCTGGGGAGGTGGGTGCGTGTGGTGGCGAGCCTTGGCTTGGACATCCTAGCGGCCTGTGGCCAAGGCTGCTCTGAAACTTCCTGCACTCTGCTTCTAGGGGCGAACGGTGATGGGAAACCGGCCATGCCCTACTTTTCTGAGCGTGCTGACTTCACTTCAGCGGTGCTCACGGATGACTTGGTTTCTGGAAGGCATTCAGGCAGCCCAGATACGTCTGCTCTCCCACGTCTCCACCTGAGAGGCAGCGCAGCACGGCTGGTGCGGAGCCAGACCCGCGCCACCCCACTCAGAGGGCCTGGCCCCGGGCGGCCCAGCGGGGTGTCCCCGGCCTGCAGCACTGTGGCTGGGGACACGTTCCTGCGTGCTGAGAGCCGTACAAAACCTAGGGGGAGGCGGCGAAGGGAGTGGGGAATCCCAGGATGCCATTCCTTAAGCAGGCATATCCGCACCGATGTTCAGAGAGGCCTGAAGGATTTCTAGCTGCTGCCCAGAAATGGGGCCCAGGGTAGTCAGACCTGCCATCTGCTCCAACTTGCTAGAATGCTAAATATGAGCACTTGGAAACCACAAGGCTCTGTTTCTAACTCCACAGGCATCTGCTTCCCAAGTACAGATCAAAAACACCCGGGCCGTTGACTGTGCCTCCTGAGTGCGAACCGATTCTGCTCCTTCTTCATGCTTGGTTGTGCCTTCGTGCGCGCGGATGCCCACGTCCTCCCTCAGGACTGCACAAACATCTACCTATGCCTGGTTTGCTTTGCCTCCACCTCCTGATAGATGTTGCCCACGCTTCTTCCTCTCCATTTCCTCGCAGAATCCCAGACAGCCGATGTCGTTCCTCCTATCTTGTCCTTGTTGCCAGCACTGCTGAATTCTGCCTTCTCACGGCCTTGCAGGGCAGCCTGTGGATGCGGGCTGCACCGAGGACATCACAGACCTAGAGGCACACACAGGGGCACCTCTTCAGATGCTCCCAAAGAAAAGCACACACCACAACATGCCACGAGCATCTACCCTGGCATGCCCTGACAGCCAAGCAGCGAAGCTACGTGAGATGATCATTCTGCGCCAGGGGACTGGCAGGCTTCCCGAGCACTGTTTCCAGATTTTGTAACGTTTGGACGGCTTACTGAAGACAGTGATAGTCTGATTTCAAAAGCTGGCTGGATTCCCCAGGAAAACACTTTTCAAGTTAGCTCTTTTTTAACTGTGCTCTCACAATTCAATGGCTGCTGTACTGTTAACAGCTGGGCTTAGCACCTAGCTCCTGACTTGGTTTGAATAAGCAGGACGCTTACTGATCACTCCGCTTTCAGCCTTCACATGCAAGCAAAATACAATAATGAACGGTACAAGGTATATATACAAAAGCTTTTGGGACTTTACCTTGATGACAACAATGACAGAATCCATTTGTATTCATATTTAAAATTTTTATCACCTCAACATAACATTTAAAGGAATATGTAGGTCAGAGCTGGTTCTCACTCGAAGCCAGGAGCAGCTTTTCTACTAGTTTTGATGAACATAAAGTTTGATGTATTACCACTGGCTTATCAGTATCTTCCAACTTTCATCCCGCACTGGCAGGGCTAATAATTTTATGGTGAATGTTATGATCTATAAAAGGAGATTTACACTCAACTTATCACCAGAATATGACATTTAAAAATGTTTCTAGCTGATTTACATACAGATAAAATCTCAAAAGTGTGAGCCTTCAGTATTTTAATGCAAAATATAAATAACAACTCTAAGGTAATATTTTCATATTTCAATCTTTAAGCCATTCTTGGCTTATTTTGGGGTTCCATGTACCATTTTAAATATATATATATATTTGGCAGAACAGCAAATCTTTGTTGTGAACAAGTCGAACCACTACTCCAACACCAGGCAGTCATCGCTCATCAGTTCAGACTTCTTCAGTTGATTTTCAGTTCTATTTCACTGATATAAACAGCCTTGATGACATAACCAGTGGCATCCTAAATTTTCGACCGTTCTGCCATCCTTCTCAGAAAACAGGCAGTTCAGGAAACCCAACAATCTTACTCCAGTTTCTCATTTTTTGCCACCCCAGGCCAGCTGCTCAGCAGACCCCTGCAGTGCCAGGTCATCCCTGGGCACCCTGAGCCAGGCAAGATGCAGGGCAGCCTACTTATAGCACAGGACAAACTGCTGATCCCATCTGCCAACAAAGAGAGAAGAAAGCAAGCAAGGAATGCAGCCTGAGAAGGAAGCTCTTTGCGATGTTGCAGTTTTCACACCTATTTACGTACCATCTGCTGGTCAGAGCTGTGCCTCCAAGGACAGGTTGGCATTTCATTTGAGTGGGCCTGGAGAAGCAGAGTGTAAGAATAGTAACGCAGAGATGGACAACACAGGCATCATCTTTTGGCAGCGTGATGCAACGCAGACTTGTTATCTTACTGCATTTATTCATTCATTCTTTCAGTCAGTCATTGTAAGGGGAATTTTTCAGCCCTCTTTTCCTTCCTGTCTGCAGTGTAAACCACAGCACAGTTCCGCAGCCATCTAACGAAAGCGATGCACATCTCACCATGGATACCCATTTAAATAGAGAAGTCACAGGACAGTTGCTATTTGTGTGCCTGAATGGAAGTCTATTGTGTTATTTTTTTTGCTCCAGTGAAGCAGAACAAACCCTTCTTTTTCTTTGTTTATAGTAGAGGTGAAAAAACATACTGGTACTGACTTTCAGATAAAAACCCTTAGTGGTGTTCAGTTTCTGCTCACTTTGAGAACATCTGGGAATGCAGAGGCAATCAGTCCATCTGTCCTGCTGCTACACGTGGGCAGCATACCTGGGAGGTTACATGCCCTTCTCATTTCCTTTCTTTGACCTTATGCTGTAATCCCTTGTGGTCAAGGACTGCTTCTTTTCTCCATTTGCCTACATCTAGGACAAACAGCAACCTTTGGGCACTACCCAAATACCATTTTTTTAGTATATAAGAGAATGCATGGAAATTAATGTGGGTATTTTTACATTTGAAGTATTGAATCAAAACTCAGAAGGCCTCAGCCTTGTCTCAGTGTGCTTGTGTGCACCTTTGCTTTCTACCTACATTTTTAATTTGTTTTGCCACAGTATCCTTCTCAGCGAGTAGGTGCTCCTTGTGTTTGTGTCGTATAAATACATAAACAAAAGTTACTTCTTGCCGCAGCAAGTTCACGTACTCAGAAGGAAACACTTTTTGAGGAAAAAGGAAAACTAAGGAGAAGGAAAGGAAAATAGAAAAGATCTGGAGATGTATAATGCATTTTCTGTAACATCTGAGAACATGTATTCTCTGCACAGCCTTCTGCACAATGCGAGGGCAGTGGTTCTCCACGCTGGTTAATCTAGCAGGTATTACACTATCATGAGCAGGCTGTTCCTGGTCCAGAGCCAGCTCAGGTGTCTCTACACAGCATGAGCAAGCTTCATTCCTCTGTTTAGAGGGGGCACACTTAGAGCAGATCTGAAGCCTACTCAAATGTGACTGACTCCTGATTTTAAAATGGAGGTTGAAGAACTTCTACACTATAAGCATTAGTTATTTTTTAAGTATTATCTTGAAGGACACTAAGATAAGCCTTAGGGCACACTTCAAACGACACTACGATTCACCTTGCAGATGAAGACACCTGGCAGGTATCTACATGTGAGTTGGACGTCCAAGCTTTCACTGCAGTCAGTGGAATCCGGAGCTCTGCCCACCTCATCCTAAAGCAGACCTCTCAGGACACACACAGTTGGCTAAGTATGTCTCGTGCCAGCTTTGCCTGTGGTACCCAAGATGTTTATGGGGAATTGCCAAACATTAAACATGACTTTTCACCTTTTGAAAGCGGCAGTCAGAAGCTATGGTGTGTTGTGGCACCACAAAATATACGTGGGCATCACGAATTGCATTAGAGAAATATACGTGGGCAGCTGAACGCTAGTCAGCTGGATGGCTCTCCAGGTTTCACTAAGCAATGGAAGCTAGGCTCTATCTCACACACAGACATTGAATCCATGAGCTAAATGCCACCCTGAATGTCACATTAAGAAGAGGACTCTCTGACATTTTTTTCCTTCCCAAAGGGTGGGAAATTTTGGCTCCAAGTTCCAAATCAACTTCAACCCAGAGCATTTTCACTCCCAGAGGACTTCATGGGGGTCTTTCAGCTCTTGAGTTTCCATAGCTCCAAGGAATGCCCAGGCTGCATTTAGCCCATGTACCGACATGGTTTTGTATACTGCTAGAATTAATTTCACTATAACATAAGCTGCTGGAAAGAAACAGTGTTTATCCAGGATTCAGCACCCAGAAGCTCTCAGGCTTTCTCATTATTTACATAGTGTTTATATTGCTCAGCGGTGCCAATCAGGGTAAGTATTTATTGCTGCAGGGTGTTTACTGCTCCATATCTGAATATAGCTTCTGCCCTGAAGAGCTTCCAATTTAATTAAAAAAACAAGATGCCAAGAGTTTAAAAGAAGAGAGAAAGCTGATGGGCAAAAGAGGTAAGAGTACTAGTCACTAAGTCAGTCAAAATATTTTTTCCCCTGCTCTTTATTTTTTTTAATTATATGCTTTTCAATTAAAAAAAAACAAAAAACCACAACACCAACTGCATCCTTCTTTCCATTCCTCCTTTCCCCCTTCCCGGTGATTTAATGTGAATTATATTTCTCTGTAGAAAGATTGCACTTTAAATAATATTTGTAGGTTTCCATTTAATCCTATTTAAGATTTTTTTTCATGTTCATAACTCCCATCTACTTACTGGTCCACTTCTGCCTCTCACAAGCACGGGCCTGGATTATCAGCAGGAACACACAAGCCCTTTCTCTCCCTGTGGTCTTTGAAGCAAGGCGGGTCACGTTCATCCATTTTCCCCTAGCTCCTCTCGGTTTATTTGCGTGCCTGTGACCCAGCCTCCTGCTGGCCTCTCAGCAAGACCTCCCCGGGACTTCCTGGGACCACCAGTCCTGTTGTGCCATCCTGGGCCATCAGCCACCATTGTCCCACCCGCTCCACACCGCTGAATTCCCTCTATCTGCCAGGCACACTGCCTCCCTACAGACAGGATCGCTTTCACAGTTAATTTGAAAAGACAGCTCGTGTTCTCTCTGTGGGATACCCCTCACATATTACTCAGTTTGGTGAAAAATCTGAAACATATGGCTACAAATACTATCCACAGCAGATTTAAAAACACGCTACTACTGTGCCGACACATCAGAAAAGAGGTGCTGGAAATGCAAAAGGTAATATCACAGTTCAAGGCAGTACCAAACTTTTTACAAAATCACCGTGTATTGAAAATGAGGGTTTAAGTGTACACAACATGTATTTGCACGGTTCACATCCTATTCCAATTTCATAGCTGTACTAGCAGAGCTCTGCTCTTTGTCCAAACACAGGAGAGGCACAGAGGGTTAGAGTGAAACAATGAACAGGGAGCTGGTTGTGAAGAAAGTAGCTCTTAGATGCACAAGTCTTAAATCATTTCTGCCTCACCTGGACTCACCTCTTTCACTAGGAGGCATTGGCTTTTGCCACGGAGCCTGTTGTTAAGTCAGGATATTTGCACAGAATCTGACAGAGAAGCTCCCAGCCCCACAGACCTAACTCAGGACTGAAACAGCATACTGAGGAGAGAGAAAAAAAAAAAAAAAGACAGTATAAACATGTTATTTTTCACTACTGGCTAGTTCTCATGTTGATTTTATTATTTCTCTATAGCAATAGCAAAAGGATGAATAATAGTAAGTTTGCATCCAAAGTCAGCGTTAGTTGACCGTGTTCAAAACAACAATCATGGCTGAGTGCCACCACGGGAGGAAAAGCTACTTTATTTCCCTGGCGCGTGGAGATTTCCATGTTGGATTTAGCTTAGGAAACAGCCAGCTTGGGCTTGCTATTCATGCATCCTGTAGTATAAACTGGTTTTGCTTTTGCTTTTAAATCAGATTTCTATCTCCTTCCTTTTACTGAAGCAGAAGTTAGAACTAAGATTGCACAAAAACTCTGCATAAACTGTACTGTTTTTACACGTGCCTTGCGGTGCACTGTGGTTTCCACACAGAACTAAGCGCGCAGTTGAGGTGTGTAACACCTATGTCAGTAGGTTACAAGGAGACGTCTGCAGCAGTCACCATCTGCTGGGGTTTCCTTTCACAGGTAGCTCCAGCCCCATAGTCTGGCACACGTGAGCCACTCTCTGATGGCCAAATTCCTTCCAGCCTGGTACACCGAGACAGACGCACTTGCATCTCAGTCCCTCTCTTCTGAGTTATTTTACTTCAGTTTAGGTTTATCTTGATGCACTGGACTGAAAACCATGGTGACACAGAAACTCATTCTTTTATAAGCAGATCAGACATCCCTGTTGCACGGGCAGCAACAATTTTTAGGGCAGTCTGGGGACCAGCACAGCTTTAGCCCCAGTGTTAACCCATCACCACAAGTGCAGGACCCTGCACCATGGGTGATTTACAAACTGCATTTCTCAGCTTGGGTGTTTCCTTTAACCAGAGAGGAGCTGCAAATACTAATCAAACAAGGAGCATTCCCTTCAACGTGCTTGGAGCTGGGCACTGCGATAAAGCATGGCAGGCACTTAGCAGGGAGAAGGCCTGGATTAAAGAAAAGACCCATCTGTAAGTGGAAAAAAAAAAAGGTGAGATCCTAGGAAGGGGAAAACTTATAGACTGGAAGAAAGAAAGCAAGTTTTTGAGTAAACCAGCTGCCATTAAGTGTCACCATCCCAGTTTGGAAGAGGACAGAGGGTGTGTTGACGCCAACATCACAGCTGAGCCAGGGAAGCACTAGGAAGAGAGGAGGAATAGACTCTGACCTCTCTCCTCCTTGGAGATAGATACGTTAGCAAGGCCCCTCTTAGAGAGTTTTGAAGCAAGCAGCAGCGTGAGCAGAAGGCTCTGTTGTAGCTGAGGGAAGAGTTCAGTCAGAATTTTTGATGAGCAATAGCAATTTGTACAGGAAAACGCTTCCTCTGAAAAATGTCCTGAGGATCAAGGCCCTCTGGTTAGAGACATGATGGAGATGCCAAGGCTGCTATCTGAAGCTTAAACTGAGATGAAAGCATTGTAGCTTCTCAAACAAGGTTTTGCTGAGTGTTTCTCTTTCTGAGTGTTAGAAACTGAAGGGTGTAGGAACCCCCCCTCTTGAAATTACCTGGAATCTTCCTGCTGCCTGAAAACCAGAAGCGAATCCCCATGTCATGGAACAGGGCTCAGCGAAAAGGGGTCACAAGGCTGTACCGAACAGCTCATCTTGACAATTTCTAGCGTTCAGCGCATGAAGTGATTCTTCTACCAGCCTCAGGAGAGTAGCTGTGCTCTCTGACTGAGGTGGAAGAGGTGTAAAGAACAGTCAGACATGACTTCACAGATTATTAACAGCTAACGGTCTTCCGTTGTGAAAGCACCGCTTCTTTCTCTGCGGGCCTGCCTGCTTTTGCAGAGCACGAGAGACACGCCAGAGAACCAGAGTGTACACGTTACAGTGTAACTGTAAATTATGGGCATAAAATACCTGAAGACAGGGCAGCGGAGATTTCTTTAACATAGATAAAACCTAGGCAACTCTGAGGTATGGCGATTTAGAAGTACTTACAAGCAATGCTAGCCAGGTGGAATGTGTGAACGTGAAGCCACTGATGGTGGTTCTGCCCCCCTGCACCAGGTGACAAAGGTAGGGATGCTTTTGTAATCGGAGCTACAAAATAGCCAGCTCTGCTCTATCGCTTCTCTCCTTAGAATGGCGGGGAACTTGGGCTTGGTTTATCAGAGAGCAGGCAGAGGCTACCGGGCTTTTCTGGACAACAATAAATAAATGAATATACCTCGCAATACATGTGCAACTGAAAGGGCAATTCACAAAAAATAAAATAAAATTAATTCATTAATTAAATCTATTCAGGAATGATCTGTAGGTTTTCAGGACTGGATGTAACAGACTCCCCTTGATTACAGACCCCGCTTTCATGTGATTCATGTTTGTGACTCATAAGCTGACATTGTTTTTATTTATATAGCAGAGTACAGGTGATCTACAATGGAATTAGCTTTTAGACATTTCAGCATGTGAAGAATGACACTTTTTTGACTTATCTAATGATCACCTTGAGCTCTGCAGCTTCAGGAGCAGTAAGCCTATAATTCAAAAGGATATGTGAAAAGAAAAACCGAAAAATCCTCCTGTCCTGACTGATGAATACAGCTGGGGTTTTGCTGCCACTTCTGGTGCTATCGTCCCTATCACTTCTTCTAGCAAAAATATTTTTAATATCATTAAGAAAGATATAACCTCATAATCAAGCCATACGGTGTAAAACTCTCAAAACGACCTCTTTTGCTGGGTATGTTTAATTATAAGCAGCAGGGTGAATCAGTTCTTGAAGCTGTGAAAAGAACAGCAAAGCCAGGAACTGTCAGCTTAGGGGATGCTGAAATGAAGTGCCAGGCATTGTACGTCCAGTACTCTGAAAAAGGATACACGGTCTCCTTATTCAGATGGAGCAGTTTGGGTGCGCCTGAAGAAGAGCGTAGCACGGCTGCCTCGACCCAGTTTTGCAGTTCCACTGTTCCTGGTGTGGGCCGGGCAGTCCCTTCCCAATCACAAAGGACTATGACAGCAGCTGGGAATCGCTAGCGCTGAAAGGGTGTTTTGGGTACACTCCTTGGTAGCCTGAGCTGCAATGACCCTGAAAAGCAGTAGTGTGAAAGAGATTACTGCAACCCACCGTGACCTTAGGATCTCTGGATAAAAAGCACTGCCCAGCACGTTGACATCAAAGCATCCCTTCAGAGCCTACAACCAGCCCACAGTATTTCAAGGTATTTTTAAACTCCTACTAATCCTCACTGTTTTACGGCATTTGAAACACTAAATTGTGTCTGAATTTCTTGTGCATTTACTGCAGACCCCAACGAGTGCTCTTTATTATAAACTTGAAGCTTTCCCACTTTACAGATAACCCGCCTTGTATCTAACAAACTTATAACAGTCTGCAGCAGTTTTCTTCTGTGGTGTTAGGGTAAATTTACACCCTCAGCATCCTGCTGTTCTACGTATTTGATGGGGAAGGAGAAGAAGGGGAAGCCTGAAGCTGCCCAGTTGAAGCAACATCACTCAGACATGCAGAACACATGAGAAATGCTGACTCTGAAGAGCGAAGGACTGCATACCTCTTCTCTTCCTCAGTGAGTACATACATACCTAATAATCTGGGCCTAGACTATCTGCTAACGTGCCTGACCTTGCTGCAGGCTGTTACCAAGCTGCAAAAACGACCTCTTAGAAATATTCAAGTCAACCCTCACAGCTCTACTATAAAAACCACAGTAGCCCAGTTTCACAGTCTATCCATAGCCCAGTTTGATGGGGGAAAAAAATCTCCTTCTGCCCTACAGTAATTCCGAGACCTGTGTGTAATACCAGTGTGTGCAGGATGCACCCCCAGCACAGATTTAACTACACACAGATCACCTGAAAACATCAGTTTCTGTAAAAGACAAGGTGGCAACTCCAATTTCCTTGTCCTTCAACACTGTCCAGTCATTTATACAATGGCAATGAGAAGGGAATATCTTTATAACCAATTAGCACTACAATTCCAAGTTCAAATGAACATTCAAGTAAGGTGAGCAGAGAACCTGCTAGCTCTTCATTAGTAAGTTTTACCGTTTTTCAGATGAGCTCCTTTATCCACATAGGAATATATGCCTATGAATAAGACCTAAAGGATCTTCATTATCACTATAACTGAGCTGATACACTTCTGATGAGCTGCCATAAAAAACTATTCTGCACTTCCGTGTCACAGAGGGATATCTGATGCTGAGTTAAAGTAGAAAAAGACATTTTTGCAAGTAAATTGGAATTTTTAGGAGAGCTCAGTGATGTAAATTATGTTCTATGTTAATAACACATGCCATAATATGTAATGATAGGACTATTGCTAGATTCAGGGAAATCTTGCTTTAGAACCACATTTTCTTTTTGTTATTAGCGTTTTATTTGGTCTGAATAAACTTCAGAAAAGAAACACTTCCTGAGTTCTAAATGTGGTCTATTCCTATATATTCAAATACTCTGCTATGATGGGTGGGGCATACTAAAAAGTCTATCTGATATTAAATTGACTAATGGCTAAACAAAATGTTAATTTCAGTTAAGGAGTACATTTTTCCTGAATAACTGGAAACAAAGGTGTCACAAATATGCTTCTATAGAGGGCACTTGATTATTTCTCAAGTCTTCAAATTTAAGTTATCAACTTCCAACATTTTATCCCAGCTCACTATTATAGAATATGTCTTGTATGATATCTATAGCTTTGCAAAACATTAAACCTGGGGACTGAATATTTTTTTTTCATGCAATTTTCTTCACAGATCTCCAACATAAGTGAGAAGGGAAGAATTAAAATTGTATCAAAAAACAAAAACATAAAACCAGAAAATATTTTTTCTGGTATTTATGAGAACAGGTTCAGGAAATACGATTCAAGACCCTAATGTTTGAAATAGGAAGCTTGTGAAATAAAAATGTCCGTATATTGGTCATCATTGAGTCTCAGCATAAGGCTGAAGAAGACAGAAATACAAAATTATAATCACTTCTCAGAGGAGACAACTTTTGCACAGGATCAGCTACAAGACAGAGCTCAAACATCTTCATGCTTTAGTTTGCCACCTGTTGATTGAGGATAAACATACTGACATACTTCACACAGTGGCTGCACTGATATTTAAAGAATGATGTGAAATGCTCAGAGACAATAGTGACAGAATAACAAAACAAAGTACAAAGGAAGAAAATTGCCAACATGCGTATTGCCAAGAAAATCAGAGTTGATTTTCAGATCCCTTCAGAAAATTCTTAGTCAACCACAAAATCTATGTAAATTATATGATTCCTTATGAAGGTTTAATTAGGTTTTAAAAATGGGCTCAGCAGCTAAAGAACCAAACATCCTCCCAGATGAACAATGACTAAATGGAAGCCAGTGTCAACGGATCAAACCTGGAACATGAGAGATCCAGTTTCAAGTCCTGTCTCTGCTACAGACCTGCTATATATAGAGTAAGGCCTATATACTGGTTTGTTTGGTGATAGCGTAAACTCCATGAAATAGGATGGTAATTTTCAGACTTGTGATTATGCCCAATTAACGGTAATTATTACTGCTAAACCATCTCTCGAAAGTTTGTAATCAGCTGCTGTTAACAATGGTTTTAATATTTATCATTACCTATTACAGCTTAGGCTTTTTTACACTGCATTAATGAAAATCAGTGTTTAACAATAGCTGGTACCTACACCACAACCTTATTTTAAAGTTGTCTCTGCGTGTTAAAGAACTATAACTAACCTGCCAAAGGGACAAGGCTAGAGGGAAAAATCTGTTAAGTAAGGGTTTGTTTGAACTAGTTCTACAGCAGCACTTCACAAGGTTTGTTACCAAACAGAGCAGCTGATCCAAGAAAGTCAGAAAGTGCACATGTTCGTGTTGTCAATCACATGAGTCAATCGCATAGCTCAGTGCTGCTATCTCTGCGTTGGAATATCATTGCACTCAAATTGAATTTTGGCACTAAATATAATGAAGAAATTGTCTCGTGATAGCCTAGCCACTTTGCTGTAAATTATTCTCCAATTAGAAAAGAAACGGATCCAATACTCCATATTTACGCATCAGCACTTAATTGAAAATAATATTGGAACATCTCTCTGGCTATCTGATCTGAAAGTGGATAATTCCTGCAGTTAGAGATGTATAAGTAATACAGATCATAGATCTATGTGAGCAGTAATGGATTTTTAACAGTTTATATGATAACAAATCTTCATTTAGCTGTAAAGGAAGATTGAATCTTTCACTAAACTACAGGATTCTATGTAGAGCTGTGACTCAAACGTACATATCTTACATAATCTTTGGGCAGGTCAATTAATCTGTCTTACTTGCCTCTCCCTTTCAAATCAACATTTAGCTTCTCCTCATCTTGGTCTGCTTTGACTGTTTAGATGATAGTTTACTTGGAATAGGGACCGTCTTTTACACAGTCAACTATTCACTTGTGAGCTATGAAAGATACCGACATAGAAATAATGTATATTTAAAATACTACTCACCAAATCAATGCAATGCAGAATGATTACTGGATTTCATTTAAATTGCAGTTTTATGACAGGGATAGCCCATTGCATGCAATCATTTTGTATCTTATGTTTGAAAAGATCTCTCTCTTCTTGCACAATAGCATCAGGAACTGTAAAGTATCATTACTTGCCTTATGAGGTCTCACAAACTGCAAGGCATTGAGCGGTTTGTGAGTTTAGGCAAGTGTTCTGGGTCAGCAGTTCTTAAATACAGGTGATTCATGGAGTCTTATTCCACTGAATTGCAGGATAAAATACTTCGAGAATGCAACTGCTAGTGTGTACTGCAAAGGAGTAAAAAAGGAAGAAAAGAAGAAGAAAAGAAGAAGAAAAGAAGAAGAAGAAGAAGAAGAAGAAGAAGAAGAAGAAGAAGAAGAAGAAGAAGAAGAAGAAGAAGAAGAAGAAGAAGAAGAAGAAGAAGAAGAAGAAGAAGAAGAAGAAGAAGAAGAAGAAGAAGAAGAAGAAGAAGAAGAAGAAGAAGAAGAAGAAGAAGAAGAAGAAGAAGAAGAAGAAGAAGAAGAAGAAGAAGAAGAAGAAGAAGAAGAAGAAGAAGAAGAAGAAGAAGAAGAAGAAGAAGAAGAAGAAGAAGAAGAAGAAGAAGAAGAAGAAGAAGAAGAAGAAGAAGAAGAAGAAGAAGAAGAAGAAGAAGAAGAAGAAGAAGAAGAAGAAGAAGAAGAAGAAGAAGAAGAAGAAGAAGAAGAAAAAAAAAAAAAAAAGGTAGCCTAAACCAGGAACTACCTTACAGAGCAGAAATCTTGTCCTGTTTCAGTGGAAGTTTTTTGCTTCACAAACTTTAATGAGTTAATCCTCACTGCTCTTGTGAGGAAGGAAGGATTATCCTTTGTCTTACACTGGAAAATTATAGACTGTAAAGCACAAGCATTGCAGTAAATTTAGTGATTTTTAAGTGTTCAAGTTTCTGACTGCTCAATTCCATGCTTTTCTTTTTTTTCTTTTTTTCTTTTTTTTTTTTACAACATTTCCAGGAATGTTGTATTTTTTGCAGCTCATCTTCATTAGGCATTATCTTCCTAAATATACCAAATAACTCATTCTTTTTCACTGAACTAGGAATCTTGATTTAAAAAGCCTTACAAAGTATAATTTCAACGATTTATAACTAACATATTGATAAGTAACTCACATAGTCCCTTCTACATCTGTTTGACCACAGACCAAGAAAGAATGAACTGCTTTGTCTAATGTTGTTTTACTTTTGTGGGCTAATAATGTCCTAATAATGTTCACATTGTTCTTTTAGAGATGCATTCTTCCCCCAGGCTGTTGAGTTGGAACTGGAGTAGTTTCTATAACCGTATAGCATCCAGCCTTATTTGTAATATTTTACTCATACCTGTGCACACATTCCTCAGCTACTAGCATACAAAAGAAAATATGTCAAATCTCTTTGATCTCAGCTGTATGCCATTACAAATAGAAGCATTCAGTCATTAAGCTCTACATCCCCCACACTGAGAAGAGTATTAGAACTGACCCAGGCAAGTAGAAAGCTCACATTATTTTATGGAAAAAGTGCACTAGTTAGACTGTTAGTGAACTACAATAAAACTTAACAATAAGGAAATAAAAATCAACCCAACACCTATATATTGGCCTGTCTGTCAATATCTAACATTTTTATAATATTGACCTTTAAAAAAAATCAGTCTCGAGTATTTTTCTTCTTTAATAACACAGTTCAGTTACTTTGGGAAGAAAATCCCAAACAAACAGTACAAACTATCCATTACAAAGCATTAAAGAAACTCCTACTTACAGTGAAGTCTACCTACCTACATGCCTCTTAGTGTTGGTGCTTTACAGGAATCAGTCGCTGTGTCTCTCTCTTTCCCCCTTCTGTCAGCCATCACTTCAGTTACAGAAAGGGACGTGAGCTCTGAAATCATAAGCTTTGAGTTAGCAGAAGGAATGACGCAGTGCAGTCTCCTTGTTGGTCTCCTGTGTTTGCTTTCCTGCCCAAGTATTGCATGAGGATAAGGCTTGGGGGAGACAAAAAGTCTGTATGTCTAAAGGGGTAAGCATCAGGAATTTTGAGTCCCCTCTAGAGGAAAGGATATAACAGGATTCATCATATCTGAGAGTTTATTATTAAACCTTTCTTTTTTTTTTTCCTTTTCTGAATGAGAACTGTAACCCGCTGAGAAACAGACTATCTTTAAAGAAAAATAATTAGATTGAGCTCGTTTATAATATGAAAAAGAATTAGGAATAGCAATTGTTTTAGACTTTTAAGTAATTAATTCTTTAGAGAACAGTTGCATGGTCACCAGCTAATGGATCAGTCATAGTTCCTGCACTGCTTGTGGCATCTTTCCTTCTAAACACTTATGCTAAAAATTAAGTTTTATTCCTTTTCCCAAATTGTTGCTGTCCTAGCCGCCTGCCTTTGCTCAGGTTTTCTTCATCACCATAATTCTGGAAAACTGAAACAACTCACTAAGGAAAACAACATCTAAGCTAGCAGAAATATTGGTTTGCCCGAGAATGAATGCTCAGACACGTTTCCTTGGGACGAACAGTAAAACCTCCCCTCTGATAAGGCCTGACCTCCTCTCCAGCACTATGATGTACTTTATTGCCTCTGCTTGATAGGGATGTGGCAGAACACAGCAGTCTCAAAAACAGTTCCAAAGGGTACTTGTGGGTCATAAGAAGAGGTGTTCTAGGTTACTCGTAGCACTGTTTCTACAGGACTTTCTGTCAGATACCCTGAAGGCAGGAACATGACTCTTATCAGTAAGGATTAAAAACAGGATCCAGGAGGCCTTATCTAGATACATTCATGCGATAAAAATACAGGCAGCAGTGCATGGTACAGAGAGTTGTCATTGGATGGATGTGAGGTGCTGTAAGTGTGTCACTTTTGAGGTGGATAGGGAGCAGAGGGTTAGTTATGGGGCATGCTTCTTTCCACCAGTTTTTTGAAGTGCTGATGGAGAATACACCTCGTTTTCCATTTCCCTAGGTAACTGGAGTTAAAAACAAATTACGATCCGCACTGAATAGCCAGAACTGTTTGGCAAGGTTTGTTCTTTGGGCAAAGAAGCACACTCTTGGAATTCACCTCAGCTGTACACAACCGAAGGTGTATGAAGGACTGTATTTGGGAAGAGGAGGATCAGGGGAGACCTCATTGCTATCTACAGCTGCCTGAAAGGAAGGTGTGGGGAGCTGGGGGTCGGCCTCTTCTCACAGGTAACCAGTGATAGGACTAGAGGGAATGGCCTCAAGTTGCGCCAGGGGAGGTTCAGGTTGGAAATGAGGAGACATTTCTTCTCAGAAAGAGCAGTCAGGCGTTGGGACGGGTTGCCCAAGGAGGTGGTGGAGTCACCGTCCCTGGGGGTGTTCAAGGAGAGGTTGGGCATGGCGCTCAGGGACATGGTTTAGTGGGTGACATTGGTGGTAGGGGGATGGTTGGACCAGGTGATATTGGAGGGCTTTTTTACACTTTATTATTTCAGGGTTCTGTGACTGTGCAGCACTCCGAGGGGCAGCCCCTATAACGGCGGGCAGGCCCTTGCACCCCCCCGGCTTTGCGCCAGGAGCCCTCAGGGGCCGACCGCTGAACCCCGAGGCGGGGCCCGGCCTCCGCTGCCGGGCCCCCCCCCCCAGCCCCCAGCAACGCCGCCCGCGGCTACGGCGGCCGCGCGGCCCCAAACCTCCTGGGCGCGCGCGGCGGGGCGGGGCGGGGCGGGGCGGGGCGGGGCGGGGCGGGTGCCGCGCGGGGCGTCCCTCGGAGGGGAGGGGGCGGGGGAGGGGGCAGCTCCCCCTCCGCCAATCCGGCCGCGCCGCCGCCGGCCCCGCGCGCCCGCCGCCCGCCGCCGCCGCCCAATCCCTTCCGCCGGCGGAAGGCGGGACTTCCGCCGGGAGCCGGAAGCGGGTCTCTCATGCGAGCGGGTGCTTGAGGCTCGGCTCGGAGACGTCGCGGGCCCCGCCGCCGCCGCGTCCTTCCTCCTCCTCCTCCTCCTCCTCCTTCCTCCTCCTCCTCCGCTCCTTCCTCTCCTCCTCCCCCTCCTCCTCCTCCTCCGCGCCCCCCGCCCGCCGCCGCCCGCTGCCGGCCCCGCCCCGCGCTCCGCTTCTCCTCCTCCTCCTCCTCCTCCTCCTCCTCCTCCTCCTCCTCCTCCTCCTCCTCCCGGCGGCGGCGGCGGCGGCGGCGCAGCGGCAGCCACGCACGGACAGGCCCCGGCCCGGCGCCGCTCAGCGACAGGGCCCCGGCGGCGGCGGCGGCCGGCCGGCTGCGTCCCCCCCCCCTCCCTCCGGTCCCCGTCCCTTCCCCTGCCCCGCCGCGCCCGGCCCCTGCTGCTCTCCTCATCGTAACCCGGCCAGGCCCGGCCGCAGGGCGGCGGCGGCTGTGACAGGTGAGCGCCCGGCTCCTCCCCGGGAGGCCTCTGCGGGGAGCGGCGGGGCCGCGGGCACCCCCCCGCCCCCCCTTCCCCCCCCCCCCCCCCCCCGCCTGCTGGGGAAGCCGCCATCTTCCCACCCGAGGCGGCTCCCGGGGGAGCGGGAGGAGGAGGAGGAGAGGAAGAGGAGGAGGGAGGCCGGCTCCGGGCCGTGCTGCCGCCGGGGTAGGGCCAGGCGCCGCCCCGGCTTCGCTCCACTCGGGGTCCTTCGGAGGGAAGGGGAGCAGCGGGCCCTGGGGGGGGGGGGGGGGGGGGGAAGGGGAACGGGGAGCCGTTGGGCTGGGGGGGGAGCCGCGGGCTCGGGGCCGCGAACCTCCGGGACGCGGAGCCCTGACCCGCAGGAGCACAGCCGGAGCGCTTCGGCAGCAGGCACCCCGCCGGCCCCACGGACTTCTCAGAGCCGCGTCCCGAGGAGGCGAACGGGGGGTGCAGGTTGCAGAGCGGCGCTCGCAGCAGCAGCCGGTGCGCAGACGGTGTTTGGTGCCCCCCCCCCCCCCCCCCCCCGGATCGTGTCGCTGGGTGCCTCAGCCGGGTTGTTTTCACTCTCGGTTTCAGTTTGTGCAGATGCTCGAAATTACTACAGGGCTCTGTCCGCAGCTTAAACAGATGCGCGCTTGCCAAACAATGTTGTCCAAGGTTCCTCTGCGGCAGATAAGTATAATTATTTATGTTCTGTAGGTGAGGGAATTGAGGCGGCGTGGTTAACGCTTTGCCCGTGGCCACGCAGGGAGAGTTGGTTTCAAAACCACTGTTTAAACTTGAGTCACGGTTGGGGTAAAACCATGGGAATTCCGGCTGGCAGTGCTGCGCCTCGTCTCTGGCCTAGTTTTGTTGGCCACCGCCTGAACCCTCAATAAAATAGCAATAGGGAGCTCCCTAAAGTGCTGCCTCAGGATCCTGATCGAAAAGCTGTAATCTTTCACGTGGCTTCATTTTCATGTAAATGTGATCGGGTTTTAGAGGACTGGGTCATTTTTAAAAAGGTCAGAGCGTGTTTTGTGCTTTTTCTTTCAACTTGCTGGGATTTCACAACTCGAGGGTTTTGATTCCCATCTGGTAACTTTTTATCAGTTGAACTTTCACTTGTTTCCTGCTGACTTGTAAGCAGTTCTTCAAGTTAATTCTGGAGATAGGAAACTAATCAGCTTATTCACCCCAGCAATTAGGGTGATATTGATATTTTCTATTAGATGTTCTGTGTTGTGGCGAGGGAGGGAGATGGCAACGCTATGTCCTCATAAAGCAAATATAGGAAATGGCATGTATGTTATACATAATGTTTCTAAATAATTTGATTTTCCTTCTGTTGCCGTGTGTATGGATATGCTGTTTGTATGAGAAGCCCAAATTACTGTTGTGTTTAATTGATGTTATATTCAGGCAAAAAAAAAAAAGTAATATTCTTTGTTGACACTGAAATGCAAGGTTTGGCTAAATGAGTTGGTAGGAAACATTTGACCTCTTGAATGTTCCTAGACAAGTGATTGCATGTTTTCCTTGTATATAATTGGGGCCTTAATTGCACATAATGTTCGGGATTAGGCTGAGTTTTTTCCCGTGTAATTCTTTGTTTTTGTTAAGTGTTTACACGCGGATGCCCTAAAGGGATGAGGGGGTCAGCACGAGCTGTTCTACCTTGGGTGCTTTTTTTTGGCTTGCTCTGATGCAAATACACACACAGAAAGGTACGGCTGACTTGTAGACGATAATATATATGTTCAGGTATGCGGCTGGAACTTAAATCTGGTTCAGTACAGGGCAAGATGGAGGATCAGTAACTGAAGGCAATCGTGGGGACTTTGGGATTTTGATTTTTGCTTTTTTTTTTTTTTTTACAGACGTGTGGTAAACTGTATGGGCAATCTCCTGCTTTGATGTTTAACTTCAAGTGAAATTAACTACCTGGCTTATTTCATTGAAATGCAAAAGAAATGCAGCTTACCTCTGTGTAAGCTACATGTGCCGTGGAGATCTCTTGCTGCATTTCATACTAAGTCTCGGATCCGGCGGTGGCTTTGGCTTTAAGTTGGTTGTGAGCTTCACTGGCAGGGTAACGCAAACTTTCTTTAAATATTTAGTGTGTTACCTACCAAAAGGCACATGCTAGACACAGAAAAGGCGTACTTCTAACCATGGTGCATGGCAAATCTAAAGTGACAGCTGAAAGGCAGCAAGAAAGAAGTTACAAAGAACAAGGTAATAGGGAGTAAATGTCTTCCATTAGCTTATTTTTTTTTAACCAGGTGGCTTTCTGGCCCCTCAGTGCTAACAGTATTTAATTCCACGGTTCTTAGATACATTTCAGACTTCCACAGTCATGTGAGGTAATGGCTAAGCTATACAAATGAGCACCTAGAGCACTTGATTGAAGTTTTTTGTGTCTGTGTTGGAAGGGTAGGTGTATTCAAGGGCCCCGGCCTTACCGACCTTCCTGAAGAGGAGCCGCCTTGTCTTGGAGATCTTCTGTGAAAGCAGGTGCAGAGGTGGCTGTGGAGGTAGCTAACAAATGCAGTGTCGAGAAGGCTGTCCCTGGCACAGAGAAAAAAGCAGAAGAGACCAGGTGAAGAAGGCAAAGTAACGTGGTTTCAGGCTTTGGAAGTGCGATTTTTGTGTGTACACATTGATGTGAGAGGGACTGCTTTATGGTGGAAGGTCCTTGTTCTGTCAAAAATGTGGTCTGCCTAGCGTTTTGTTCCTTTAAGCATTTACTAGAATATGGCATTTTTAGGTGACAAGTTTGTGTAACTCTTAAAAATAACTCTGTATGGAATTGGTGGTACTACACTGACTTCAGTCTTACAACTCTTGTAGCTTGCGTTCAGAATGGGCACACAGGTACCAGCGGGAAAGGAAGGATGTTACAACATAGGACGTTGTAAGGAAGAAAATTAACCCCTCCCCTGGGAGTTTTGTAAGAGGCAATAGCATGTGGAGAGATGCGTAGAAGATGAGTAAAAGCTACTCATGTAGTAAAAGGCCCAGGAAAGGCATCTGAGCAATGCTGTTCCCTAAGCAAATCCTGCTCATGCTGAATCTAACTTTTTATGAGGTATATCTAACTTAATCACTGCAGTTCAGACAAAACGAGAACTAGCCAGTTGGATAGATTCTCATAAGGTCAGCAGATTAGGGAGGGGAAGATGATGTAAAAACGTACATTTTGGAATAATTCTTGTTTTATGTGATATCCTGAAAAAGAAAATAAAAGCAATATACTGGGTCAAAAATACCCACTGAAAATGCTGTAAAGCAGAACTTCTCCAAGGCATTACAAATGCCTTTCTTATATGTGTTAAATTTGAGGCAAGCGAGTATGTCATGAGTCAAACGTGAAAATAGAGCTTCTGAAGCACTTTACGAATATAAATAAAAATATAAATCTGAATATAAAACTCGGTGACATTTCAGCTGGTCAGTAAGTCATTGGGTGCTGTACAGGTTGGATAATTGAAGCAGCCCCATTTCTATTACAACAATCGGTGGGGTTTTTTTAAGAATATACTGGTTTTGTCTGACTGGCTCACGCTAAACAAAAATTATCTTAAAAATACGGAGTTTGCGGAACTTGTTGGCCACGGAGACTAGCAGTTGGTTTCTGTAGCACCCATTCATTTAACCTTAGCCCGGTTCCACAAAGCAGCGTAAGAGAGAGGCAGATTCAGAGAGTTGGTTCACAGCTGATACATCAAAAGTTTTGGTGACAGAGCCGAGAATACTTTGTTTTCATCGGTCTCCCACCTTTGTGTGCTCCCTGCAGGTTGCTGTTGCGTGCCCTGTCCCGGGGAGAGCGGCTTCCCCTCGCTCAGGAAGGCGGTGCTGCAGGGCAGCGCCTGCCGAGAGCGGGGCGCTTCGGAGCACCTCCATTAGGCGTGACTGTAACGCGGGGTAATTTTGCGATTAGGATAGCCGTGACAGCGTTGTGTGATGCGTGCTGCTGCTGCAGGTATTTTGTGTCTGGCTATGTGTTTCAGGAACGGCAATTAACTCCAAAATTGGAAGTCTGACGGGGTTGCTAATATGTGGCCAGCTACTTAGCCTAGAACATTGCAGGGAATTGGGGAAACGCTGTTTTGACGCCCTGATGAATCACCGATTTCTTTGAGCCTTAATCTTTTCTAACACTCATTTACCGTGGAGGGCTGGGCTATGCATATTCTGGATCCTGTCAGTCCAGCTCCGTAATGGGGAGCTGAGTGATGTAATACCAAAGGAATCACTCGTTCATAAGCTCAATGGATTGCCGCCTCTGCGCTTCCAGCAGCTCTTGGTGCTCGCATCAGGCTGTTGGCATGTAAGGAGCCGGTGGCCCCGAGACTGTGTCCTGCAGTGGAGGTTTATTCTGGATTGCCTTTATGTGCTTGCAGGCATCTCTGATTCGGTACGCGTGTGCTTGAGGCCGCAGGAGCTGTGCACGAGGTTCGGTTCTGGCCTGGCGCACGCAGACATCGGTGCATCCGTCTGGCGTGGTGGCCTGTGATGAGTGGGACCCAGAATTGTGTTGCCTCTTAGGGACATCTTCCTAAAAGTCTCTACCACGGCTAAAACTGCACCCAGACAGCAGTGTAACGACTTCAGAGAGGCACCCGCAGCTGCTGTCAGTAGTTCACACAGAACTTCGGGAACGTCGTGTGTTTGGAGCGTAGCTGCAGAGCGTAGTTACTTTATCTGAGGCTCGCTCTTCAGGCTGTGCTGGGCTTTTTGCACGTCAGCTGAAGTACTGTCTCTCTAAACTTGACTTTGAGATATCCCACGTTTTCTTGCACAAGTATCAGGTATTTGCTCTTTGCTTAGATTAATTCTCCTTTGATTTCATGCTGGTTCCTCCCTGCTAGCCTCTGCAGATAAGTGACAATGGGGAAGTATTGATGCTTTATCGAAGGTCTTCCTAAGATAGATCCCACCCCCCAGTAAGGGGGTTGCAGGCTTACTTGACAAAATTGTAGCCTGCTGTTATTCCCTGAAAGTGTTTCTTGGTATTTCTCTGCAGACCTGCCATCCTGCCTCTATTTTCAAGTATTTTATTGTCACAGGGTGTCAGCGATCCGACAGGGAGTCTCGAGAAACAAAATGTTACCCAAACAGTAATTGTGTCGAGGAAAAAAAAATATTTAACCGTTTGATAAAACTGGCATGTCGGAAACTCGGTGAAATGCTTGAGCAGCCTTACAGTGCAGCCTGGTGCCAGCCGTACGGGTTTGTTTGCTGGCAGTGCTGGTATGCACAAGCGTATTTTTACAGGTTGTGATGCTGTCACAGGTTGCCCCACAACAGGGCCTTACTCTGACTGTTGTTCAAACAAGGAACTGGTGAATCAACAGGCCAATGTCCAAAGCACCTCGCTTTTTCATACCCCGACTCCGGAGGTTTCTGCTCAAGTCTTTTGATGTGTTCAGCTGGCTTCTGACTCGTGTTCCAGGAGTCAGAAAAACCAGAGCAAAACTGTGTGGTGCATCAGGGCACAGTTACTTTGAGCGCTGAGTATCAGAGCTTAGGAAAGAGCTGCCTGTATATGCAGAATTCACAGTCTGAGCTCGGAGTTTCATTCCCATTCGGTGTTGTTGCCGCCTGCTAGATAGGGACAGAAAATGATCAACATGTTGCTGTTTAAAGCAGCAAGGCAAACAGTTTGGGCAAAATAGCGCTGCCTCTGTTGGAGCGTCTCCAAGATCGTAGGTCTGTGCTCCTGTTCCTGCTTAAAGCTTGCCCGATATTTTCTTAATACATGTCTGTAAGACTTAGCGGGGATTCTCTTTATCAACCTGCTGCAGTTGAGTTCACAGTGCACTTTGTTTTGGGTATACTTTTCTTAATTAATGCCATGTATTTTTACTGCTTGAATTCAAGATACCAGTGGAATTTTTAGGAGGGTCTTTGCTCAGGTATTTTGATTCGCGTGAAAGTGTAATTGTCCTTAAATCCAAGCTCCAGTACTGGAACAGTCCATCCTTTAACAGTGAGTCAAAACCTGAATTACCAGTAGTTTTGATTACAGTGATACTCTGAAAAGGTGGGGTGCTCTAACTTTGAACCCAGCAGGTGATAGTCTTTCATGGAGTGTTTTAAAAGTAAGCAAAAGTTGCTTCTGATTTCAGTAAAGCTCGTAATGGAGGATGGTAGCTTCTTTCAAAAGAGGAAGTAATGCTAAAATGACTGGATTATTTGGGTTAAACTCTATTTCTGGCAAAGAGGTTAATGAAATAATTGGCAAAAACATCAGCTTCCTCTTAGTATTACAAAGCCTTACATGACGCTTCTTCTGCAGGTAGCTTCACTTCACTTTACGTTTGGTCCTGGGCATGTTTCAGAACTTTAACATGTTTTATGTCACCTGAAACATATAAGTCACCTGAAACATATAAGTCACCTGAAAACAAACACACAAACCCCAAAGCCAGAGGGAAGCTCGTCCTGGGTTGTATGTTTTGCAGGACAGCTGTTTGTTAACATAACCCTTGCATACTCGAGGATTGTTGTATACATTCCTGTTGGAAGAAAACTTGTATTGCACCTTTTAGTACTGTAATTGTCGCTGTTGTGTTTGGTTCCACATATGTCTCCCACCTGGACTTTCAAGCAGGTATAGACTCTTTTCTGTCTAACTTTTCCCAGACTGTTCTGACCAAAGCTGTGCTGTGAGAGCACCGCAGCAGCTGTCCCATCGGCACGCCAGATCTGTTTGGGAGTCCTAGATCTGCTTGCGTTTGAATCCGAGCTCCTTGCTTTAAGATTTCGCCTTCCCTGCATTAGGCGTTCATTGTGCGTTTCAAGAATGTGATGATAAAGAACTTAAGCACAGCTTCAAAGCCTATTTGCTGTCTTTTTTTTTTTGTGCTTTGAATTACTCTTTAAGTGCCCTAGAAGCTCTTAATGCAGTGTTTGACCTCCACTTCCTTAAGCACGGCGCTGATTGCAGACTTGAAACGTGAAATCCAAATAAAAGCAATATGGTTATTCGAGGATGATAAGCCTTTTAAGACGTGTAAAAGAACGTCAGACTTCTAACCTCACCCTTGGAACTACCCTAAATATTAACCTCAGTGCTTCGAGCGATGTTTTTGCACTTTCATCATGACAAACTGCATCTTCCTCTGCAAACTTCTGGGCTTTTCTAGAAATCAGCAGATCTGTAAGGAATAGTCATTTCCTTTACCTTGGGGAACTGCGCTGCCTAGAGCCACCAACAGATTTTTAGCAGTGTGTGTGTGTCTGTTGGCGACTTTCTGGTTAGCAGCACAGAGAAGTATGCGGAAAACTAAAGGATCGTATTGGTAAATCAGGAGGAGGAACATCCTGTAGTTGAAACAAGGAAGTTCGTTGTTCCCAGCATTGCTAAACTGCCTCTCTTCATGCACAGCCCTTAGCCTGTTTCCTCTAAGTAAGTGCTGAAGCAGTTGGTCCTCTGACATGTGTCATCTCCCGAAGGTTTAGCTGCTTTGAAGAATTCAGCAAGGCCAAGTAGCTGCTGCATCGTAGCTTTAAACGCGTGCAGCTGCTAGCAAGGTACCACAGGCGCTCCAGTTGTTTTGTGAAATAAACAATTTATAAAACCGCGGGTCCGTTTATGGTGAGGCTGCCCTGCCGAGTTGCCGAGGAGGTTGGTAGCCAGCAAAGTTCAGAATCTTACATTTTCCAGTCCACATTGGGAATCGGCCTCGATGCTAAACTGAAAATTGCCTCTCATGACAAAAGCGCAACCGTTTTTGTAAACTTCCCTGCTGCACGTGAGCTCTCAGCATAGCTCGTGGTTGCTTCCTTCAGTTGTGGAATAGGAAGATTAATCTCTCCCACTTCCCTTCAGCAGATAGTTTAAAAGAAAAAAATAACCCTCAATTAAATGAGAGCAAGGCAGCTATGTTTGGAGGGAAGGTTAGCAAGGAAAATACATTATTATGCATGATAGTATCTTTGCGTAGTAATTTTTCAGCTGTGCATGAGAAGATACGATCGAACAAGACAGACTTAGGATCCCGAGTGCCCCAGTAAACTCACCTCCTGGAAATAAGGTGTGTCAAAGTGAAGAACTGTAGGTTACAGGAAAAATGCCTGAGAAGCCTTTCACGTGGCTTTTTTGGATAGTCACATTGATCTCCTCGTCAGGGTGTTGTCTGTGGGAAGGAGTAACTTGGGCTGAGTGCGAGTTCTTGTAAAGTTTCTCTAAGTAAATGGGAGTTTGTTACCATCCGGTGTTCTGCAAATGCCTATTTAGAAATAGTACAGAAATGAAAAGCAGTATTTTCTGAAATGCCTCGCCGCTAGCAGACAGCAGCTCCTGCCCCATCTACTCCAGGTCAAGCTGTAATTTTCTTCCCAGTTCGGCTCCCGGCTGCCAGTCAGTTGTCGTGGTCTTCTGCTTTCTGTGTGCACAGAGGCGTTGTGCAACTGTCAATTCATGTGACCTCGGCGCAGATGAGCAAAGTGGGTGATGGAAGCTGGTGAGGAATTCGATGAGGTTTCGCATTTGATGGTGCTAAACTTCGGAAATGTATTTCTGTGATGCTTTCCTAACGTTTGCATTAAAAAAATACATAATTTCTGCATCAGTGAACAGTGGTACAACACAAAAAGCCTGGAGCTGGTAGGCGTAAACATTTCTAAAGTTCTTGAGAAGCTTTAACTTTCAGAGAAGGATGCATTTAGCCTATAAAAGATCCCGCCAAAGCATCTACAGTGTTTCTGTAGTAGGGAGACAATTTTAGCAGTTACAAGTATTTCTGTTAGTTAAAGTACCAACACATTTCCTTTGTATTTCCTGATTTTTTGCAAATGAGTATTTGCAGATGCGTGTTCCAGCACTCCGGGCACCGCGTGGACACGGGCTGATGCCTCGTGGTGTAGCCAAGTGTAGCAGGTGAATGCGGATGGATGGGAGCATCACGAGAAATTAACGAGTAGTGTGTGAGTACAGCATGCGCTGCCTGGGCTTTGATTAAAGCCTCATCGGTGGGGTTCTCTTGTCTGCGTGTCCATATATTTAAAAAATCGCATGGAAGGAGGGAGCTTTCACCACGTTTTACAGCTTCCGTTAATCCACGTTGAGCAGGAATGGCTTTTATTTCCTAGTTCAGGCCGTTATATATGCGGGCTGTTTTAGAGGACTATTTGCAAAGTTAGCCTCCCTCTGTGGTCAGGCTCCTTTAACATGCGTGGTCTCATCCCGCGGCTTGGGAGCAGAGGTGCTGCTTTGTAGGCCAGTAGCAGCAGCAAAGAGATGGGCCTGCCCTGCTAACTTCATTCAGTGCAGCAGCGCTGGGTTAGCAGCGCTCTGCTGATGGAGATGGTTCCTTGGGGAGCAGGAGGAAAGGACCAGTAATGGTGTCAGTCGTTCAGCTTGGGCTCTGTCTCCTCCACCACGCTGCTGGTGGTGCCAGAAGTAGCAGCGCGTGTGTGCAGTCACTGTGCAGGTCTCTGGTCAGCTCCTTGTGGGAAGGAGCTCGCTCAGATCTGTTGCATCTCTGGTCTTGCTGCTGCTTGCCATCCTGGATAAATAAGAAGAGAGACCAGGGCTGGGAGGTAGGGTGGAGGTCAAACGCTCCTGAACTGAACTGAGGGCAAGCGAGGGAGTGTTTGAATGGAAAATCCTACCTTCAGGTACTTCCCCGAAGTGCTTGAGTGTCACGTTCGTGATCTCCTTCCTGAGAAAGAGCTAAGACCTCTCTCCTGGAGTGTGAGATGTCTTCTGCTTTCGGTAGGCCTTGGTAATGAGTGTAGTGTTGGTGATTCTCCAGCTGAAAACATCAGCTGATACTTTTTATCTGCTTACTCCAGAGAATGGGTTTGAGGAGCACTGCGATGGCAGCTGCTTTATGCCAAGGTGGCATTCCACCTCTCTGCAAATTGTCACAGCGTGGCTGAGCTACCGACAAATTGAACTCTGCCGTCTGAGGGTTGCTGAAATAATGCACAATAGGAGAGTGAAGAGTTTATTTTAATTAGGTCTGGAATGTTTTTGAAATCGTCATCTGATTTAAAAAAAAAAAAATACCCTATCTGACATGCAGTCGTTATAATGGAAATGAAATATGCGTCTGTATGGATAACCTGCAGGGTGTGTGCTGTTAGTCCACTTAAGGTGAAGAAAACAAGCTTGTGGCTTCGTGATGGATGTGCTGCATGCAGCAACTCCGGTTAATTAATACTTTGGGGTTTATAATGTTATGTGCTTCAGTCTGCAGGCAGGAAAGTGCTGCTTCAGATCTGAAAATTGAGAACAGGCTGTAAGCAAACTGAAACTGCTCCTGACACAATGTCACTTGTCTTCGGGGCACGTGGTGTTCTTATCAGGAACGAAAGCTTCTTCCCAGTAGGCTATTCCCGATTTGGTGGGTGCTCCTAAGCGTTCTTAAATGGCAGGATTTCTTAGCTTGTATACCGTGAAGTCCGTGGTGTGTTGTGTTACGACGAGGACGTGTTCCGCAGGTCTGTTACTCTTCTGGGAGTGATGTTCAGGTGTGCACGGGATAGTACCTGCATGTAAACCTTTCTTGGTGCGCGAGAGGCCAGCAGAAATTGTGATCCCTTTCGGTAGAGTAAAGGGATTTCCTTTCCAGTGTGTGTATTTGAAATCTAGCGCTTGGAAGGCTAGACTTGAAAATGATAACCGGGACTGTTGGCTGGTCAGGGTCATCCCCTCACCTTCCGTGGGCTGGCACACTTTCTTCTTACTGTCTGGGATTGAGCGGGTGCAAAAGGCTCCAACTTTCTGCCCTTCCCCCCCATTTCTCTTGCTTGTGACTGCCAGACCTTTCCGTATACCTCTGCACAGAGCACTTATTCACTAGTATCAGGTTTCTTTGGTAATCTGTCACCTTTGTTCGGTAACTTATTGCTCGGTATCTCTCGGACAGCTAATTACTGTTAACGATCTGAATTTCTAGACTTGCAGAGTAATCAGTTCTGCGCGCAGCGCCATTGCCTGTGTTTGTGTGCGAGTCGGGATCAGGAAGCTTAGCCCGGGATGAGATTGCAAATCGCTCACGAAGCCCAGCACAGAAACGTTTGGTAGGCCTTGAAATAAGGAGACTCGGTGTTCCCTTCGCATGGCAAAGTTAACTCGTGCTCTTGAAATTTGAACCATTCTTAGAGGAGCAGCTACACCTGAAGAGATCATTACTGGAATCGCGGAATAGTTTTGGAAGCTATCGGCTGCCTAAAGAACAGAAACAACAAAAACCTGGGAAGCGGAGGCAGCAGCTCTAAACCCTCGGAGCAAGTGTTTGCTGTTGCAGAACGTTTTAAAGAGAGTACAGCACTAAAATGTAGGTGGCCTTCTGGTGCAGTGTGTCGTTAAGACGCGGTGCCACATGGGTTTTAAAATGCCTCATGTCTGCCAAGTAAGTACCCAGGTGTGGGGTCACCTGCCACGCGTATGTACGTGTTCCTCGTCAAAACCCCAATTTCTGCGTTGTTCTGGGTGCTTCCCGGGGAGTGGTTGGGCGCAGGCAATTTTCTCGTCAGGAAGGAAAAATGAAGAGAATCCGCTGGTACTTCTCAGGTTTTTTGAAACCTAACCTCCCCGTAGTCGTGCTGGCACTTGCCCTGGCTGCGTGCATGTTCCGAAGCCTTCCTCTGGCAGGCTCTGATAACGTCTGGGCATGTGGTCAAACTGGGTGAAACTTTCAACTTTTTCCCCCTACTGTGGAGTTAATTAGCAGTTAAACAAATCGGGAGCCGTGTGCTGATTTTTAAAGTAGTGTATCCAATATTTAACTTCTGCGGACACACGCTGTGACTAAATATTTATGTCGCGTCAGCTCTGTAATTGCTGTTGGGTAACATGGAGTTTACAACTTATGTAGACGTGATGGTGATTGCACAGAGCGCCGCTGACAAATGGTTCTTTTTTTGGTGTTGTTGGGCTTTTGAATGTCCACTGTGGTAATGTAACCACCGCACAGTGTATCTTCTTTTAAATAATACTGCCCTTTGAATGATGTATCGCTTTTCCCATCTGCTGCTCGGAGGAGATTGATTGCCCGTTTTGGAAGGAAATACGTGAACCTGACATCTAGGTAAGAGTTGCGTCACGGGCTTTCTGTGGGGACCATCACAACGATGGAGCTTTGTGTGGTTATTTATCTTCAAAACAGTGCCGTTGGGCCCATGCAGAGGGATGATGGTGCTGCTCTGGCATTAACAGCTGGAGTCTTTCTTTGGAAGTCTTTTAAAACAGCCCTCTGATTAAAAACGGCAGGCTCCAATTTGTAATGCTTTTCAGTGCTGAGGTGGAGGGAAACCTGCAGCCATTAAGGAGTTGGATTCACCAGGTTTTGTTGGTGCTCTATAAGCAGCTTTACTTGGAGTGAGAGTGCAATATGCCAGGAGTTGACCACATATTTCTTGGGTATTCAAAACACTCATGAGACAAGCAAGAAAACAAAACAAAACAAAAAAGTAAACTTAACCAGTAGGTAGTGTGTTAAACTGGTGACATATTTTTGGAAGAGGCATGTGTTGTTTCTCCTATCAACTATGAAGTCTTAACTACAAATGCTGTTCAGACTCTCCTAGCTCATAGGAATATGAGACAGTGTCATGGCAAATTAGGAAAGTGATTTTGGAGGTTAAATACTGTTTTTCCATCCTCTGTTAAATACCTGGCTTCTGCATTCAAGCCCGTCATAGAGTTCATGCTGTTACGTAGCTAACCCAGTGATCAGTATGTTTCGGGTGTTTCTTGCTGCAGGAAGCCAGTTATGTGATGTATTTGGCAGGTGCCGGAGCTCTCTTCAAAGCTGAAGTCGGTGGTAGTTGTGCTTGCTTCTCCTGATCCTCATGGATGCTCTCAGGAGGGTGTGAAAGACGGTGAGAAAGCGTGCTGTGTGCCAGCGGAAGCAGGGCTTCTGGCCGGCAACTGGCAGGTTGTTATGAGGCGTAAGTTGAGAAGTGCACCTCTGTTTTGAAAACATTTAATGCTTTCTCATGTTCCTGGAAGCGTATTTCTGCATTATTAGCCTTGTGAAAAGTTTATCTTAATCTGTGTTTAAAGTTTCGAAAACGTTTGTGAGGAAGAGTTGCGCGCACAGCCGGGCTCAAATCTGGTTTTGTTTTTTTTTTTTGCCTGCTGGAAGAGCGGTGAAAAGATCTTTTATTCTAGTGAGCTTTTTTGTTTTATGGTGTTGCTGTTTGCAGTGTGAAAGTTAGTTGTCAGCGCTTGCATTTGTAAATCTCTTTTTAAGGGCTGATTACACTGGGCTGAAAGTTGGCAGGCAAGATCTCAGCCCTAGAGCATTGTTTTGGGTTTTGCATGTTTTTAAATAACAGATCTATCTGACCGGTCTGATTGAGGGAATGCACGCTGCTACTCATACCTTTGTAACTCTAGGCAGCAAAACAGCCTACATAACAGCGTGCTTTGAATATGAATTAGAGAAATTAGAGGCGACTAATGGAGGCGGAGGTGTGGGGGGATCGGGAGCTGCACTCAAGGGAGGTTTTGGGGGATTTGAGGGGGCGCAGTAGTGGCTGCGTAACGACTCGGGAGATGTCTTGGGAGATGTTGGCAAGGTTGTGGTGTACGTGGATGTGGTGTGTTTGTGCATAAATACCTTCGGATGGTTGAACATTAACTCTGCCAGTGCTGTAAGATACCTCAGCCCGAGCTAACGTGCGGTGTAAAGGTTAGCCTGATGTTGGCACTCCACTGACACGCACGTGTGGCCGGCGTATGAGCGCAGCCCCAGCCGCGGTTGGCCTGGCACCCAGACAAGGGCGATCGCGTGGTTGTGCGCGCTGCCTCTGTAGGTGTCCCGTGGACACTGTGGGATCTTCCGGAATGACAGTTCTTACAACAAGGGGCATGCGGCTTCGTAGAGAATCACGTCGACGGCTTTTCAGAAAACTTGGTGAAGATGGTTGTGATGTTTCGGAGGGAGACCAGTTCAGCAGAGGCTGAAATGCCTGCCGTCGGTGCGGCTCGGTCCCTGCTGAGAATATTCTTGTAGCTCCTCAGATCAAGCACTGCTACCAGGTGCCTACAGGGACAGCTTCTGTACAAGTACCTGTAAAGAGTTACTGCGCTCATTGTGTCTTCGCTCTAATGAGGAAACAGCCGCATTAACGCGTGGTTTCCCCTTCCTGTTGCAATTACCAGTCTAGCAGACCAGGTAGGGTTACAGTTTGGGGAGTAATAAGGACTTCATGGCTGAATGTTCTGGGAATTTTGTTGTTGTCTTTGAAGAAATTTGTTTTCACCTGTATTTTAATCTTTTGGGGCTAAGTGTCTTGCCTGCTTACAAACCAAGTCCAAACTGCTTTGGAGAAGCTGAGGGAAAAGCCATTCAGCTTCTCTCGGATTAGGCAATTCTGAAAATGAGTATTTGCATGTCTCAAGAGTTCGTTTGCTCTTCACATAATAGACCTGACGTTGTTCAACTTGACTTATTATTCTGTGGTGATCAAACAGCAAGGCAGAAGGAAAAGTAATGATGTAGTGTACATATTTACAGAATTGAAATGAGATATAAGAATGAAATCATAATGGGGTACTTCCAAATCAAATCATAAATCCAGCCATTCTGTAGGCTACATGACAAGACATAATTCATAGAAGACATGGATTTTTTTTGTGAATCTGCTTCCTATAGACTAAGAATATTATTTAAAAGATTGCATGCCTATGACGATTTTTCTTGTTTTTAAATAATTTGAGTGAAAAAAATACCTCTGACAGCTCAGTGTTGTGCCATAGGGAATGCTCTGTCTGTCCCAAAGCGCTCTGCTGACCTGCATTTTTCTTGTCTCCTACTTAATGGGGCAGTATGTATTTATGCAAAGATATGGTTTAGCAATCAGCTAGCCAGTGTATCTGTTAAAGTGGTGGGCAAGGTAACTGCTTAATGGAATTAAAAACTTTATTGCTGTATTAAAATGCCACGTTGAACTTGTGAATTTGACCATTAAACTACAAGAGAGGATAAACTCTTCAGAACTATAAATCCTTATCTGTAGTTGCTGGTACTGCCAAATACTGGCTGGTTCTGCAAATAAGCTTGTGTGTAAAGGTATTTATAACAATACCAGTATTAATGAATAGCATGCTAAAAACATCCTGCCAGTAGCCTTTAACATCTGGTGTTGTTTTTTTCTTTTTAATTCCTATTTTTTCCCTTCTCTATGAAATAGCACTGCTTTTTTCCACGAGCACTTTGTTCTCTGACATGACAGTCATGGAAGCTGCTGTATTACAGCTTTTATGCTTCAAGAGACTGGCGAGTGGAAAAGTGCATGCAACTAACTTCCCAGAACAGGCCGGCACGTGAAGTTGTACTGAAGCACAGCCCAACAGATGGGATTTTGCAGCAGAGCACTTGCCGTCCTGCAGACTTCAAGCAGTGTGGACTACTAAAGGAAGAAGGCTGCAGGATGTTTCAGTATGGTTTACCCATTTGTAGAAAGGCAATAGCTGGGCTTTGTTAAAAGCATAGGACTTAAAAGGCAGGTTGAACATCCTTTAAAACAGATTATAATATTTCATTTGTTTTGAGAAATGTTTTGATCCTTAATGGTGGAAATGCGACTTAGCAACAATGCAAATCCCATACATTTATTAATGTAACTCTTTGTGAGGTCAGTGGATTTGTTGTGATGTCTATCTCAACAAATATGTGCGCTAATGAGAATAATTATTAGTCTGAGCAATCCAAACAAAGTTACCTAGAGCTTCAATCTAGGCCTAGTCCGTGATAAGGGTCTTGTGTAATCTCATCTGAAGGGCTTCTGGAAAGCAATAGAATGCTGTACTGTTCTTCTTGCAACTTCAGACTGCTCGGGCAAGCCACCAGTAATGTGAACGTTGCAGGCATCTGTTATCTATCAAGCTGGCTAACAACTAGTCTACCCTCAGCCTAAATTAATGATTTAGCTGAATATTTTGTGCTCGATGGCCAGTCAGCAAATGCTTTAAAGAGCATATGTGTAGTGGAACTTTACTCTTGTTTGTTAGAATCACATGTTCCTGGCTGTTTTCCTTCCACAATCCGTGGATTTACAAAGTGCAGGCGCTTACATGACATACTGGAGGGTGGAAGAGATTGCGGTGTGACTGGGGACGAGCTGAGCCTAGGAGGGAAATGGGGATGTATGAGATCAGCAGGTGGCATAGAGGGATGCAACGAGTACCGTGGCATTGATTCGGGAATCACCGTGCAGAGGAGATAATGTCATAACTGACTGAAACACAGCAGTGTTTTCTGTAGGGCTTACCTTGTGGATGAGGACTAACGTGCATGCTTGAGGTTAGGATGAGCAGCAATGTGGTTTATGTAGAGTGAATATAAAATGCATAATAAGTTTTGTGCTGTTCTTATATTAAAAAAAAAAATCCATAATTTTAAAGGAAGTGGTTTTAGCCTCTTAAAGTTAACAGGAGCTTCCGGCAAGAAGCTTGGACACCTGTAGCGTTACTGTGCATACAGCTTCCCATGCGGGGGTTTGGATGACGTAGGATCATGCTACTTAGTAGTTTTTGAAGAATGGTTTTCATCCTGAGGATGATTTTTCTTTATTTTCTAAAAGACAAGCATCCCAAATTAATTCCAGACTTTCTCCTGTGAAGGCTCTATGTATGTTTGTATGTGTGGGTCAATATAGTCTTTTATTTCCTCTTTGTTTGCTTTTCGTGTCAAATTCATTTCTCCTCTACTTGAATAGCTTTTAGTCCCAGATGAGAGGCAGAGTGTTCAAAAACACAGAACAAGCTTCTGGGTGTTTGAACAGTGACATAGTGCATGTGTTTCTGTTGAAAACATATGCTTTTTTTTTATGCTGACTTTACACCAATAGCATGAAATGATGTTCGAGTGTTCATCTAAGCTGAATATCAGCTCCTGTCCGGAATGTCAGTTTTTTCCAACAGTATTGGCAAAACAACTTTTCTCCTGAACGACTGTCGTACAGACACTTGAATCAGTTTGTCCCGTACATAGATGAATATTATGATTACACTTGAAAATTTTGGAATGGATTAAATTGTATGAAAGACTTGCTCCTTTCAGAATATAATGGGGAAGGGATTGCACAGAAGGCCATAAAGCCATAGATTGACAGGAATACTCTTTAACTCCAATCGTTAGGTGTCAAGATACCATAAAAGGAGCTTATGCAGCTAAGGAGTGGAATCATACAGTTATCTTCCCTGTGCTGCAAAATTGTAATTTCTGGGTGAATATGTAAACCAAAAAGCATAGTAGAGCTTGTTTGTAGCCCTTATAGAAACTAACAAAAAAGTTACCCTGACTTACTTCCCAGTATTTACTTTTTGAAACATCATTTAAATGAACCTTTTCTTTCCTTATTGACCAGGTGTTGTTTAAAATAACAATATTAAGTAATAGGCTCGAATTTCAAAGCTAAGCCAGTCAGACATTCAATGCTCCTCAGTTTTCCACTTGTCTAATCAAATAAAATAACATTTTAGGATGATGGAGCAGAACAACTTGTTGAGCGTCACTAATAGAGCAGAAGTGTTGTAACATGCTTCTTACAGTTGGCGAAGATTAAGTGACTGTCAGAGTAGCTGTAGAAGACAAAGGTTGGTTTGTGACTAGAATGCTTCTTAATGAGTAAGTCTACCAAGTGGTGTAAAGAAGAGTTTGAAAACCACTCTGAATAATTAAGGTGAGAATGAAATGAAACTTCCCCATGGAATTTCCCTGCCCTGTGCGACGGCAAGTGTTGTGCATGCTATTCATCTGCGCTCCGAGGGCTGTCAGCTACTGGAAGCTGGGCGCGTTTACAGGGTTGCTTTATCCATGCCTGCTGCCCTAACATTTTCCTTGAACCCATAATGACTGCGTCGTGGGGAAGTTCTTTGGGCCTCTGGTCTGAATCAGCATGGCACGTCAGGAATGGCTATGAAATTGCAGCAATTTCAACCACTGCTTAGAGAATCTTTTGTCTCTGTATTTCCACAGCTTCCAAAGGTGACCAGTAAAGTTCTCTCTGAGCAGCCAAAAAGCAGACAGCTCATGACTTCTGATCAGGACACTAAAGTTGTGGCTGAACCGCAGGTGCAGCAAGTACAAGAAGTTAAAGACGGTTCTCATCTAGTAAGTATTATAATTACACATTCCCATCACGTAAGTGTTGCGTGAAGCAGGTTTTTAGTATTTCTTAATCAAAATTACATCTCAGAATGTTTTAAAAGAAGACAGTGGGCTATGATAGCATTGCAACATAAAATCCTAGAACAGAACTATTGAAGGTGGTTACATCTCCATACCTGGTAGGAGCCTTAACTTTTTTTCAACCCTACAGAGAAGGTATATAAACTCAGTTTTCACTCAGTAAGGTACAGAGCTTTGTAGCCTATACAGGAATTGTACTGCCAGTCTTGACTTGGATTCTGGCTCACAGATCAACTAACATATAGCAAACGCACTTGAATCTACAACTGAAAAAAGCATAAACCCTTAAAAAGAGGGAATTGCCTTCTGTAATAGGATTTGCTCAGTCAGTTCTGCCAAATGGCACGTGCTGCTGCTGCTTTGGTGCTGCTGTGCAGCATCCAGTAAGCTGCTTTATGGGATGCTTTTTGGCAGATAATACAGTGGATAGTGCTCTATGAATATATGTTGCAGTAAATGTTACAGATGTTTTCAAGTAGATTGAATACTTGATTTGTGTATAAGCTTTACTCATAATGTTATGTTTTCATCTTTGATAGTTAATTGTATATTGGGAGGAATGTTTCCTCTTGGAACATCTTGAAGGGTTTGGTTTCACTGCATATTCTGTTAGGCACTTAATCTGTGCTATGCATTAGTGGATGCTTGCTGCTTAAACTTCCTTTGCAGCAAGCACTAAGAAACGTTTTCAAATACACTTCAGACTTGTGTTTTGCTTAACTAATGGAGCTGGTGTTCCTGTATGCTGCACCCCTCTATCCTTACCCTCACAAAAAAAAAGTGTTGGCTGTTCTGGGATCTCATCTCTACTGTCTTACCTTTCTCAGATATGAATTTCTTCTATTTGACAGTAGAGGAGTAAGCTTGGGCACAGAAGTGGTCTTAAAATTGAACCTTTTTTGATTATTCAGGTTGTTAATTCCAAGAAATCCTTGAAGTTCTGAAAGTTATTTTGCCACATGCTTCAAGCAATGTGTAAGCTTGAGTAAGAGGCCATTTGCCACAAACTTGCAACTTTCAGAGCACTTCTAACAAGTGCATTAGTATTAGAGGTAGTTCGATTAGTCTTTGCGTTGGTGGTAGTTCTTGTAATTTGGTATTCTTTAAAGTTTTTAAAGCTATATGTAAACTTGGATCTAAATTTCAATTTCTGTTCTTTCATACTTGAAGAAATAATCTTTCTTGCAATTTCAGGAAAACTGCTCAATTTCTTAGCAGAAGACAAATCCATTATTTTAATATTAATATGGATATCCTGGAATCTATCTGTAGTGCTACAATGCATTTCAAATAACTTATTATTTTGAGAGGAAAGCTTTTCCTTTTCTGAATATTTTATTTCCAAAAGATGGGTTCTGTAGGTTTTCAAGGTTTTTTTTAATTGTGCTAGTATTATACTTCTGTATCCACAGTATCACAAGATTATTTTGTTATATCAGAATTCTTGTCGATACATGCTGTCACCTTCTTTTAAAGGAGGTCTCTTTCATAATGGTGTACGTGCATGAGTGTATTTTGACAGTGTTTCAGAACTTCATTTGCAAGTTTTGCAAATTTTCATTTGCAAACTGTAACAATGTTATAACAATGTTACAGTTTGAGTAAAACTTCCGAAGACAGTCTTATCTCTCCAAGAGTGTGGTAGGTAAAAAGGAGAAAAACTTCTGAAGTTGTGACTCTATTACATTTAGCAAGTGCATGCTACAAGTTACCTGAAGTTGCCTGCTGTTCCTTGCTTGTTATTTATTTTGAGATCAGAGGGCAAAGCTTTTTCTTAGCCTGCATGGAGGTATAGTTTTATCATAGGAATGTCCAAGGTTGTTGGAAGGGGCTCACAAGGATCATTGAGTCCAACTCCTGGCTCCACACAGAACCACCCAAAAATCAGATCATTTCTGAGAGCGTTGTCTGAATGCCTCTTGAACTCCAGCAGCTCAGTGCCGTGACCCGGGGAGCCTGTCCCAGTGCCCGACCACCTCTGGGTGCAGAACCTTTCCCTAGCACCCAGCCTGACCCTCCCCTGTCCCAGCTCCATGCCGTTCCCTCGGGTCCTGTCGCTGTCCCCAGAGAGCAGAGCTCAGCGCCTGCCCCTCCGCTCCCCTTGTGAGGGAGCTGCAGGCCGCCATGAGGCCTCCCCTCGGCCTGCTCTGCTCTGGGCTGAACAAACCAAGGGACCTCAGCCGCTCCTCGTACATCTTCCCATCTAGACCCCCAAACTGCACACAGTGCTAGAGGTGAGGCTGCTCCAGCACAGAGCAGAAAGGGGCAGTCCCTTCCCTCGACCAGGTAGCAGTGCTGTGCCTGATGCACGCAGGGTACGGCTGGCCCTTTTGGCTGCCAGGGCACACTGCTGGCTCATACTGATCTCGCCATCGAACAAAACTCCCAGATCCCTTTCCATGGGGCTGATACATGTCTTTGGTGATCCATCCTCCAGTGTGTATTTGATGTGAAGCCATACTGCCGTGGTATCTGGCAAGATTTCTAGGAGTCTTTCTTAATACCTTTAAAAAAATCTGCTGAATTACGTTCCCTAGCTAATTTGGCTATGCTGTTCTACTAGGATCAGGTGATACTTAGTCTGAGTTTCTCTGGCACTTTAGGAGGAAAGCTGCAGAATTTCTATTGGGAATTTTCATGCAGCTCTTTAGATTCTGGAAAAATGCCTCCCCAGAGAGAATATATAATGTATTCGTTATTATATCTTTAAATATTAAATCCTCCTAATTATCGCTACATTCGTTCTGTTTTCTTTGGCAGGACCAAAACTTAACACGTGTTCTGCTGTTACTAACATTGACCAGATAGTCAGTAGTGACTGATTTCAGACTCAAGTTCTGGTGCTGTGACTCATGACGGAACCCTCCAGAAGTCACTTGCCAGGCTTGCTTATGTTAGTGGTACAGAGGTCATTTGCTTACTAACAATTTTCAGAGTCTTAACCTGATGGTGAGGGAGGCAGTCTTTTCTTTTGTCTTAAAATATCACAGTACACTAGGTGTTTCATTTCAAACCACAGTTTCTCTAGTTTTTTTTGTTTTTTTTTTTTGTATCCTGATGATAATTCTGTTTCAGAAAGCCCTTGTCAAACTGGACCCAGGAAAGTCTGTGTTTGAGAAATGTTTCTCTCCCTTTTCACTCACTCCTTTGTGAACTTTTGATCAGTAACCCTTTGCTACTAGAGATCCAAATCCCGTGGTGGAGGTAGCTTGTATGACCTCTCTCTGCCAGACTGGACTTACCTAACCTTTAGTGTTAAAGTCTTACCTAGTGCGTTGACCCTAAACTCTTCTCCTGCCGTGCTGTCATTTGAACGTGGCCTCTAGAGCACTTTCCAAGGACCAAAGGATTTTCTTTCATTGATCAGCTGAATCAGAGACCTAATCTGGACATTGAAATTAAGCTTTAGAAGGGATTTTTGACATAAAGCAGCAACTGCTTCTGCAAATGTTTGTTCCAGCGGAGGAAGTTACGGGGCAGGGGGTGTCTCCTAAACCCCTTGCTGGTTGTGATGTGCACATCACCCATACTGTCTCTAACTCAATAATTGTCAGGTGCTTTCAGGGGTTTCTATTAGTGGAAAGTCAAACTGTTGTGGTTTGCTGGCTTTTGCCAGTGTTCATAATTACTGTAAATACAAGTTCAATCAAATTGTTGTTTCTAAGCCCAATAAAAATAGCTAGCAAGTTTGAAAGCATAAGATGGGACTTGATTGTAACTTCATAAGAAGTTTTTCACAGCAGTTAATATGAAAGGATGTCTTGGGCTTACCAGCTGCTATGTTACGTTCAAAAATTCTTTTGCAACCCATTCAAGAATAAGCCTGATCGAATTTAAAGGGGACTAAGGAAATTAGGTTTAAGACAAGGCCCTGAGCAAAAATTCAGTATAGCATATAATTCTGAGACCATTTGACAATATACAGCATTACAGCATGTGCCAGTTAAGAGTTAAGTAATGGTTTGTATAACATGTAGGTGATATTTAATAATTCAAGAGGTCATGAATAGCTTTAAACAAGAGATGGGAGGATTAGACCTTAAACCGAACATGTGCAGTATCGCATCTTGAAGCACTGATATTGCTCAGTGCTCTTTTTTTCTGTCACACAGTTTTACATTTAGAATATAAGAGAAGTATTTAATAGCTCTGCACATTTAGGTGACTTCGAATGCTATTTTTAAATTGCTTTGATGTGTAACGTGTGCATATTTAAACAGTCCACTTAACCTCGATGTACTGGGGGGAAGTTAAGCAGCCTGATCAGCTGTCTTCCTGCAACCTGCAGCAGTGTCTTCGCGATGTCTGTCATGACGCTGCTCTGCCCTTTTCCTGTCACTGGTGGTGGGCATGACATCAGGTAATTGCCTAGGGTAACTGTTTAAGGGCCGATTACAGTTGCATGACTTCACTGTAGGAAAAGGATAAATGAAGTTAAATGTCAGAAGGTTGTAAGGACTGTTTTAACTTGTGCTATTGTAACTTTACAGATAGCCTTGTAGATGTTAGTTTTAAAATACAGTCTATATATAGATTCAAACCCTTATTCCTTGAGAGCGTTAATAGATACATGTAGAAATGAAAGTAGGTTGGAGGTATACTCCCGTTAATGAGCATGTTGACCTGTGGTGTCCTTTGTAGATGTATGCAGGATATATGACTAAAATATTAATTAAATAAAAATTTCAAGCTGTGAAAGTGCAGCTTCGGAGCAGTTCTGTGACATGGGGAAGGGAAACCTTGAGTATATGAGAAATACACAAGAACCAAAATTGCAAGAAAAAGAAGAAAAAAATGCAAATACAAATGCCTCACTCCACTGAATCAGGCTCTGAAGTGTTAAAGCACAAATTCTGCTAGCTTTGGTAGAGTTTTTCAAGTCAGGTGGAGGTGTTAGCTTAGTCAGAGGACTTCTAAGACTTAGTGAGTCTTGGAAGTTAATGAACAGTATTGAGGAGTGTGACTTTGTGTTTGCTATAGGTGCTTAGATAAAATCCAAAGGAACGTGTACAGAATGCACCTCTGCACATAAGAAGAGTATGGGAAAACCAGAAGAACCTTCTGCTTGCCTGAACTGCTTCTGCCATTTTCTCTCCATTAGCCGATAGTAGAATTGCTTGTTAAGGCACAAGAGAAGTGGACTTTGCCCAGGTCTGTCTTTTAGAGGCTCTCAGTTCCTCACCAGAAAGCGTGTGCTTAGTAATGGCTGTATCACAGAGGGGGAAATCATGCTGCTACTTTACCTGACGAGAGATTTTTCTGAGAAGTTAGAAACTTTGGAAGTACTAGCGAGGCTTTACGCAGACATTAAAAACAGCTGAATTGTTTGCCCATGGCATTTCTTCAAACAACAACAACAACAAAACCTCTTACAAACAGCCGCCTCCCCCTTTCCCTGCACTTCGTTCCAGGGAATGCTAAAGAGGGGAGTGCCTTGGCATAGCTTTAAGTCTGAATCAAGCTGGATACAGCTTGAATAACTTTGTCCCAGGGGAGAATTAAAAAAAAAATGCAGCAGATGGCAGCAATGATGCATCAGACTTCCTATCCTTAAGAGCAGTATAGCTGCAGGTGCTTGGGAGGCTTGGTGTGTTAGATAAGCCGGGGGGCAGGGTAGCCTTTCTCTTGGTACTCTGTGATTTCGAAGTGGACTTGCTGAGCAGGAATGTATTTATTTCCTAGCCAATTCAGTAATCTTTTTAATGGTCAGAGGATTAGTGGTGAGTAGGAGTTTTCCCCTGAAAGTTAGCCAGTATGGTTCTTTTGTAGGTACTAATCTGCGTCTGCCAAAGGCACTTAAATGTATATGGCATTTAAATATATAGTAACCTGTGCTTCACAATCTGAAACATCATTTCCTTTGATTCCTTTGTCCTGCAAGCAGAACGCTTGTCTGGGGAGAAAAAGCTATGCTGGCAGCTTCATTATAGCGTTATGCTTTTTTGTGTTACGTGGAGCATTTGTGTACAGAATATAAGAGAAGTAGGATAAGAAGCTACTTGAAATAAATATTTGAATATCTCTTGAAAGCTTCAGAGAAAAGAACAATAGCATTTCAGCTGTGTCAGGAAAAGAGGTGAATGGTTTCAGATTCTCACCTCTGTTTGGGGAGGACATTATCCCTTAAGCATTACCTGTCAGGTTTATGGGATGATTGACCTCTAGTCTGGTTTATGCTGCTAAATTTGTAAACTCTATTGTTGCTACAGGAGTACTTCATGGTGGCTGCAGTGGAGGCTGTCTGAAGTGAAACATTTGAATTTCAGGAGTGCTTCTGCACTTGCGCAGTACTACCTTGTATTCGCAAGTTGTTGTCAAAAGATTGCAAACAGTTTGAGATAGCAAGACCTTTTTTTTCTTTCTACCTGATTTTAGTTCAGCCTGCTTCTGCTTACTGTGGTTCAGTGCAGCATCATTTTTTCCCCTCACTCTTCAATATGGAACAAAGAAAGTTTGCTTCCTTTTGGTTCTTTAAACAGATGTGAACCTTATTTACTAGCTAGACATGAACGAGTAAAAGAAGGACTAATGCTTAATTTAATTATGATTAAGCATCAGCTACATATACTGCTCTGTTGATAGCAGTAGGTTTTCCTGTTGGAGTAAAGGAAGTAAGGGAGGTTGAAAGGAAGAAGTGATTAGGGGCTTCTCTGGTTTACAAAAAAATCCTGAAGCTTTTGAAGTTTGCAATACTGTAATTTACAAAATTTATTGCAGTTTACAAAACACTGTAAGATTCCAATATGGCAGTGATAGGGACCGTAATGATCACTTAAATAAGGCTGGATCATGTCTGAAGCCTTATTATGTGGGCTACTTGACTGGCCACGAAAGCAGCTGTAAAGTAAGTTACAATGACAATCATGTTTAAAAAAAATAAAATGGAAAACCAAAGCATGGATCTAGATGTGTTAAGCAACAATTACCCTGCAAGTATAGTTTACAGTAAAAATTAAACTAGATCTATTTCCAGTTATCTGAAAGTTAACTGTTTCTATTAGCATTAGTACCCTTTTATGCTGCTGTATGAATACAATGAAGGCAAACTACCAGGCTAAACTGAAAGTCTAGTTCGAATACATCTTGATTAAACTTGCCATAAGGTGCATAACCAATTAAAAATAGCACTCAGTTCGATGTCCAGCTGAAAGAACATTTGAAATAGGTACTTCAAGGGTCTGTCTTGTCCTGCCTTCATCAGTGTTTTTGGTATATTTTAACTGATGGGGTAGAGTGGTGGTAGAGTCTGCAAGCTCTCTGAAGGAGGGGCTCCAAATTTGAAATAACACTGATGGATTTGAGAGGAGATATAAATGGTGTAAAGTTAAGAGCAAATAAGAGCAACTCTGTTTAGAACAGAAAAGTTTGGGTATTTTCAGTTTTATATTGGGCTTTTATTTTTGAAGGAGAATCACTTTTTTTAACATATGAAGGGGCTTAGAGTAGCAGAAGTCCTCCAGTATTTAAAAGCGTTCACAAAGATGGTCTGTGCTCTCAGGAGGATAGAAGGAAGTCGGTTTACATGCAATAAACAAAACTCACTGTTGACAGACTTCTGGGAGAAGCAGCATTTAGTCAAACTACCTTTTAAAATCTTTAGAGTTTTTTTGTAAAAGAATACACAGTTCTGGGGGGGAAATTAAGTATAATTAATCCTGCCACAGTTCCACAAGATGGCTAGATGATTGTGAGGCCTCTTCCAGTGCTGTAATTCACGGGGATTTTTTTCTTCACACAGATAATGATTAAAAAAAAATCCTGGAACAGAACTAGCTTCTGATAACGTACAATGACTGTTCAATGGAATACATGAGGTCTTATCTATCTTTAGCCTGTTTTTCCTAAAGAAGTCATCTCGGTGTAGATTCAGCTCTAGGGGGAGGGAAGAGAAGGAGAAAATGGCACAGAACTTGTTTGATCTAATAGCTTCCACTAATTTAGTCTTCAAATCAGGTTTAAACATGTGAAGCCAGACTGCATTTTTCCTAGTGTAGAAAGTGGGAATCACGTTAAGCTTGAAAGCAGGCAGCTCTTTTGGCACACAGACATTGTGAAAGATGTCATTTAAATATTTTAATGATTTGGATGAAGGAACCTTCAGGAAATTAAACAATGGAAGTTCGTAAGACTTAGTAATACTTGTAAACAGACTGTAATCTCATTAGGAAAATTATTTGGCTTGAATATTGCAGCGCATATGATGAAACACTAAAACATTGCTCAGCAACTGGGATTTGGACTTTGAGTGGCACTGACATATGAACCCCCTGCATGGTTTTAAAGTGCTATTTTTGGCAGCTGGGTGTTGGCTTGTCTCCTCAGTAGCTGTAGAAAGCTAGCTTAGCGTATAGAGGAAGGTGATTTGCAATGAGAAGGCTCCTTTGACACTAATTGAACATGGGCTGCTGCTTCAGTAAGGAGTTGAGTAACAGCACAAATGAGGAGAAAACTGGCTTGTTACAAAAATCTGTGGAAGAGGAGGCACCAGGCTCGAGGATAAGTAAAACTTTATCTTCAATTTTAGGAACTGTAGACAGCAAGGATCTGCGTACAGTGGGAAGGACAGTTAACGGGGCGGCTGGGATAGCCGGCACTGAATGCATTTGTACCGATGATTGCGCGGCGTCAAATTCTAAATCTGGGCTCTGGGATAGAAAAGCAAAGTATCAGTCATACAAAAGCATGGAGAACAGTCACTGTGAGAGCTCTAGGAGATCATATGACAGACCTTTAAGCTTCTTTAGTTCCTTTAGTCACCTCTTGAAGGTCTCTGGTGGGTACAGAAGTCTGCAGAAAAGTGAAGAAAAGAAAGATGGGGTTATTAAAAAACGAGCGCCTAAAAAATCTAATAATAGTGGTCAGCACATGAACGATGTAGAAAATAATAGTAATAATGAAAATGTAGCTGCAGAAGAGCATTGTTCAATATATCATATTTCTACTTCATGTGTACCGGCCGTCACAGACAAAGCCCTACAGGATGAAATTTCCTTAAATAGAAATTTTCTGGATGATTATGCAGTTACATGCGACCATTCAAGACGGCACGAAACGGTAGTAAATGTTGAAGACGATAGGAGTGACAGCTCACAAAAAATTTCAAGTTCACATAAGCAGATGTCTCCAACCTTTTCCTATCTTGATGTAGACAACAGACAACATTTAAAAGATAGGGAGTTTTACAGCCTTTGTGTTGTAGATGCTGAAGATCTGCGAGGGGATGAAGATGTGCCAGCTACTGTGCATGAAGAGATTGCAGCAGACGTAGATAACTCAGCTGTTACTGACGAAGGAATGTGCAGCATGGCACAGCCTCTAGACACTGGGAAGGAATTTCCAGTGCAGCAATCGGCACAAGTGGAAGCTAAGTTTAATTCACAGAAAGAATTGATTGTGTGTAAAAAAGAGGACAGGTCAAACATGCAGAAAAAGGAAACAAAGGAATATTGTAACATGGACACCCAATCTTCTTACAATAACTTACTGGCTGACAGCTGTCATATGGATATGTTAAACACTGACAGTATAGTAACAGTTGGCTTAAGAGCAAAAGCATACGATGAAGTTGTTGCTGAGAAGCAACAAGAGGAGGAATATGACATAGATAACGGTGTCAGTTGGGATGAATCACTTAATAGAACTTGTGATTCCGTAAAAACTGTGGATCCTGCTGAAGAGGACCAAAACAGCCCTAATTCAGAAAACATGAAATGTGTTAGTGATTGTACTTCCAGTGTATTGTTAAACACTGGAGCATGCAATTCAGGGAAAATTGAGGAAAATAATGATTCTGAGATTGTAAGTATGCCTTTCTCAATTGTTGCAAAGGACGTAAATACTAAGCAAGTGGTAGAGAATATGAAGGGTAACTTTGAATTATCATTACAGTTGCATGAAACAGGCAATGATTCTTTTTTGGTGAATCAACATGTAGAAAACTTTGCTGAAAAATGCTGCCTAAAGGCAGCAAGTGAAGAAAACTCGTCTGTGGAAAAGGGAACATTTCAAAGAAGGTGTTACAATAGCCAGAAGCTTGCTCCTGACTCATGTGAATATCACAGCACCTTGGAAGAATTTTTGAAAGATAAAGAGAAATGCACAGGTACAGTTCTGCATAGCTGTGAAACTTTGAATGTGACTGATATGCGTGAAAGCTTGGAAGAAAATTCTGATTTTCAAACTCAAAGTAAGGATTGCACTGAAAACAAGACATCAACTGAAAGCGCATGCCAAAGGATCGTGCAGGAAGATATCTGTATGAGTAGCATAGAGCTAAAAGACGACATGCTTGAGGAAGCTCGTGGATTGAGCAGAACTCAATCATGGGTAAGTGGTGCTTTGGCATCTTGTGAACTTCGTAACACAAGCACAGACGAAATATTCCTAAAGGACAACAGCACAGAATTTCAGATTTCACAACAGTCACTAGGGAATAAAGGTAAAGTACGCAACTATTCAAATTCAGATAGCAAAAGCAGTGTCACTTCTGTGTCTGTGGAACATGAGGATATGAATAAAGTGGACTCGAACTGTAGACAAGACAAACAACAGGCTGCATGTTCCTTCCATGCAGTGGAAGATCAGTGGAATGCAGGGACTGACTTGGATGCAGTAGCTGGGGATAGAATAGAATCTGTGAAACAGACAAAATTTGAAGTTCATCCAAATGAAACGATTAATAACAAGACAGAAAATGTAAAACAGAATTCTGATGCTAATGTTATTGATCGTGACAGCAACAGCTTAAATTTCTATAAAGACTTGACTCGTGATCAAAATACTTGCTCTGGGTTTGCTGTACCTGCAGTTCTGGACAGTTGTATGTACAAGAGTATAAAATTAATAAACGACTCTAAAACTTCTGAGGATACTAATATTTTTCATACTAGAACTGCTGAAGATACTAACCTTTTTCATAAAGACCTTGATTGTTTACCTTCATTGTGTCAAAATTCATATTCTCATGTGCATCATAAACCAGTGGAAGAGAGTCAGTTATGTAACCGTGCCAGCCCAGAGCCAGAATTCAGGAATACCCAAGGTTCTTCTGGGCCCGTTACTGAAGTACAGTCAGAAACTCATGAAAAAAGTGCGTGTGATGTAAATGAACGTAATCTTCAGAATGAAGAAAAACAGTGTGTCAGTATCCACTCAAAGGAGGAAAACCTCACTGTTGCTAGTCTGTCGGCTGGCACAGTAGAAGCTTTTACCACTGGGAATTCAAAGCAGTTAGAAGTCAAGTCTACTGAACCGAAAAATACCAGTTACGTATTAAACACTCAAACGAATGACTTGACCACAAGTTCTGAACAGTCAGAGCACAAGGTTTTCTCAAACGGAGAGCTTGGAGCTTTTGTTGACCCAGAGCAGGTAGACAAATATGCTGCTACTCCTTCATATGAAATACACAGCGCCTCTTCTGGTGCCAAAGGATTTCAGGGAGGCAGTGAGAGGTGTGTGTTAGATCTGGTGGAAGATGTATTGAGTAACCAAGAGTGTTCCTATAAACTGGACAGACAAAATCCCCAAGTTGAAATATGGTCACACTTCTTAAGTCTGCAGGGTGGCAGTGCTGATTTGACACACCAGCTGTTTTCTGACTGTGTCGCTGCAGATAATGGTCAATATCTGATGGGCTTTTTATGGAATAATAAAATTTCTGACAGAACTGTAAAGAATGCCAGACGACACAAAGGTAGCAAAAACTTCCAGAACAAAACTGAAGATTTAACAGGTGCATCATATGCGGTGGGAAGATACCCTTATCAACTGGTAGCATCAGAAAATGTTGGTATTTGGGGATGGCAAGATGAAGATGAATTTGTAAGTATTCTGCAGAAGTGATTTGATGTTAAAGCTTGAGGCTGAAGCTTTAATTGAAATAAGTCAAACCTTGGTTTCTTTAAATAGTTAACAGTTTCATTATGAGTTTCTTTTGTCCTGAAACTGATCAATCTCTTTCCTTTGCAAAATGTAATGTTAAACAGAATATACAGAATAATACAAAATGTTACTAAATATTGATATTTCCTTTTTGGTTGTTTACCTTGTCTGAAAGCTTAAACCTTGGGTAAAGTGTCTTGATTGTGAATTCTCAATCTCTAGATGAACTTGAGACGAACACTTCAGTGTGTGGAAGGCTGTTAATAGTGCTCTTTACCTTCGTATAGGAAGAAATGTTTGTGGATTTCGTGAAATCTTAAAGTTGTTGCTTGATAGCAGTTAGGAAACCTTTTGCTCACTTCTGGAGATCTTCTTCTGAAGTGCTGTAGAAACGAATGGCTGCAGGAGGAGCATGGGGAATGAGCTAGACTGCATCTTGGCTAGCTGGGGTAAGAAAGCAACAAACATGACCTGTGGCAGCTGCTGCTCTTCTTCCTCTGCCTCTGAGCAGAGCCGGCGCTTAGCATTGTTCTCCGCACTGACCGCGTTACGGCAGCTGCTCTGACCTTGCCCAGCAATTGCAGTGCCAGCAGTGGATCACGCTAGCAGCTAAGTTTATCTGTTAGGGGAGCTTTTTGCATTAAAAAATGGAAACTGGTGGAACTTGTTGTCATCTTTGAATCCTTACTATTAAAGTAGTCATGTCCAACATCTTTTCTACTTATTAACAGCCCTTTCTCTGTTATTTAATACATGTGTTTGAGTTTCCTTATGTTTTCCTACCTTCTGGGTTTGCTTTCCATGCACAATAATAACTTAGCTGGGTGCAAATGTTCAGAATTATCAAAGCTCTACGGAGATTTGAAGTGCCGATGTTGAACTACATGATGTGCCTAGCATTCACAAAACAAATTTTAATAAGTCTAAGTAGTATGTGATATCAGGAGTACTACTCTTTCGCAATATGTTAATCATATTAACACATACCAAAGATATGGACATGGAATAAAATAATGCATTTTGCTTGAGCGGTAGCAAAATAAGAGAAAACTATTACAAAAAAATATTGTAGATGTTGGCACTGCAGAGAGCAGTCTCTGAAGTGCAAATATAACTCTTCATATAACAGTTGTATATCTGTATATATTACCATTAAACGTAATGATTTCCAGTCCAGGTTAAAAGAGGTAGTTAAACCATTGTGATCTGGAACTGGTAATTTGTTCCTTTTTGTCTTGCCTAGGGAAAAAAACTACCCTAATTTTTTGCTAATGCTGTTTCTTCTCTGGAAGTAAAGGTAGTTGCCACACATCTCATGCACAGTTTTCTGTAATGCTTCCTTAAAACTATTTGTTATGTACTAATGAGAGTCCAAAGGAAAACCAAGCATAGTTTTATATTTTATTTTGTTCTTTCACAGAAGCGGATGAAATAAAATTGTTGTTATTGTTAACGTGTGTTAGAGACTTGCCTGAAGTTTAGGGCAAGTTCAGGTTGCGTCAGTCTGTCAAAAGCAGAGAGTGAAATGTCTGTTGTAGTTTGTGCCGCTTGGCTAGTATTTTCTGGTGTTTCTTAATCAGGAAAATGAATTTCGTGCTACACAGTTCAGGTATTTTTGTACCTAAAATCACAATTGGATGTCAACTCAGTCAATATGTTCAGGTGTGAAAACACCTGGCACTACCATATTAAGATGTATGTTGGGTACTATGCTTTGAAATATGTACATGCACATAGATGTGTGCTGTGTATCCACAAAGCGCATAATCAAAATAAAAATTTCTTTTGTAGGAATCAGCCAAGGTTTCTGAGTTAAATCCTAATGCAAAGGTGTGGGGAAATCATATGTTACATTTGGAAGCAAGTGGTGCCACTGATGGTAGTGTGAGCAAAACGTGGGAAGAAATACCTGACCAGCCTCCAGATTCCTGTAAAGAAGGTATGAATAACATAGTCTTTAGGCTGTTGCTCAAGTGAAGGTTAAAAATCAGTGCAGAACTCTTTCAACTTTTATTTTGTATTTAAAAAACGAATGCAAGTATGTAAGCAACTCTTATCCTTGAGATTTAGATTCAGCTATGTTGTTACTGTGCTTGGAAGGAAGATTTTTTGAGTATGTTACCTCTGTGATCTCCGCTACAGGACTGGATGCCAATGGAGGCAGCGACAAAAAGCATCAGAATGCAGTGGTGACAGAACTGCAGGAGCCGTCGCCAGCTGTTTCGGTGTCAGACCAGACAGATATGAACCCTTTGGCTCTCGATCATTCTGAGTATGAGTCTATGCATGAAACTGCTCAGACAGGTAAAAGAAAGCTGATATTTGTTTGGGCTTGATTTAAAAGAAAAAAAAAGTTGAATAATGAACATCCATTAAAAGATATATATGTGTGTGTGTGTGCATATATATATATATATATATTTGTTCAGTATATGCGTTCTGTAGACGTATCCTAGTGGAAAAAAAAACTCCTTTTTGGTCTCAGGCATGTTTGGAAAACAGTCTTCTTGTTAAGAGAATAGGCCTCATGAGATGCGTACAGAACCAGTTGAAACTTTTGGATGTAACTGAATATTTTCTTCTGAAATATTTCTTCTAATGCAAGTCCCTAGTGCTGATATTTGTATTTAGATATCCACCTGTCTACTCTGCATGCTTCTAGTTGGGTCAAGTGCTGAGATGAAATTCACATACTATTTGTCTTTCACAAGTATTATTGTGATAAGTTTAGTGTGTTTAAAGATGAGCCTAGTACTTAAAATGCTAAAATAAGCAACAACTTAATGTAATTTCTTTGACCTTCATGTTTTTTTTTCCAGTACAGCCGTTAGCAATTGTAGTCTATACCAGATGGCATGTTTTAAGAAACTTCTGGAAACTAGTGTAGAGATTAAGCCATGCTTATATTTCACTGAAATGGACAGAAGGTCTGCTAGATTTGTGTAGGATTACTAGTTCAACTGAGATAACGGATGAAGAAGAGGAGAATGTGCTGTGGGTGTTTCTGTTTTGAGATTCCTGAGAGGTCTGCCCCTTATTTATTGTGGCTAGCTGATGATAACATGTATTTAAATAACCAGAATAGCATCCATAATATTTGGAATAAAGATACCTGGAATTAGACACAGTTGCTGGCATCATTCTTACTTGTGTTGAAAACAAAGTTCTTTTGACACTTCTACTTAAAGGTGCTATTGTGGAATAATAAATAATAACTGGCAAATAGAAATTACATTAACGGTGCCTAGCACTCTAGAAGGGTACGGTTTTCCTCAACTTATGTTAGAACTTAATCAGCATATGCTTTACTTGTCCAAAGCAGTTAATTTCTTACAAGAGGTGAATAGTGTTATAAAGCAGCTGAACAGCAGGTTGCATCTATTCTATTTGATAAATAGTCAATAGTCATATAAGTGGTTCCGACTATTGTCTGTTCTTCATTATTATATTTAAAAATGCATGTAATTTTGGTCTTATCAAATAATGTTTGCTAGGTTTTGTCCAAGCAAGAAAGAGGAGATGAGGGAAAGGGAATACTGGTTAGTATGCAACATACATATTTTTCAGATGTTGGCATTATCTGCCTCGAAATAGAACGTGGGAAGGACAATACTGGCAGGAATTTTAAAAGTTGCATTAGGAAGAAGAAAGGTTAAGGAGAGCTGAAAAAAAGGATGAAGGTTACTGAAGAAGGGAAGGGTATAGAGGGTAATAGTTTGTGTGCAATAGCTTTAGCTAACTTACATTTAGAATCACAGAATCATTAAGGTTGGAAAAGACCTCCAAGATCATCCGGTCCAATCATCACCCTACTGCCAGTGTCACCCACTAAACCATGTCCCTAAGCACCACGTCCAACCTTTCCTCTAACTCCCCAAGGGATGGTGACTCCACCACCTCACTGGGCAACCCAATGCCTGACTGCTCTTTCTGAGAAGAAATGTCTCCTCATTTCCAACCTGAACCTCCCTGGTGGAACTGGAGGCCATTCCCTCTAGTCCTATCACTGGTTACCTGTGAGAAGAGGCCGACCCCCAGCTCCCCACACCTTCCTTTCAGGTAGTTGCGGAGAGCAATGAGGTCTCCCCAGAACCTCCTCTTCCCCAGCCTAAACACCCCCAGTTCCCTCAGCCGCTCCTCACAGGACTTGTGCTCCAGGCCCTTCACCAGCTTCATAGCCCTTCTCTGGACACGCTCCAGGGCCTCGATGTCCTTCTTGTAGAGAGGGGCCCAAAGCTGAACACAGCACTCGAGGCGCGCCCTAACCAGAGCAGAGTACAGGGTGACAATCACCTCTCTGGTCCTGCTGGTTACGCTATTCCTGATAGTGTAACATGTTACTGAACACTTTAGTGTGGCTTTTAGAAATTTATAAAAGTTCTGATCTTTAAACAGTTCTCCAACTGACACTTTTAGCTTTCACTTGACTGACTATAGCATACTGGATCCAAACTAAAATGAACAAAAAATTGGTTTCCATGCAATAATTTGGAAGCCTTTGCAATAATTTGGAAGAAAAAAACTTCTTTTCCTTTGCTGAGAGGTGGTTAATGATTACATTTCTGTTGTTAATTGATCACACCTGTTGATATTCCATAACTACATTTTAAAAACCTTTTCTGAATTAGTATATCAAGAATTTAGAGCAAGAACAGAAGAAAGAATGGATATGCCTCTTGCATTGCGTTCTTGCTGTGTTCTTGGGTTTAGTCAGCTAGAAATTGGCTTAGTTCCTGAGGCTGGAAGGTACGTATACGAGCTACATCAGTTCAGTATTTACTGTGATGTGTTTGTAGCTGTTCGTCTAAAGCTGTTTCAAATCTCTGTGTATATGGTTTTCTTTTGTCTTAAATAAAGTGTTCCCTTTGCAGTTTTATTGGGTAGTGAACTATAATACTCAAATGTTTACTGAACTTGAAAATTGTTTACTAGATAGACAGCCAGTAGTAAATATGATGACTTGATTAAAATATCTGTCGTTTAATAATATAGCAGAACTAAATTTTAACCTTTTTTTTTAATTCTAGGTGGAAACGAACAGTTGCAGCCAGAGGGGCAGGAAGATCTACGAGAATTACTGAAAAAAACACTGGAATTCTGCTTATCTAGGTATGTATATACCTACATGTAGCAAATTGGTGAATTACCAACAAGATCTCATACCAAGTTTGGCATGTATGTTAATATATTTCACAACTACCACTTAAAACTGATTGGAAAGGATGAAAATTTGGGGAAGGTAGCACAAAAGTCGTATTGATGGTCCTTTTAGTATGATAGAGTATCATATTTGATGTACCTCCTAAAGCTCATGTGAAACTTCTGAGGGTAAAACTTAAGCTAGTAGATATATTGCTTTGAAGTAAGAGTTGTTAGAATATACCTGATGTGTAACAGCTTGTATTGTTACTGGGTTTCTCTTGCAAATTAAAACTGGGTAGCTTAACCCATGTGATAAGCTTTGAGTAAACTAATCTTTTAAAATTTGGCTTGAAACAGACTAGGGTTTTTGTACGTGCATCTGTAGATTCCTTTATCTTTTAATGATCAGTTTAAAAAAATTAAGGGCTTTGAAACGTACACATTCCAGTATAGACCGATACAAGCTTATCAAAGCCGTTTGTTCTCAGTGCTTGTTTCTAGTTTAAAAAAATGCTAAACACCTGCTTTAGTAACCTAGAAAAACTCCTAATCCATATGTTCCTGCATCGCCTGTTGCAATCAGTGGTCACTTGAAGTAATAAATGCTTATCAGTATTACATGTTTGTGGGGGTAATGTGCTGCCTTAACAGGAAGATGCCAATACTGTTGCATGAAGGAAAAAAAAAAGTCATTTTCATGGTTTCTGGGAGGTGAAACAGCTGAACATGGTAAGTTGAATGGGCTGGGGAACTGAAAACACTGAAAAATACAGCTTACTGCAGGAATGTGTCTTCTACCCAGTTTTTGTCTCAAGTTTATTAAAGATCACAAAAAGCTACGTCTATGACATGTCCCATGTCCCCATTTTTTTCTCTCCCAACAGAGAAAATCTTGCCAGTGACATGTACCTTATATCACAGATGGACAGTGATCAGTATGTGCCAATAATGACAGTAGCAAACCTTGATCATGTCAAGAAACTCAGTACTGATATGGATTTGATTGTTGAAGTGCTGAGATGTAAGTAAAAACAGCTCAACGCTTGAATGCATTTTGGTAACTGCTGTAGGACTATTAATCAGGATTTTCAGTAACTTATCATTTTGCTTGTCAAGTATTACAGTAAATTGTCATCCTTTTTACTGTAAAGCTTAAAGAACAGGCATCTTCCAGTTTAGACCATCATGTTTTTGGAACAGTAGCCCTGTAAAAGCTACTTCACATTTGAGGTATTGAGTAATGATCTATGTAAATGAGAGTAATGTGAGTTTAGGTTCTCAGAAAAGGCTACTGGACGTTACCCCTAAAGTAAGAACTAAGGAAGGACAAGACTCAATGTGCAACTTAAAAGGTATAACTAATGACCTGAGGTTTCCTGGTCTGGAAGCGTAGGAAAAGAGTGGAGAGTTCAAGGTACACGTCTGTTCAGTTTCAAGTGTTTGAAATTATCAGCAGTCTTCTATTATTTCTTAATATTTTGAAATATTTAAAGTTTAACACACACAATTTTGTTGTAAAAATGTGTCCACAGCATCTTCTGGTGTGCAAAGCTATTATGATTGCTGACAGCTAAAATACATTTTTTTTTTCCTCTCTTAGCGTTGCCTTTAGTTCAAGTGGATGAGAAGGGAGAAAAAGTTAGGCCAAATCAGAATCGCTGTATTGTGATTTTACGTGAAGTACCTGAATCTACCCCCATTGAAGTAAGTAATTGTTTAGTAGGAGGAACGTTTCTTACTTAATATTTGGAAGTTAGATTTTTTTTCCCCAGGTTTTAATAAGAGCATCATATTTCTTACTATGTTTCTCATTACTGTCTGCATTTCTAAGCCTTAGCTTATAGTTTTTGTTTGGATAATAAATATATTTGATAGAAGCATATCACTCAAAGACTGCAGTAAAATCTGTAACTCTAAAGAGGGCTGAATAACTGATGATGCTGTGTGTTCAGTAGAGATACCATAATTTTCTTGGACTCTGGCGTATCCATACACACTTAGCTCTTAGCTATTTGGATAAATAGCAAACAAAGATGAGAGAAGATAAATCTTGGGATGGAAAATGGCATTGCTGCACCTTTTCAGGGTAAAGTTCATAAAGCTCTGCAAACATTCCCACAATGCTGAAGGTAAAGGTGTCAACAAGTCGCAAAGGATCTTGCTAGCTTGTGGAATGGGTATAAGAGTGGTGAGCTTGATTTTTTTGAATGTGTAAGTAGTACTGTTAGATTAAAAACTCATAGTAAAGAAATAAGTGGCCTAGAGAGACTGGAGCACAAAAGAAAATGCTCAAAGGAATCAGAGGGAAGAAGTTAGATGTGTTATGTACACTGCTTAAAAATATCAGCTGCTTTTAACTTTCTAAATGAAATGTAGCCTTTCAAAGACTGCCTGGCTTTTAATATAATATATTGTTTTTCTTACTGTCATCAGTTTGTCAGGTTGGATATATTAGCACTGGGTGGTCTCTCTTAAATGCTTAAAAACAAAAACAAAGTTCTGAGAAGTCTGAAGTGAAATGTTTTTATACATTGTGTTTAAACTTGTGGGACTGGAAAATCTAGACTTAACCAGCCAGGCTTAACAGGATACATTTTCTGGCTGAGCATGGTCAGGCTTTATTTAAGCAGCAATGTTCTGACCTACTGTAAGGCCCCCCAAGCTGCATTGCTTTTTGATGCTGGTTGACTCCATTCAGTGACAAAATTGAATAGTATGCAAAATAATAAAAGTCCAAGGTGTTTTTATATAAAAATCAGTTCATTGTTTTTCATGTAACATAAACCCTGCTCTCAAATGTATTAATCTGTAGCCACTTGAGTCAAAGTGTATCTCCAAATTTCTGCCAAAAGGTCAGGGATCTCCTATCCCATGCAGTATGGACAAGTTTGTGTGGCTTCATGGATCTGGGAACAAGGGACGTGCAGACATTGTTCTGGATCAGCTTCCTCATCTCTCGTGGACACTGGTGCCTCACAAAAGGAGGGAGGAAGAAGTGGTTTTATGCAGGAGTGATAAGGTGCAACAGCTTTTCAGAAGAATTCTGCACTTGATGCCAAATTTACTTGTCTCTCTGTGGCCTAAATAGCTTATCTCCCCTAGCTCAAGGGAGCAAGCAGGAGCTGATTTGATATGGCCTAGACAGTTAGACAGAGCTTCCCTCTATTTCTTCAAACTACCAGGGAGCTTGGAGAAAGAACACTTAGAGCAGGGAGCTTGGAGAGAGAACACTTAGAGCAGGTGTTCTGAAGTTCTCAGTTCCTGTTCTATAAGCTGAAAAGTGCTTTTAATTTTTCTTACCAGGAATTTTTGAATCCTGTTTCAAATTGATGTTTTCTTTTGTCTGTCCACTTCTTCTCTCCCACACTTTCCTTTTCCTTCTTGTCAAAACTGCTCTCCTTAGGAGGTTGAAGCACTTTTCAAAGGAGATAATTTGCCTAAGTTTATCAACTGTGAGTTTGCCTATAATGACAACTGGTTCATCACGTTTGAATCAGAAGCCGATGCACAGCAGGTAACACTTTATTTTTTGAAGCATTTGAAATTAAAACAGGAAACAAGGATGAAATGAGGGAGGATTGACTGGGTTATAGAATCGTAGAATGGCTTAGGTCGGAAGGGACCTTAAAGATCATCAAACTCCAACCCCCCTGCCACGGGCCCTCCTGGAAGAGGTGTTATAAGCCATAATACAAATGTGTAAGAACTTAAGAAGAAAAAAATCCTTTAAAAATCAGTAGTGCTTCCCATTAGCTGATACTCAGTTATCAGTACTATTAAACATAATCCTTTAAGTTTTATCTTGTTTGCATATCCTGGCTTCCTGGCCAAAGCTATAATACTATGTACTAAGAGCATTGATATTTTAAATGACGCATTGAAACACTTCATTTGTAAGACTTAAAATCTTGTTTTAATGCTACTGAAGCACTTCTGCAGTGATAACTTAAATCTGGCCAAATGCAGATTAAATATGAGGGTTTTCTTTAGTCTAACATTAACGGACACTTCAAGAATTATTGTTAGGCTTAGCCTGTCAAAACTTAACTTGCCTTTGTTTAAACTATATTTGACAAATTTTACAATGACTTTTTAAAGGCTTACAGATACCTTAGAGAAGAAGTGAAAACTTTCCAAGGAAAACCCATTAAGGTAAGTAGAGCTTTCAGTTTTATTTTTGTGTGTGTGTGCATATGTTCTGTTTTATTGTGGGGGCCCACTTGTGTTTTCTGATATATATTAAGGTGGTCCAATCTCAGCAGCCATTTGACCTGGAGATTGGTTTTGAAATGTAGCAGATGCTGTTATACTTCTCCTTTTCCTCCTTTCTGGCAGCAGTATGTCCAACCCAGCATCAGGCCGGCAGGGAAGCATTCAGCAGTTCCTGCCTTCCTTGAAGGAGAGAGCAATGACTGACAAGTGTCCAGTTTGAGATCTGCTAGTTTGAACCATCCTGATTACATTTGAAAGGCTGCTGTAATAAATAATCTAATCTCCTTTGCAGGCAAGGATAAAAGCAAAGGCAATAGCTATAAATACATTTTTGCCAAAGAATGGATATAGACCTCTGGATATGAACCTCTACACGCAGCAGCGTTACACAACATCCTTTTACTTACCTCCAGTATACAGCCCCCAACAGCAGTTTCCGTTGTACAGCTTAATCGCCCCACAGACCTGGTCAACCACACACAGCTACCTTGACCCTGCTTTGGTAAGTCTCTTGCTTAAGAAGCAGTTAATTCTGCTCAAAGTTGGTATTTTTGGTAGGGAGTCTTGATGTTGAGGTACAGGAAGGATACGTATCCTAAAAAGGGTAGTTTTAAGATGCTGATTCTTCTTGAAAAACAGTTCTTCAAAATTCTCCACGATGTACAAGATTGAGAATAGCATCTGTTCTTAAACTGGAGCAAGATTCTCTTCTTAACCTTTCAGGTTTTGAGGCAGTAGTTCTTTCCAGATATAAGCAAGTTTTCTTTTGATAATGGCCAAGTAAAGACTTCTTTCAGTAAAGGTCAAAAATCTTCTGAGAAACTAGATCTTCAGAATATGTACATGAATACCAGAAAAAAATCTGTACTGAATAACTTTAATGTTACCATATCACATAAATGAGGATGATTTAGTGTCTTGGTCTTCCAGCAGGGAAGTTCTAGCTTAACCTGCTAAATTCCCTTAAGAACATGCCAAACAGGATAAAATATTTTCTGTGCATCTTTTTGGCAATAAAAAATAGAATTAGTTCTGTTAAGCATTTTAAAAGTTTTTTAAATTATTTTTCAAATTCTTTAAAAAAAAAAAAAAGGGTAAGCCTTAGAGCTAGAGTGGTAGCAGTAAGTCCTTTTATACTGTATTGGGACATGGATCCTGCAGTGAGTGTTCCATCTTTTCCTCCACTATGACATTCTTGGCTCATTTTAGTCTTCCATTGTCATCCTATGGAAATTAATATGAATATAGTTTTCTGTTAATGAGTCGGGGACTAATGTTGTCCTCTGTTGGAGCCGCTTTGTCCCCTCTATAAATGCCTCTTTGCTCGCCGCTGAAAAACTAGGGTAGTAATGCTTCAAAATCAGAAGCTTTTTAGTTTTTTTTGGCAGAGGATGAAAGTGTCCTTGAACAAACTTGAGCAAACTTCCTGTGTACCAAACAGCAAGCTAATTAAAAAGTTGGTGTGCTAAACACTTCACACATAGGGAAGGCAGCCAGAGCCCTTGCAGGGGAAGGATTTTTAAGGGGGATGAAGAATGTGGAGGAGACAAGGTAACGAGCATAGTGAACAATGTTATTCTAAGAGGCAGACATGTTATTAAGCAGCAGCTAAAACGAATGTGGTTCTTACTCTAGAAAAATGAAACCCAGCTATTGCACAAGTCTTGCTGTGGAATAGTGGAGTCGTTTGGTAGCACCGATGCACGTGTAGATTGATTGGCCACAGGTTCAAGCACAACATAGTGTGCATCTGCCTTAAGTTATCGTGGAACTTCGTACTCCTGAAAGCTTACTAGTCCTGGCTTTTGCGGGAAGACTTTAAAAGTTGGTCAGCGTTAAAAGTTCTCATACCTTTCTTAGTAAAAATAGGAAAATTAACTGGCAGAGCATTGCCTCCCACTGTGTTGAGGCATATTGCCATTGGTTGGCTGCACTTCTTTACAGCATTTGGCTGCAGTTTGTGTACATGAATGTAGTATGATGTTTATTGAACCTTCGTGGTGGTTTCACACAATAGAAGAAGCTATATTTGAATAGAAATCATTTGTGAGGAGAACAGGGACCAAGAAGAACAATGATACTGCAATAATTTTCATGAGACAAGATTGCAGTTTGCGTGTAGAGACTGGTGTGCACATATGCCAGAAGTTTCTCTCGTCTTCTGCTTCAGCATAAATGCTAACTGTTCTTTCTCATCTCTAGCTTGTGATGAAATACACACAATAGTGTGGGCTTAAAGCTTTAATTCTGAAACTAGAGTATGGCAGCATGGCCTCCAAATTTTAAGATTACCTACTTCTTCATCAAGTACATAATAGTATTTGAAAAAAGATCTGTCTTTTACTATTTGTAAAAATAGGTGTACTTTTGAGGAATCAAATTAATTCTGTGCAGAAAGCAAATTAAGGCATTTGTCATTATTGCAAAATGGAAATATATATTTTTATCTCTAAAAGGATCATCCCTCTAAAGAAAGAAGAGGTAAATATTGCTAGTATCCATTTAAGCGATGAATTAAACGGATTTTCCTTTTCTGCATTCAGTGTTTTTTCATTATTCAGGTTCAGTAGCTGTTTGCTAGCTTTGGTTGAATTTACAGTGTTCAAGTTATAAATATCAAAGCACAAAGCACTTCAAAGCAGTGTTTTGATGAAACTTTGTTCCTTCATTAAACTTAAGGGTCTGGTTTCGGAGTCAGAGGTAGCATTTGCTAACATGCACTAGGTTAGGCAAACAGTAGTTTGGGATGACAGCTTTGGTGTTTTCATTGATTAGTGATTTGCTCTAAGTTTCACAAGAACAAAGACAAGCTTTTTTAGACAAGTTTACAGATCCATTTATAGGAAACTGTTAATCCCAGCTGTTTTTGGAAGATGCAGTCTTTTTCATCATTTAATTATGTACAGAAAGAGTGCTATGTGGAAGTTTATTCCTGAGTATGATATAAATGTTAATTGAAAATAGTCTTATTCTTCTGCATTTGAGTTATTTCCAGGGAGAGAAGACGATAAGCAAGCATTTGCTATCGCTAATAATACTTCCTAAATGAAACTCATTCATACCCTTAAAAAAAAAAAGTACACTAGTGATGTTGGGGAAGCTGATATGAATGTGCTTCAAATTGAGGTATCTTGTTAATATCAGATGTTGATATGCACCCACCCCCGTAAAATCTTTTGCTAATGCATTTTCTTTTGGGAATGAGACAGTGAGTAACATGTAGTTTAAGTTAGTAAGATGCAAAAAGAATCAGATCTGTTTAACATTCATTAGCTCTCTTGGCTTTATGTAGGTGTCATGTGGAAGATAACTAACTAGAATGAGGAACTAATGGAGAAGGTTTATTTTAAGGAGTGATTTGCATATAAATAAGAAACATTTACATGTTGTGTACATTAGAGACTAACAATGTATGGCTGCAGGGTTAGAGATGCTTCATAGTGTGGTCTGAAGTAAGAGGAGGAGTGCTTACAGTTGAGAATTTTGGCTCAATATTTCTCAATACTTTTAACAAGTCAGAGCTTGAATATATGTATATAGTGGCTGTGTTCTCAAAAAAAACACCACAAAAACAAAACAAACAAACAAAAAAAGCATTTTGTGAGATGGTTACAAGGTACTGGGCAAATGCTCTACTGCTGTTTGAGACATTCTTTCAAGTACTGACCTGTGTAGAAAGATATAAAATACAAGGCTCAGAGAAAATAGTATACAGTTTGCTTACAATTATGAGCATGCAATATATATTTTTTTTTTTAGGTAACACCATTTCCAAATACTGGATTTATCAATGGGTTCACATCTCCAACCTTCAAGCCTGCTGCTTCACCACTGACTACACTCAGACAATACCCTCCCAGGAACAGGCAAGTTCAACTTAGCTTTTAGCCATATATACACGACTATATTACCCGGTATATGGGGTTTTAATCTACTTATCTTAGAAACACCACCTAACTTGAAAATACTTGTGAAACTGAACTTGGTGCAAGGTTAAGTGACAGCAAAGGCCAGATGGTGTTGCTATTGTTAGTGAACATGCTGCTTCTAATTGCAAATGGACTGTCTGAAAGCTGAGAACTTGTCTGTTCCATGATTTAATACGTTCAGATAAAATATTCTGAACAATGGCAAGTGACCAGCAGTATTACTGATCTAGCATTTTCAGTTTCAAGTAGTTTTTAGTTAAGCCAGAGTTGAAAATACAATGGAAAGGTTAACTTGATAGTTCACATGGCCTGTTCAAATGAATATTTTAACATGTAAACGAAATGCTCGATAGAGGACCAAAGATTTTGCTTCTTCTGAATTCTGTGTATAGACTTAGGCCTCAGAAGATCTATCATAGTACGTATGTTGAAATGACTTTTGAATTTGTAGGAATCCTAGCAAGTCCCATATACGACATACAATACCCAGTGCAGAAAGGGGACCTGGGCTTCTAGACAGTCCTACAATATTCAACTTTTCTGCTGATCGTTTAATCAATGGCGTCAGGAGTCCACAGACGCGGCAGCCGGGACAAAACAGGACACGGATGCAGAATGCTACTACGAGTTACACCAAGAGGGAAGTAGGAACTGGACGAATGGAACAGACCAGCGTGGACTCGTCTCCTGGATTAGGTAGAGGAAGGTGAGTGTGCTTCTGTAGGTGTCTGCTGAAGAACATGATATTGGTGCTGCTGCTTTTACTAAAAGAGGAATGCTATCGGTACTCTTCTCATTACTATTTTAATCTGAGACTCTCTCCTCATACCTAAAATCTTGGAAAGTACTTCAGAGGAAGTCCTAAATAGAGAAATAAAATGCAAAGTGGAATTGCATACTTTCCTACCAAATGAAAGCCATTAAAGGCACCTGATGAACAATTTACATAGATCTAATCCTCTATGCTTTCTTTAGGTGTTGTAGGAAAGTTTTTTGCATGTTTGGCTTTAATGAAGCAGTTCTGCCATTCCATTGTCACAATGTAGATCGTGCACCTGAATCTGTACCAGCAGAGCTTATTCTTAATACTTTCAGTCGAAAGACCAGAATTTTACCCATATTAGATGTTTACAATGTCCAAGATGATGGCTTTGTATGGAGGGAAGAAGAAGGATTATGTGCAACTAAGAAAACCTATTGTTGTGCAGTTTGAGGGGCGGAGACTGAAAAGTGATGGCAACAATTTTAATTTGAGAATTTAGCAGGTTTATCTTGGAATTTTTGAAATACAGTGCAGTTCTAATAAGTGCTTTATAAAAGTACTTTCTTTAATGATGGTTGTGCTTTTGTCTCCAATTAAATAATTTTGAGTTGCTTACAGAATTGAAAGATAACTAGAGTCTTTTGCAGATGATCCTGTATTAAACTTCTGTGTTTAAAAAAAAAAAACAAAACAACTTTTCCCCTGGCTATTCAAAGGTTTTGTCTAAGCATTAGACATATTTGGCACTGAGATGCACTTTTAACTCATGAATTATTTGCAAATAGTGTGTTATGCTGACTTGTATAAAGTCTGTACGTTTATTTTAATGAGTTTGCTAACCTTTCCCTAAAACATTCTAGACAGGTTATTAAGAACTGAAGATGAATGAAATAGTGATTCAAACTAATTTCTCTATTCATGTAAAGGCGAGGTTCTGATAACTGTTTTCTTTCCCTTAGGAAAAACTCGTATGGCTACCGAAAGAAAAGGGAGGACAAGTTTACGGTGAGTTTTCATGATCGCATTCAATTATAATTAAAGTGGGGTAGCAAGGCAATAGTATGGATATTATGTGTAATAGCAGGTGAGATGACCTATTGCATAAGAACTTGTTTGACTGAAGATAGCTGATTAAATTCACTGGAGTTTACTGCATTTGGGTATCAGAGAAGATTGTCCATTAATTCAAAAGTCAGGAAAAAGTTAAAATTACTCTTTTATCATGGCAAATGACTTCTACCTTAGTGTTATTTTGTCAGTATGATTGACTGTTCGCATTCACGGAGGGCCAACTTTAGCTTAGCTTGAGATTTGATTATCATTCATGTAGACATTGAGTATTTTATAGATCCATGTGTCACATAACGTATAGCTAGAATGTTAGTTATGAAGAGATCAGTTATATTTCTTAAATCTAATACCTCTCCCTCTTTCTCCCTTTCTACTTCCAACTCTGAGTTTAAAAAAATAAAAAAAAAAATAGTTCTAGTTCTCCTTGGAAGGACAGAGCTGTTTTTTCAGGAACCATATTGTCATCCTTCATTTATAGGGAGTGTATGAGAGATTCTGCTTATGCAAGAGGCACTAAGGTGTTCAGGACCACTTGTTAAGGGTGGATATACTAACGCTTGAAATACTGTGATTTTTGTGAACTTAAATTCAAGGTAGATACCTAAATAAATACTTAAAAAGTCTGGACTTATTTCTTTCTTCTACCCACTAGCTATATTTTTATAGTGCTTAGGGTTTGGTTTGCTAAAACCAGACACTTCTCTGCAATTCATTTCTGCTTCACGTGGCAAGTTCATGAAGTCTCACTGGATTATTTCACGATTCACGTTACAGTTGCAGAGAAATGCCACTGCTTGAGCCATAACACATTCTCAGAAGTCTGAAATAATTGCATTTGCATACTGGTGCCTCCTGCTGTTGAGTAGTTTAATGGGACATGGATAAGAAAGAACGTCAAGGCTTTAGGAAGTATAACAGGGCAAGTGGTTCCTTTTGGTTCTTGTCAAACTTCTCAAAACTCAGTAAGATCAGATTACATGTAAGGTTCTCAGTCCTTATTTCTTCTGCTCTTTAAGAGCTGCTTGATGTTTTTTCCATCAATGACTTTTTTTTCCTTCCTTTGAAAGAACAAGGAAGTGGTACAGGTTAGGCATGATGTATAAATGAGTGGCAAGAGCAAGTATTACCTGGGGCACTCTTACTGAACAAAGAGGTTCTTCAGACTCAGCTGACTTTAAAGGTTGTTTTAACTTTAAATGTAAAACTGGTAAAACTGACTTCTTTGGAAGTCAGGTCTACCAGTTCCCTTTTCTCAGCAGCAGGCTTTAACTGCAGTCTGTGTAGTCAGGTTCCTTCCAGTCTCTTTTGGCCCGTGAATCTGTACTCTCTACTGTCCCATACTGCAGCTTCAACAAAGGTGGGAGCAGCTGCACGCCCTCAGTGCGTACACCGTTAGGTAACGTATCCTGAAGTGAAAGATTGACATTTGACACCTTCAGACTGTACAATCCAGGATCCTATTTCATGTGCAGTGGTTGTGTATTGTATGTAGGACATCAGCACAGCCAGCTGTATTTGAAAGGAGCGATGACTCCTTTTAATTTTTAGAAGGAGCGCTTATAGGAAGAATGCATCCTTGCTTGAGAAAGCACACGAAACCTGAAATTGAGCAGTTTATATCTGAGGCTATATAGGAACATAAGCCAATTACTGAACTTGGATTAAGTTGACTTGAGAAATTTTATGCAGTTGGCAGCTTAAGTTACGTTTAAGTCTTTCCTAGTCCCTCTAATTCAAGATGTTAATATATCCATGCTACTTCTCTCTAACATATTTTTAGGGGGATCTATTTTTTAGGAATATCTAAAGCAGTATCTATTACAGGACTTGAGTCCTGTTTAAGAAAACAAAGTTCTGTGATTTGAAATACTGTCTTAAAAAGGAGAAGGTTGTCCCTCTTGCAGTTTGAGCTGGATAAAGTGTAGTTTCTTTCCATGACCCTTTGATGGGTCACCTAGCTTCTATTTTGGGAGGTTTATACCATTCATTGCTGTAACACTCTTGAATTCTGTCTTTGGAGGGGCATAATGCTGATTTAGTAGCAATCCCGAGGGTTGCAGTTGTTCTTGCTTCTGTGTCTATTCTTTCCCTATTTCCCAACTGATACACACATCTTTTGGCATAGAATGTAGTTTGTGAAGGGATCTCAAGGGTAGTTTTGCATGTCTGTTGCTCTTCGTGAAAAAGAAGGGGATAAAACAGTAAGTAATGCAACACTTTTCCTATTCTGTCTATAAGCATTATTCTCACATTCAGTGATATACCAGTAACTGTTTCCCTTGTCAAAAACAGGAATCATCTCAAAGACAACTTTGCGTTTACTATTTTGAAGCAGAGATCATGTTAGCACGTGTTAATGGGTTAATGGGTAACTTAAGTTACAGTGTATAACATAAGGAATTTAGTTTTTCAATGGAAATAGAACAGTTTTACAAATTCTTACAAGCAGTTTCCATGAGTGATCTTTGCCTGAAGGACTCATTTAGTTCTTGAACTGCTGTAGGTGGTACAGATTTTAACCCAATAATGTTTTTGCCTGGAACTTTGTTTTTCTTAGGTTTAATTAGAAAAGTTCTGCATGTTTCAAAAATAACTTTGCTTATTTGCATTTTTAATGTGAATTCATATGGTCACTTAGTAAATTTGATGAAAAGTGCTGTCATCTACATTAAATGCAAGGCATGCTGTCTTGCCAATTTTTAACATATCTGAACTTGAACGATATAAGATTCTTGTTAACTCTTGTCTTTAACGTAGAATGTTAACAGCAACACATAAATGGGCTTTATATCTGAATTTTCACTATATCATGATATCTAAAAGGGTCTTTTTCTTTTCCATGTCAGTGTATTGTACATCCTGAAAGAAGGGTCAGGGAGAAAACTTAACTATACCAGCAGCACTAAAAGATACTTATGCCATCCCATTTAAATTATAATTAAATACTTTAAGGGCACCAATGGAAAATGAATTCCTGGGTACTGTGATTTTCTTGGGAAGTGGGGTGGGGGAGGTCTGTAGGGCTTCGCATATATAAATCAAATGCAAATTATCACTTATTGTCATGACTTCCTTTTCTGTCATCCAGTGTGGTAACCTCAGCATGTTATTTCTGTTCCAGAGAGGCCAAACACAGTCTCCACCACCCCCAAAACCTCCATCTCCTAGCTTTGAATTGGGTTTATCTAGCTTTCCTCCATTACCCGGGGCTGCTGGCAATTTAAAGACTGAAGACCTTTTTGAAAACAGACTGTCCAGTGTGGTAATAGGAACGTCAAAAGAGAGAGTGAGTAGTCAGTGTTTTCATTGGGAAAACAAAGAATTGCGTATCTCTTGTTCTCAGATTTGGTGTCTTATATGTAAGAAAGACACGGGTCGTGAGAAATGCTTTAAAAAAAAAAAACAGCTGTCAAATGTCGTGCGACTGCCTTCTGCATTTATATCTTAGAATTTGTTGGGTATTCTATTTGAAATGGTGTGGAATACGTGCACCCACATAAGTAGATTATCAGAGATTAGAAAATGTACTCTTTACTGTTCCTGATTGCCTCAGCGTTTTTGATGGACCCATGTGAAAAATGATTAATTTTTGTCCTATTTGAAAGTCAAGACTTCTGAACTGTGTATAAAACACTTTCAAGTGACAAACTTTTAAGTGCTGAAATATAAAGAAGCTGCCTATGTAATCTTAATACACAAAGCATCTCAGCTGGAATAAGAACTGCTATCAAAACCAGCTGGATCCAAGAGTTGCCTTGTCATATTGCACAAAGATAAAATATACCTATGATTTGGCAACTAAAGTTTGCTCTCTAGATACTGTAGCGATGCAGGTGAGAATTGATGTTCAGTAGCTGTTCATAGATTTCATCCTTAGAACTGTGAGTGACAGTATGTTCTCTATTAAGAGTGATACACCCTGTGCACTACTGAACAGCCCAGGCTATGGAAGTTTGTATCATTTAAAATTCTTGCTAGCTCTAATGTTAATTTGTGTTCTTCTAGCTTTGCACTGCTATATCCAGGGGCTGACTTCTAAATGAAGAAGCTAACTGCTGGATATAGCAGTGCAAAGCAACCCAATGAATGCCAAAATCTTCTGATTTTTCCTCTAGAACCTGGACTGTTGCAGATGTGTTTTCTTGTTGCCCAGGTATCAGAGGTTGTTAGGATATAGGTTGGTAAAGGAAAGTAGTGGTAGCAGAGCAGTCCCCATTCGAACAAAATTACACAGACACGGTATTTATTTTGTCTCCTGCATGTAGACAAGAGACAGCTACATTCCAGGGCTGTGTTTAGAAGGAATGTGCAGAACAGTGCCATGATAAGAGCAGTCTTTAATGTGTGCCAGTAATCTAGATTGTGATCTGTTCTTGGCAATCTGTGTATTTGTATTTTACCTGTGTTATTTCTAGAGTGGTTTTAGCTACCATATTTCATGTTTTAAATGTAATTTGAGCAGTCACTATCACTGCTACAATTTAAAACGCATTGCTCCTCCTGTTACAAATCCAGTACTTGCTTTGCAGTGTGCTTAACGTAATGAATTTGCTCTTCTCCCCTGTAGAGGCACTGATGGTTTGTGATACCGTGCAGGTACAATGCACTGTCATGTTTAAGTTTCCCTTGATTTCCTATTTTTATTTTTCTGGGTTCCATGAGTTAATGTCTGTACCATTGTGTGCAAGAGAGGAATTGCACTCTTTCCACGTTGGCGTGAATAATGAATAAGATAGCAGTAACTGGCTTCAAAGAGCAATTGTGTTCTACTAGTAAGGTTAGCATTGGAATCTTGCCAGTTTATACAGGCTACTTTTCATCTTAATCTCAGCAATTTTTTGTTGCGTGACACAGAGTTACGTAGTGCTGAATTAGATTTATGCAGTGCTGCTCTTGTTTTATAGATCAGCAAGACCCGTGTAAAGAAGCTAAGTGGACTTAGGTTTTATGATTTCCAGCAATTGTTAGAGAGGCATCATATCTTTGTGCACTTCAGATGTAGCTCTGGGGAATGGCAGGAGCTAATCATCCCATGTTTTCTAACTGGGAAGCTGCAGCTCTGTCAGATGAGAGGCTGAGAGTTTTGGCCTAGCAACAGTACTTGCATGCCTGCTTCACTTGAAGTTATTCTCAATTAACCGTGTACCTATGAATTTCAATGAACTTGGGCCAGAATACTCAGCAACTTGCAATTTCAAGACTAGGCACATACGGCTACAGTGAGTATGACTATAGAAGCTGTTCCTTTATTTTTAAACATCTGCCTCTTATGGTTCTACTTTTATTTCAAATAAAACTAGGCTTAAATCCAGCATAGTAACCTATGCTGCCTGATTTGTGTGTCATCAAATACCATTTTCTTTTTTAGTAGTGACCACAGGAGTCTTGTGTTTTATGACCTTTGAATGACTGCTGGCCTTAGGGGTAAAAGGATGGCTATTGTGTTCCTTCTGTGCTGGGGTTCCACCATTGCTCTCCCTTCTTTCCAGTTCTGGTTCTAGAATCAGTCAGGTCAGAAGCAGTATGAAAAAGAACACTTTTTAGAACAAGTGAAATGGTTAAAATATTAGAAATACTTTTTTAAAATTAGAGAAAGTCTTGTTTCACTTTTCTTCTTACTTTGTGACAACTTAAATTCATGCGTGCATCTCGAATCTATCTGGCCTTTATCTGGAAGCACCATGTCACTTGACATTAGAACAATCTTGTCAGGGCTGCAGAAAAAGCCTCTTCTCGTAGCAAATCACACTGTAAGCATAGAAAAGGGACTTTGAATTGATGGTCATATCCTAGTTTGCAAAAACTTCATTTTTTAGAGTTGCTTTGGTTTTAGCACCAGCTATCAGGATGGTGCTGAGTTAGAAGCTAGAGCTTTGCAGAAGCTGATTTTTAGTGTATAACTCTGAGAGACTTTTGTCTTAATAAGCTAGCTATGGGTATGTAAGGAGACACCAAGCCGCCTTTGTCACCACCGGATGCAAAATTCCAAGGTCGAAAGAAGTGATTTTGTCATCCAGATATGTCCCACAGGGAAAAAAGCTTCAGACTCCTTGCAAAAGAACCTCGATGTGATTTGTCAGTGTTTCTAAGTAATTGTAAAGGAAAAAACTTTAGTTCCAATCCATATATTGGACCCTTCCAATATATGTAGCTAATTCTTTAGCTTTCTGTAGCTAATTCACAATTTAAAATCAACATATAAACTGTTTCCCGATTGCATTAATCTTCAGGCAAACCATGTTAATTGGATACTATGATTGCCCTTCTGTGCCTTTTTTCTCCTTCAGAACCTTAATGTGGATGCAAGTACAAACACTATTCCATCTGGAATTCCTCGGGAGCCATTGTTGCCAGTCTCTTCTACATTGCCCAGGACGTTTGAAAGGTCTCCTTCGCCAACCCAGTCTTCTGAGTAAGAACTTAATTACACATCTGTAATTATTCTACTCTGTCACGTTTGCATTTGCTGTCATCAGAATGCAAGATGGAACACTGTAAATAGCTTTTAAAATATTGATGAAAGTAATTTTTTGTACTTGTAGTGAAGGCAATAAAACTTAATTTCTGAACAGGATCATAATAGTGATCCAGACGGTCATTCAACAGACAAAAGTTTAGTGTTGTATTTTAGCCTTGGAAAATATTAAAAAAAAATTACTGAGTACTTTACTGTCTTGTATTTAGATAGCCTTGAAGCACAGGGAGTAAATCCATGATCCTGTGGGCAGTATCATTGTCCATACAATAAAGAATCATAGAAGAACAATAAAGAATCATAGAAGAGTTTGGGTTGGAAGTGACCTTAAAGATTGTCTAATTCCAACCCCCCCATCAAGGGCAGGGACTCCTACTGCTAGACCAGGCTGCCCAGAGCCCCATCCAACCTGGGCTCAAATACCTCCAGGGATGGGGCATCCACAGCTTCTCTGGGCAGCCTGGGACAGGGCCTCACCACCCTCTGAGTGAAGAATTTCTTCCCAATATCTAATTTAAATCTCCCCTCTTTTGGTTTAAAGCCATTATCCCCTATCCTGTCACTACACCCCCTGATAATGAGTCCCTCCCCAGCTTTCCTGTATGCCCCTTCAGGTACTGGAAGGCTGCTGTAAGGTCTCCATGAAAAACCCCATCTCCCTCAATTTGTCTTCATAGGAGAAAGAAAGTTTTCAGTAAGACCATTTGGAGGGAGCCTGCAAATCACATTGAGGTGTTCAAGTAACAGGAGTAAGATAACTGACTACCAAAAGCTATCAGAATGTCACAAATACTACTAGGTCATGTCAAATTCCACACTAATATTTATGTTTGATAGTGTTTTTTTAAATGCGATGCTAGTCATAGTGTGCCAGGCAAATTATAGCTATAACTTCACAGTCATACTCAAACACAGTTTCAGTTTCAGAGCCATTATTAGATCAATCACTTATCCTGATGTTTCAGTTTTCGTGAGACTTTTTTCCTGCTGGATGCTTTACAGGGACTCCAAGGTTGTGGATAAACAGCAGAGAGAGACACAGAGCACAGAAAGGGTTTCTTCTTCCACACTCAGTACTGCATGTAAATCGGTACAGGTCAACGGGGCTGCCACAGTAAGTGCCCTTACTGCTTCACTTTCTCTTAATGATTCACTTCGGTGTATTTAACAGAATATTGCTTCTGTTGCTCCCCATTGCTGCTTGATCATATGATACGCAATTAACAGTTCAAACATGTTCAAGATAACTTCCAGTGAATGATAGCGCTACCCGAATTGTCGTCTTACTTGGTGGTTGCCTTGAGGTAGAAGTATTAATCTGTACGTTGATACCTAAACCGGAGTATTCGTGCTCTTTCAGCTGTTGTAGCATTTACCTGAATTAGAAGTATTTTCTCTGTCACAGTATTCCATTGTTCTGGAATAGCGTTCTGCATTTTACCTTGTCTTGCTCCTTGTTTTCTGTACCACTTCTGTAAACTTTATATTCAAACACTTATACACATTTAAGCACATCAGTCACTTGTGACAAAAGGTTTTCCTTTTTTTGTTCATTAAAGTAAATGGTTTTTGCTCAGGATGCTTTAACTCTGCTGTCCTGTTTGCTGTTGATTTCACAGGAACTGCGAAAACCTAGTTATGCAGAAATTTGCCAGAGAACAACTAAGGATCCTCCTACATTGCAACCCCAGAAAGAACAGAAGCCAAACACTGTAGCATGTGGGAAAGAAGAAAGAAAGCCCACAGAAACAATAGAGAAAAACAGAGAACCTCCTCCTGCGAAGTCACATCCTGGACAACCCAAAGACCAGAGGAGACAGTCAGGACGCAGATCGTCCCCTCCAGCTGTTGGCAAACGCTTAAATAAAGAACAGAACACCCCTCCCAAATCTCCTCAGTGATGAAACTAACAACTGGGAGGGATTCAAAAAGAGGTCTGCTTCCCACAAATTAAACCCATGTTCCCACTAAGATACCTGAGAATGAGTTGCTGGTTAGGAGCTTGCAGTGATACTAGGCATATAACAATGCCTGCAAGTTATTTTTCTGTGAAATACTTTTTCCCCTCTTGAACAAACATTCTATTTTTTCTGGATATTTCTGGATAGTTGTTCTAAACCTTACCTTTAGGTTGGTGCTTAATTGGAGGTGAAGCTTAGTGTGATTATTTTTTTCAAGATGTAAAATATTTGTCTTAAAAAAAAAAATCAACTTTTTATTAAGCCTCTCTGTGGCTGTGTGAGTGCAAGCTCTGTATAGTGAGTTTTTTTCTAAACTGTTAAGCAGAAATGTGCTGCTGCAATATTTTTAATAAACTGGTCTGCAAGTACATATCTAAAGTGTCCAAAAGACTGATAACGGCAGCTAGTGTGTAGAGTGCAAGGAAGTAGATACATTTTACGAGTTAGTATGTGATCTTGAAGATTTTTTTTATTGGGCTGCTGTACTAAATGTCAGCAAATGAACTTGCACTTTTAGGTTAAACGAGTAGTTGTTTCTAGCGTTTTTAAAAATCGAATCTTTTTTTGATGTTTTGCACACAGAGAATGAATCCTATGGAGCACCATAGCAGTCTTTCTAAAACATTTCCTTTTTTGACTTACTGCAAGCAAGTAACCATCTTCTCACTCCAGAATAAAACTGATGTTATAATTTGCAAATACAAAGCACATTGTGAATAGAAAGAATTAAGTCTTTGAGCTTCTATGGTGGTGAAGCTTATTAGTGGATGTTATCAGGAGAAAGCACTGTAGCCTTCTTGTGATAACCTTAGCTTCCCTGTGCTTGTAAGGGAGTTAACTGAGTCAGCGCTGTATGTTCTGGTTACCCCTGTGCTCTGTGTAGACTTTTTTTTTTTAAACTCTACCCCAAGTGCTCTTTGAAAGAGTTCATATCTTAGTCAGCCTTGTGTTGACGTCTTCCTGTAACTACAAGCATTGGCATAAAGATTTAAATTTTTCGAGACGTGAGATAATGGTGTTTGTTTTGTGTGGTGGAGGAAGAGATCCCTGATATTTACCTCTGGGATGAGGTTTCTCACACTTACTTTAGAAGTGATGCGCTTTCTGAAGGACAAGGATGCACTAAATTAGCAAGTTTCTAATAAAGTTGAATATAAATTATTTTTGTTTTAAAATGCCTAAAGCTTTTCTTTAAGTGTTTAAACTGCAGGAAGTTCAGACTAAACTCATTCCTGCTGACTATGACAGTACAGTTTATTCCACAAAAATGTTTATTTAAACAACTGATTTTTTTAAAGAATTATTTCCATCCAATATTTAAAGACTTGAATTTTATTTAAACTTGAAAATGACTTTGCCTTAACTTTTGTACAAGACAGCTTAGAGTTAATGAGGTCTGACCCCATTGAGGGTTAGCAAGAGTGGAATACAGAATTACTCAGTTACAGTATGTATCTATTGTCACTGGTCTTACTGGGTAAACATACTGTAGTACAGGAACTAGCAGCAGTTTTTGTAATATACCTTATAAAGATCTTAAACAGTTGATCTTTTTCAGATTGTTGAAAAATCTGTAAATGCAAATAGTCAATACTGTATTAAATATGTGCACTTGGAAGTGTGTGCTTTGCTTGTACAGTTGTAAATAATCAGAACATATAAAAAGGTACCCTAAAGAAAAAAATCTGATAAAAATTATTGATATTATAAATGTTGCTGTTGAGCTGGATGTAGATAAACTAAATGTTGTGGTTTGAATATTACTTTAATTTGTTGTTTTTTCTTTTTCTTATTTTATTCTGGTGTGCTGAACTGACTCTGCCTCTTCACTGCAAAAGGGAAATGGAACGAAAGTCTTATTTGAAAGCCCTCAAATGTTTTCCTAAATCCCTCTAAAAACAAGTGATTTAACCAATTCCAAAGTTTTCTGCAATGTAAATATTGAATTTTAGCAGTCAAACTGTAATTTTAAGTCATTAATAAAATCAAATTTAATTGGAAAAATCTTCAGACTGCTAAGAAAATATACACTGAAGCTTATTTGTCTGCTTTCAAGAATATCAGTGCTTTCCTAAGTATGATTCCTAGACCTGTAAAGTAACCGTAGAAGTTAACTCCTGATAAATTTCCTATTAAAAGCATCAATCGGTAACTAGTTGACCTTCTAAATCCAGCCTGTTGTATGCTGCAGAATTGGTTTAAATAGGGCATGCTGGAATCCGTTGATTTTTCTCGTTTAAAAAGCGCACTTTGTGAATGCTGTGGGAGGAGATAGGACTCTGACAACATCACCAAAACTGCTCAACTAGTTCTGTCATTGGATTTGAACATGCTTATCCTTTCCCCGGTGGCAGTGAAAGTGGTAGCTAGATTTGTGTATGGTTTAGGCCAGCTGTATGGTTCGTTTTGTTTGTCTGCTGAAAGTGAAAGGCTTACCAGCTGCAAACAATCACAAGTGGTTACTTACAGCGACTGTGTACAGCTAGTCATAATACTCAACTGGTACATAAGGTAATATATTGAGACCAGCAGGATGTGTTGTGCTGTTCTAATGTATTCTGCTGCCATTTGTGCTAGGTCAATACACTGTAATTACTGCTTACCCAGCAACAGTCTGTTGCATCGAAAGTTTAAATCTTCCTCTGATGTGGTTTTTATAGCTTTTTTTAAAGAAAAAAAACAGGTGACACGCCAAATAGCTGTGTAATGTACAACTTATCCTTACTGCATTTTACTTGGAGATTTTTTTTCCACTCGATGACAAAATGGAGTTTTCGGAGTAGAGTTGTGAAGTTGCATGCAGACTGTTGCTACGATACATAGAGATAATAAAATGTGGCTTTTAAAATGAAAAACCTCCCCAAAGCAGTAGCTGAGTTAAAGGTTCAGGGATACAGTAATTAAAATTGGCATTTTACCTTGTGGGATTGTGTCGTGATGCTCTTCATTTTGCAAACAAGCTAAAACGGGATCTGAGACTTCTTCCAGGAATTTAAAAAAACAAAACAAGGGTTGCTTTTAAAACTTTGTGTGATCTTGTTTCGGATCAGTCCCCCACCACGACATTTGTCACTTGCCACGTGGAAACCTATGAATGGTGGCAATTTTCTTCGGTTGCTGCTTTATCCTTTTAAAGACTTCAGCAGTTGGCACAGGAAGGCCCTTGTTTGAGCGTGGTGCAGTGTATCACAAGCAACAGCTGACTGTAATGGTGCATACCTATCTCTGTATCTCCTTCAGCTAGCTACAGTTAGGGATTTTTATGTGCTTTGTAACCTATTACACTAATAGCAGCAGACAATCGAAGATTTCTAAGGAGACCTAACAGCTGCCAATTCATGAAATAGAAGTGTAATATGGAAGCCTTCTTGAGGGTTTTTGTTTTTGTTCTTCTTCCATTAAGACTGGAATCAAGCTTACATGTAAACTATCAGTAATTTAAGTTTCCTTTTGTGTCATAAAATGTAAAACTGTCTAATTTGAAAAAAAAATATGTAGGTTATGAAAAATAAAGATTTAGGCACTGTTGAATTCCTGATTTTTTTAATTAAACCTTTCTTCAGCAGTATTTTATTACCTTTTGTCTTTTGCTCCCATTTTTGGAAATTCTTTATTTCTAATTTTGGGAAAAAAAACTTTCCTTTTCAGCACAGCTGTTGTAACCATCACCTAGGGCTATGCAGCAGCAGGAGCAAATAACATCGCTGGTGGAGGCAGCAATATCTCTTAGTTAACTATGATTAACTTGAGGGTGGGCATAAAGGGCGGGGGGGAAGAGCTGATATGATGCTTTGTTCACAAGGGGTTCTTGTCTTTATTAGTGCTTTCCTCAGAGTCTATGATCGAGTCAGAACTTTATTCAAAACATTCATTTTAAAGTTTTGGTTACTTGAATCTGGGGGTGTCCTGGCATTATTTTTAGGCTATTGTCATTGTGCCTTCCTTAGGAAAGAAGAGCTTCCCCCTCTAAGCACATCTATTTTAGAAATGCTTATAACAGTTTTTCTTTTTTAGGTTTGTGTCTCATTCACCTGTATTTGACCAGGCTTAATGATGGACATAATTCCTAAGACTTCCATGTCTGAGTGTTCATCTTGGGAAGTACTGCAGTGTTATTTTACAGGCTGGATGTTCTGTGAGCTTGTGTACAGACGAGGCTGCGTGCTGCTGTTTTTTGCCGACTGTATGCCCGACAGTGGAGCAGCACTGAACTGTCAGCGAACACCATCCCTGGCATGCTGGGCACTGCAGGCTTCTGCATGATAGAAAACTTTGGTGTACCGGCTAAACGTTTGGTCCTTGTGTGGGCTACAAGTAGTTGAAGTCAACCAATTTTAATGTCAGAATAGGGTGTGCTTTTCTACTGTTGGAACTTAGTCCCCTATTACCTAACACGTAGAAATGCATGGAAACTCACCAGTGTTGTGGCCACAATACTGGAGTAGCTCCTCAGGGCCATCCCTGCTTGGGCGAAATGCGGGATCGATGTGCTCACACAACAGAATTAGGCGGTGTCCCCTTTGTGCAAGTTTTCCCCAGTATGAAGGGACAGATGATGGCTGCCCCAATGTTCACACTGAAGAAATGGTTTATTTTCCTACTGGGCATGAAGAGAAATAGCAAATGGGGAAGATTAAATGCAATTGAGTGTCCAGACGGTATTTACTATCACAGAAACTTGTTGCATTTTGATCCTGGGGCTTCTTTAAAATGTCGTAAAATGTTTTTACTACACTTTCTAATGTGCTTTTACTTCACGAAATCCTGGAAACCTCCTGTTCTACCTGCTTTTATGGCCTGGCTTTTATGGGTGTAATGGCTTGAGTCAGGGAAGTGATTTCAACTAAAAGTTAGCTGGTGGAAGTAATGTTACCCGCTTACCTCTGTGTTTGGAAGAAGGAGCTGTACAGCGGGGTAGGGTGTTGATGCCAGCCAGTCACGGTGGCTGCGTTGTTGCATCATGAAACTTAAAACGTGGCTACACATCTTTCATGTAATTCGATGATCAATGTAAGTTGATCAAACAACGATTCTGGGTGGAATACTAATGCTGAAGGTGGAATGCTAATACCAAGCTATTACGCTAAATAAGCACAAGAAATGCTGCTGCTGTCGAAAGGCTGGCTTACCTGTGCCTAGCAGTGTCCTCCTCTTGTTGATTCCCTTCATGTCATCAGCACACTCGTCTGTCTGAAAAGCAGCAGAGAGGACTTTTCCAGAACGTGTCAGGTTGTCACACAGTCGGCAGAACGGAGGAAGGGGCAGGGGTGGGCAGTCGGCACCCTGATGGGGAAGGTGAGGTGTTTTTGGCAATGCTGGTGTTTTACAGCAGCTGAAACGAGCCGGAAATTTGTGCAATTAGCTTATGACAAAATCAGGGCAAAAGGCTTCGGCATAAATATAGCCTTGCTTGTGTGTGTTGCGTTACCTTACATTAAGTGAATGCGGCTCAACTTGTTAAACTAAGGTAGCTTAATCATTTTTGAGCCTTGTTTTCATAATAGGGAGAAGAGAGACAAAAGGGTCTAGTTCTTGCCTTAGCCTTAATGGCTATCATATATATGCTGTAAATGTGTCAACTCTGAAATCTGTTTCATGACGGCAGTCTTATCAGAAGTCTGCGTTGCTTTGCCACAACAGCCTGGAGTACGCTTTTCGCAAAACAGCAGGGTGTGTGCTGGGGCAAGAGAGGCTCAGGCAAAATCACACCCCCCTAATCTCTCCTAAATTTGCATCAGTTTGAAGAGCAAATTGTTTTGTGTACTCGTGTTAGGCACGTACAGGGTGGAAGCCGTTCTGCGGTTTGATAGCTTTACATCCCGTTTGCTGTAGGCAGGCGGTTGTCTGCAGAACAGTAAATCTACCCTGGCTAAGGGTGCTCTGAGGAAGGAGGGATGAATGGCTAAATTTAATGTTGTAAAATACACCGAAGCTGGAAAGACCTATGAAATCCACGTGCCAAGGCGGAATTACTGGTACCTAATAAAATGTCTCCCAGATGTCTTCCAAAAGTGGAGCTGCATGCAGTGAGATGTCAGCCCAGGCACAACGGGTGCATCAGGGTCCCCAGGCCTGGCCTACTTCTCATCTCATTCCCAAGGCTTGGAGTATTTTCCAGTGACTGCAGGTGCGTAGTTTGCAGCACGCATGAGAAACTGTTCTTGCTCTTGCTTTTTGTCTCTGACTGCAACTTCCTTAAAATGTGAGCGTGTGGCTCACACGCAGGGTGGGCTCAGGGGCCTGCGGCTCCCACCATCCAGCCTCAGTACGGGAGGGAGCTGCGGGCTGTGCCGGGATGGGAGAGCCAGGAAGGCAGCAGGACTCACCGGGTGCTGGGAACAGGGCTGGAGATGGCTGATGAACGGTCTGTCTGGGGGACAAGGCCTGTTTCCGAAATGGTGCTTCTTGGGGTCTGCCTCGGCTGTGGCTAGCCTTGCCTACACAGCCTCTGACACCTCTGGAATGTGATTTCCATCATTTCCCTTTAGAAATGGGATGTGTAAGGTTTCAGTCATTTCCCCCTCTCTCAGTATATTCTCCTCCTTTCTGGAGATTGAGTATTGTCATTTGTCAAGCTTGAGAGTTGCATTGCTTGTGGAAGAAGACTGTTGATCCCTGCTCCTAAGAATTACACCTATGTTCAGAAATGCAGTAGGCTCAGCATCTTGAAACATGTAAGTTAGCTGGATTTTTTCCCCCCTCACATGTTAAAGCAAATCCACTCAGAGGAGGATTATCTTGATATATTTCAGTTCTTAGGCTCTAAGTTCCCAGACTAATGTATACAATAAATACAAAAAAAAAAAACTTATGCTCTGTCTTTGAATATTTATACCTGTTTCTGGTTTTGTGGTACTTGTCTGGAAACCAAGTTTTTCATTTCTGCCAGAACCCTTACTCCCTACGTATTGGCAAATGCTCGCTTCATCTTGTCTAGCGTGACTCATGGTGGTACTGAGGGCAGCTTCCTTCCTTGAAGCTATGGCAAGGGAGAAGTACTGGAGAGACCCGTTGATACGGGGAGTAGGCACTGAAGTGACCAGTTTGCTCCAGTGATCCGATTGCTTGGACTGGCGGTCAACTGCCTCCTTGGCAGCAAATCTTGTTTCAAATAAACTCGTGTATTTTACTTTTTGTTTGAATTAGCTCTTGTCACATAGACCTAAACACCACCGCTCTGGGGAAGCATTGCTGCCATCCTGCCTACTGATGCACGTCTCCATCCCCACCTAGAAAATCTGAAGGTAGCTGCACTGGATTGGATGTGTGGTAGCTGGGTGACAGGTTGAATGTATGCTGAAAATCAAACAAACGAGGTGCTCTCTGAGACTGGTTTTTAGTTCTGACATGGAATAGGAGATACAGGTACCAAAAGTGGCTCCAGCCTGGGAAGGTAGTAGGGGGACTGCAGGAGTGTCCTCTGTGAGCAGAGCCCAGCAGCTGCCCCATGTCAGAGCAGAGCCAGCTCCAGCAGGCTGCAAAGGGACCTGCTGCTGGCCAGAGCTGGGCCATGAGTGATGTTGGTTGCAGCTCTCTGAGAGCAGATTTAAGAAAGGGAAAAAAGCTGCTGCATAATGGCAGCTGGGAGTGAAGAGTGAGACCCAGCCCTGCAGCCCCCAAGGTGAGTGCAGCAGGAGGGCAGGAGGTGCTCCAGGCACGCAGCACAAGTTCCCCTGCGGCCTGTGGAGAGGCCCCTGGTGGAGCAGGCTGTCCCCCTGCAGCCCATGGGTCCCACACGGAGCAGATCTCCACGCTGCAGCCCGTGGAGGAGCCCCCGGTGGAGCAGGTGGATGTGGCCTGGAGGAGGCTGCGGCCCATGGAGAGCCCCCGCAGGAGCAGGCCCCGGGCCGGAGCTGCAGCCCGTGGAGAGGAGCCCCCGCAGGAGCAGGGGGTCTGGGGGGAGCTGCCGCCCGTGGGGGACCCGTGCTGGAGCAGTTTGCTCCTGGGGGATGGACCCCGTGGTACGGAGCCGTGTGGGAGCAGTTGTTGAAGAGCTGCCGCCTGTGGGCAGCCCCCGCAGGCTCAGTTGGGGAAGGACGGCATCCCGTGGGAGGGACCCCGCGTGGAGCAGGGGCAGAGAGGGACCGAGAAGGAGCAGCAGAGACAAAGCCTCAGGGACTGACCACAGGCCCCCTTCCCCTGCACCACTTGGGGGAAGGAGGGAGAAGAGGGTGGGGGTGGGGGGTTGGTGGGGAGATGTATTTTGCTTTTAATTCTCACTACTCTGGTCTGCTAGTGATATGCAATAAATTATGTTATTCTCCCTTATTCTGAGTCTGTTTTCCCTGTGACAATAACAGGTGTGCGATCTCCCTGTCCTTACCTAACCCATGAGCTTTTTTCATCGTGTTTTCTCCCCCTGCCCTTCTGAGGAGGAGGAGCGAGATCATGGCTGTGCTGTGCTGAGCTACCCACTGGTGTGAAGCCACCTTCCGCTGCTTGGCAGTATTGCCAGGGATATCTCAATGCTTTCTGACGTTATTCCGCATCTGTAAGAACTCCTCTTGAAGAAGACTGGATAGATTGATACTATGAGAAACTCTAAAAGTGGTTTATATTCAAAACAACTAACAAAAATAGTTGGCGTCCCTTTGCACTGGGAGAAGGTGCAGGCAGCTTGCAGGCCCATTCTGCTGCTTGCCCATCACCGTTGCCACAGCCCCTGGGCTTCTGCCTTTCTCATAGCGTGTCAGGACCTTGCTCCATGGCAATGAAGCGCACTGTGATCCTTTTTGCTGCCCTCAAGCTCCTCGGTAGCAGTGTTGTGCATGGGAAACCCTGGTACTGAGGGCTGGAGTGGCCGAAGGTTCGATGTGAGGATGGGGAGGTCAGAACCGAACCTGGCTGGTGCCTGCAAACTTCATGGAGTGACACTACAGCCAGTGACAGCTGCTATAGCCAAAACAGTGGTTCAAAAATAAATTAGAAATATCGTCTAGTAAATAGAAACAAAGCAGAGGGCAGGGGAAATTGTGAGTTTTGCACCAGGAAGGGAATGGCAGGCTTAGCAAGGCAAGTTGCATGCTCTGTGGACACGTGTGGCTGCAACATTTCTCTGTGAGATGTATGAATAGTTCTGTTGGTTTCCTCTGCTCATTAGTGGCCTTCCATCCCTTATGCACAGCTGCCAAGTTGGCCTCAGCTCAGCATGGGAAAAACTCCCAGGCAAATGACACTAGATTTGCCTTGTAAGCAGTTAAATGGGAGATTGTGTTAGGCTGTTGTCTGCTAATACAGCATAAAAGAGCAAGGAATGTGCATATAATATGCAGAAATTAAGTTATAAACTACTAGGCAACGGTTGGGACTCAGCTTGCAGATGTACATAAATTTAATTGTCTACTTAGTCCATGGAGATTGGATCAATAGGCAATGCATCTGGAGAGCCGTTCATCTGCATCTTGATCAGCTGAAGTTTGACCCTGCATCTTGAACAGCCTGAGTAGCTCTTCAGGCTCCACTGAAACACAAAGACTCTGATACACAGCTTGTATAGACACCTGTGACTGGACATCTTCATCCATGAATTCAATTGCATCCACAAAAGCAGCTGATATACTTTATTAATATTAAAATACACGGCAAACTTTTTGTTGGCCTGAATAACGGTTAATTGACGGTCTTTGTTTGGAAGCGGCTGCGAATCATGTGTTTTTGGATTTGCTATGAAATCTTTTCCCAGATTCAGATTAAGTAAAAGCTGTAGAATCATAGAATAATTCTGGTCTCAAGGGATCTCGTGAGGTCTTTGGTCCAACATTTTACTCAAAGCAGGATTGGATGAGGTTTCTCATGGTTTTAAGCAGCTGGCTCTTGAAAATCACCAGAGGATAGAGACTGCACAAACTCTTTGGGCAACCTGCTTCAGTATTTGATTGCCCTTGTGGGGAAAGAGCTTAGGAAAAAATTCCATGTGCCTGTTTCCCTCTCATCCTCCCTCAGCACGGCTGTACTGAGCCCACCTCTGTTTCCTTGATGACTCCCTGTAGGTGCCCAGGGCAGTGGTTCGGTTTCCCTGAAGCCATCCCCTCTCCAGCCTGACCAGGCTCCCTCAGCATCTCCACACAAAGCAAGCGCTCCAGCCCCAACCTCCTCGTCGGCCTCTTCTGAACTGGCTCATTTGTAGATGTTTTTCTTTCACTGTGGGCCCAAACCAGAGCCAGTACTCTTGTTGCAGTCTACTTTCCATGCAAAGCCCTTTTCCATGCGGACGGTAATTCTAGATGTCCCTTGTCTTTGCATAACTGCGGATTTAAAGTCTTTAGGCCCGCTCCTTTCAAGAGATCATGTAATGGTGTACAGTGTCACGAGTGAGGCATGGTGACTGCTTACAGCCCTGATCACCTCTCTGCACAGTTGATGAGGGCTTATTGATTTTCTTGTGCCTGGTGGCTTAAACGTCTGAAAGCATGGACTCAGTGTCATAGGAAAAAAACAAGTTTAGGAGGAACTTCAGGAAATGACTGGTCTATTGCCTTGTTCTTGCTCCATCCATGCCAAACAGGATATTTGGGATGTTTATTTTGTTTCTGTGATGGAAACTACCTTCCCAAGCAATCTAGTGAAGGACAGACAGTGAAAAGCTGAAGAAAGTCCTGAAAAATTAGCATTTTTTTCCTGCTACAAGGGCTTCGAGGCACTGTACACCCCTGTGTGCTGGCAGCAAGCGTGGCCAGCACTAGAGGGTGGTCAGATGGGCTGGCTGCTCGTGCTGACCTGCTGGCCCTGCCCTTGGCAGAAAGGGGTGCGTTTTGGTGGATATCCATCCCAGACAGAGCTGGCTGCAGTGAGATCCTTCTCTGACATGGAGAAAAGAGTGTCATTCCCTGCTGGAACTTTAAAATCTCGTTTATAAAAAATAACATGGAAATACTGATGGTTTGCATTTCAACTGCTATTTAATCCAGTAGAAGAGAAGAAACAGAGCTTGTACAACATGATTCATGATGTCTTCAGTGTTCTGGCACTTATTTCAGCAGTGTGTATTGTAGAAACCAAAGACCGTATCTCTTCAGCCTTAGGAGTGACTTTTAGCCAAGGATGTATCATAGTAAACTAATGCTACTAATGCCTTTTTGACTGCATCTGAGAATACTTTGCTAGATGAATTTGCTTTCTTGAAGTGTTCTTCTTCAAGGACTAGAAAATTAGCCCTGTCTTATAAATACACTTCTAGTGCATTAAACCATTGACAAATGCAGTGTAGCCGTTCTAAACTAATTTGTCTTAAGTGGGCATCTGATGACTCAATTTATCTGAACTTAGTCATTTGGATGTGGCTCAGGTGCTGTTCAAAAAGAAATTATCTGGACGCCTCGGCTGCTTCTTGCTCTCAGCAGTGGTCTGGGACTGCACGAAGGAGGGCTGAGCTAACTCGGGTGAGCTCCTCGTTGACGGAGACAAAGAGAGTGCATTGGGTCAATTACTGCGCGTTGCCTCTTCCCTGGTGGCAACTCTAAGCCCAGAGGTCTGTAGAGAAAGCATTACTCTTTTAGGAGAGTGTCTTTCAAAAGAAATAGCCACCAGTGTTGCTAAAGTAACTGCCTCTCAACCGCTCCACTTTGAAGTCCATCCATTTAAAGAAAAAATAAATAAATCGGACTGGCCAGAGCTAGCACGTTTTCCTGCTCTTTGGAGTATGCTGATTAAATATTAAATTGTCACTCTCGATTCTGACCATGAGCAGTCTGTTTTTTCCTCAGCAAGAAATCTGTAGGAAAATATTCACAGAATTCTTTTTTATATGTTACAATATTTAAGAGATTTCCAATTACACAAATTTTCTTGGACATAAATCTTGTGGCAGCCTGGCAGCCCCGCCAGCTCCCACCCGCTCCCAGTGTTGCTTCTCAATGTACTTCTCCGCGGGAGGCCTGAAGTGAACTATCCACAAGATGTCAGCTTCCACTCAGAGAGATGCCAAAGCCATTTCTAGTTCACAATGCAAGAAGTCATTTAAAGGCACTTCAGAGAGGAACCTGCGGTATGTTCTCATGCACAGATATCTTAATGAACACCATGTTCCACATCGCCTATTGTGGAAGAGACCAAGTCTGTGTTGTGAAGGCTTTAGCCATATTTTAAGAAGAAAGAACCAATTTTTAACTGAAAGACTGTTTGCACAAGTACAAAGAAAGTTAATACTTGCATGAGCTGTGTTGAGAAAATATTTCTTTACTATGAGGGTGACAGAGCACTGGCACAGGTTGCCCAGGGAGGTTGTGGAGTTTCCTCTGGAGATGTTCAAACCCTGACGGATGTGATCTTGTGCAATGTGCTCTGGGTGACCCCGCTTGGCAGGGGGGGTTAGACCAGATGATCTCCAGAGGTCCCTTCCAACCTCAGCCACTCTGTGATGCTGTGTTTTTAATGTCACGTCTCGTGCCCTTTACTCTGAGGGAGATGTGGTGGGTTGGCTTTGGCTGGCTGCCACGTACCCACCAAGCTGTGCTCTCACTCCCCCTCCTCAGAAAGATCTGAGCTCCTCCTAGGAGCTCCCTAGGCTGAGCTATTGCCGGCACGAGGTAAGTCTGTGACTATGGCTGTAGGGTGAGGGGACGCTGGTCTTCCCTGTGTCAGGGTGGTGGTCCTGGAGGGCAGGACTTAAACGCAGGACACCTAGGAGAGCTAGGGTCGGGCAAATGTCCTTGTGTTGTAGTGTGACACCTGCCTGGAAATAGAGCACAGCAGGTTTCCATCTAGGTTAAGGTCTGGGAGGTTCATCAGTCTCCTAAGGCCGAGGGATGGCGATCGTGTTTCCAGGTTAGGGGAGGTGAAATGATGGCATTATGGTGGCTGGGGTAGGCCTGGCTCTGTGCTTACGCACATATAGGTACCTGGGAGCAAAGAGCAGTCTGGGGCAGCCTTAGCCATGGTCATTGTGGGCTTGCTAACCTGGGGCTGGATCGCAAGGTGGCATTCGTCTTGGAACAGGAATTGTTTGGGCTTCTGTGGTGGGATTACATCGCAAGGTTTTTGTAGCAGGGGCCATAGGGGTGGCTTCTGTGAGAAGGATCTAGAAGCTGCCCCCTGTTTGGTAAGGGTCCTACTGCTGACCAGAACTGAGCCAATAAGTGTTGTTGTTTTGTGCCTCTGTGAGAGCATATTTAAGACAGGGAAAAAAAAACACTGCACCACACAGCAGCTGGGAGAGTGAGAGGAGTGAGGAACAGCCTTGCAGGCGCCAAGGTCGGTGAAGAAGGAGGGGGAGAGGTGCTCCAGGTGCCGGAGCAGAAGTCCCCTGCGGCCTGTGGTGAGGACCATGGTGAAGCAGGTTGTCCCCCTGCAGCCCATGGAGTACCACGGTGGAGCAGGGTTCCACCCTGCAGCTGGTGGAGGAGACCACGGTGGAGCAGGTGGACCTGCACTGACGGAGACTGAGGCCTGTGGAAGACCCCTGTCAGAGCAGGCCCCGGGCCGGACCTGTAGCCTGTGGAGAGGAGCCCACGCAGGAGCAGGTGACCTGGCAGGAGCTGCTGCCCGTGGGGGATCCAGGTTGGAGCAGTTCGCTCCTGAGGGATGGACCCCGTGGTACGGAGCCATATCTGGAGCAGTTCTTGAAGAGCTGCTGCCTGTGGGCAGCCCACACCAGATCAGTTCAGCAAGGACTGCATCCCGTGGGAGGGACCCCACAGCACAGGGGACGAGAGTGACCGAAAAGGAGCAGTGGCGAAGCAGCGCTACAGACTGACCATAACCCCCGTTCCCCCGTTCCCCTGTGCCGCTCAGGGGGAGGAGGTGGAAAAGGGTGGATGGGGGGGAAGGTGCTTTTGGTTTCTTTCCTTTGTTTCTCGCTTCTCTAGCTTGTTAGTAATAGGCAATAAATCTTACTATCTCCCTATGCTGAGTCTGTTTTGCCCGTCACGATAATTACTGTGCGATGTCCCTTTCCTTATCTCAACCCTTGAGCCCTTCTCATCATATTTTCTCCCCGTTCCTCTTTAAGGAGGGGGAGTGAGAGAGCGGTTGTGGTGGAGCTCGGTCCCCCATTCAAGTAAAACCACCACAGCTTCCAACAACAGCATTTGGGTGAGCGTACGAACGAGTTCCCGGTACACCAGCTTGGGTTTATGCAAGGGCTGGGCTTCAGCAGAGCTCCAACTCCTGGCCATTGTGGCTCTCCCTGAGAAGGTGGGCACCATTACTTGTGGGAATGAAACATTTAGGACTTTCCACATGTCATGTTGGATAAAATAATCTTCTAATTAAATTCTGCAAACTTGGAATTCTGTGTCTATGTGTACTTGTACCTCAGTAACGAATCCTGAGGTTTTACAGTCTTCCCGAATCTGGTCATTAAGATTTCCAAACCCTACCTGTTCTCTCTCTGTACGTATTTTCACAGTACAGTTTTAATAAGTGCCACTGGGGGGAGAAAAAAAAAAAAAAAAAAAAGGCCAGAAAGCTCGGTCTTCACTGGTTAGGGATAATGCAATGAGTGATGAAGGACTCGCTGTGGGAACTGCTGCCTGGTCAGCTATGGTATTTATTATGCAGCTGATCTAGATCCTGCTGGTTCCTTCTGGCCTTCAGTCTACAAATCTCAGCAGAAACACCCCCTGCCCCGCGCTCTCTCAAGCAGATGGTTAGGCAGATGAAGAGCCGAGATGTGCTACTTCAGTGAGCGCCTTGCTGGTGCCAGAAATTTCAAAACTCGAGTTGGAGGAAGGAAAATGTGCAGGAAAAGTGCAGCGGAACAGGCTGAAACTTCCCAGCAAGGAGCTCTGTGCTGGAAGGACGTGCGGGATGGCGACCGGGGTGGGAGCGAGGGCTGCAGAGCGGTAATATTGACTCTAATTGAAGAAAAAAGAGGAAAAGAAAAGTGTGACCTGAGGTGTGAAGGACTGGGCCGGTCCCTGCCACGCTGGGCACATTGCTGATCTCTTGCTGACGTGGGCGGCAGGGAGTTGGTACTGCGTCCATATGTTAGCTGAGGATAAAACCATCACTAGGGAGTCCTTTTAAATACTGTGGCACAAAGGACACGTAAACATCGCAGACAAGTGTGAATTTTGTTACGTCAGGTGGGAAAATTGAAATGACAGAGAAGGCAGCTGAGAAGAGGGATGGTGGCTGGGATCACAGTGATTTTAGCGATGTCTAGCAGGGAGAAAAGAATACCAACAGGTCAGGGTTAAAACAAGGATGCTGAAAGGCTTTTTATCAGCTGAGACAGAGGAAAGCCCTAAGTGCTGTAGCACTGGGGTTTGTCATAGACTTAGGAGGGCGGTGACTTACAGCCAGTTCCAGGGCTCCGAGCAGCAGGGGAGATGATGGCTTGCATAAGGCACCATCAGCACTTTAAACCAGAGTCCATTAATAAATACCACAGCACTAAAAGTATTCTGCTGTTTATTGGCGTGAGGGGAGAAATGACCTTTCTACTTTCTTCCCCTCTCCCTGGAAGCCTGATGGGCTGCGATAACCCACTTAGTGGGGCGCGGGGGCGGTGGGTGATGGCGTCAGAATGACGAGAGGAACGTGGCTCATGCCATCTCCTTCGTGCTACGTTGCTCTAAAAATAAATGCTGTCTCACGTTGGGAGCCGCTGGCTGTGGCTCGGCTCTTCTCGGCTGTTCCTCTCTGCAGCGTGTCTGTCAGAGCTGCTCTGCAGCAGCTGATGCTGCCTCTGAAGCATCTGAGTCACCGGAGACCGGGCTGCGGGGAATCGGATGTTTCCGCACGGCGGGGGACACGGGGGAGTCGTGGGGCTGTCATCAGGAGTTTCAGGGATCAGGGCACCCACGCCAAGCAGCTCCTCTGGGCGCCAAGCCGGCAGGGACTTGGCCTGATCCCAAACAGGCACCAGTGGCAATGAGCCACAAGGTGTTTTGCAACACATCTGGCACAGGTCAGCAAATCCATGCCGGGTGCTGGTGCCAGGGCTGGATGCGAGGCTCTGCTGGTTTGTCTGCCTGGGACTGCCAAGCTGGAAGCGCACCCCTGGCTGGGGACAGGGAGGTCAGGGTCAGCCGCTTTGGCTGGACCAATTAGCTGAAAAGTAATTTGTTTTAAGGAATTGTCATTCTACACATTTATTCATTTGTAATTTTGCTTTGAAGTTCCAGTGCCTTTATTCTTTCCCGAGAAATTGCACGCTCAGGGAGCGGAGAGCCAAATAACTTGCTGAAATCAATAGAGGCGGTCTGGCTTCTGCAAACACAAACATGAGAAGTTAAAGAGGACAAAACAGAAAATAAAACGCAGGAGGAAAATGTCACTGTAAGAAAAACACACATGCCATCATCTCCCTTGCTTTCATTGTGTTTCAGCAGTTTTCCAGTTTTCCTCCTATCATGAGCTGGGTCTGTTCAGCCTGAATATGAGAAACACAAGGGAGATCTTAGTTGTGTGTCTGAGTACCTGCTGGGGTCAGAAAGAAGATGGAGCCAGGCTCTTCTCAGGTGATCCAGAGAGCAGACAAGGGGCAATAGGCACAAACTGAAACGCATGAGATTCTACTTAAAGAAATCTTTTTGTAATTTAAAGCTTTATTTTTGGGGATGATGGCCAAGCACTGGAGCAGGTTGCCCAGAGAGGTTGTGGAGTCTCCATCCTTGGAGATATCCAAAACCCAACAGGACATAGCCCTGAGCAACCTGCTATAGGTGATCTTGCTTAAGCCAAGGCTTGGACTGGATGATCTCCAGAGGCCCCTCTCAGCCCAGCCAATGTGTGATTGTGTGGTCCTGCTCCATCATCCCTCCCCAGTTCCTGCCGGCATCTGACTTGCTGGCACTCAAAAAAATGCGTGTTTTTGGCAGGCTGTTTCTGGTGTTGTTTCTTTCCCTTTGAAGACCCTGGGCCCTCCCCTTAGTGACCGGTGTCAGGTGAGATGGAGGCCTCAACTCAGCTAACGTGCAATAAAGGAGCACGTTACCTTTGGCTTTATGTGTGATAGATGCAGAAGAAAGGAACCTCTCTTTAATTATCTGTGGGGACGCTGACTTACCTCTCAGTATCACCCATTGGGCTCCTGTGACTGGCACTGTTTCTGATGAAGGCAGCTGCAAGTCACCCAAACTGCATCTGGAAGGTTCTTGTGCCATGTCTTTAGGTGAGTTCAGGCCTCGGCATCTTGCAGTGAAATTGTGACTCTTTCCAAAATCTGATACCATGAGAGAAGGTTGTGGCTTCTCACAACTAGCTGGAAAAAGAAGCAATGATCGTTTGCTAGGCTTACAGCATGGCTTATGGGGCCAGTATTTGAAGGCATCACTTGACTGAAATGTCCTTCTGTACCAGTCTGCAGAAGCAGCTGCCATAGGAAGTTTCCTTATTTCATAGTTTCCTCCCACAGAGAGTACATCAGATTGTACGATATACTGAGAGCAGTAGGGAGTAGAAGAAAAAGGACAGAAAAAGAGCATCCTTCCAAAACCTCAGTCTCAGTGTTGGAGGAAAGGCATCTGCAGACCTCTGACTAAAGCAGGTGGGGTTTTAGTCCTGTTGTCTCTTCTCCGGGAGCAATATCATAGCCAGCTCCTGGCGTCTTACCTGGAGCCGCACTGCTGTGTCCTCTGCTGCACCCCTCAGCTGCATACCACTCTTGATCCCAGGGGGATATCAGAATGCCAAACGACAGAATCAGAGGATGGTTGCGTTGGAAGGGACCTTTGAAGACCATCTGGTCTAATCCCCCTGCCATGGGCAGGGACCCCTCCCAGCAGCCCAGGCTGCCCCCAGCCCCATCCAGCCTGGCCTTGGGCACTGCCAGGGATGGGGCAGCCACAGCTCCTCTGGGCAGCCTGGGACAGGGCCTCACCACCCTCGACATAAAAATGTTCTTCTTTATATCTAATCTAAATCTGCCGTCTTTCAATTTAAATCCATTGCCCCTCCACAGCAAGCCTACACATCTGACAAGTTGTGCTCTCTCCTGGCTTCGTGGCCCATTTGAAGTTACTGAGCACTTGCTACGGTGTCCACATCACACACCCACAGCAAGGCCAGTAGCGTGGGACAGGACTGGGGACCCTGTTTTAGCAGGGCCGTGGGCAACCCGAAATGGCAATGACCACTGGAGAGCTCCCCTGGTGCCTGGTACAGCACGCGTCCTGCAAGTTGGAGGGTGTGATGCATTAACTGAAGGAACAAGCAGACTGAGAGAAGCAGGAATTTAAATCTGAACTTGGCACCGTGTGAGGCTGAGCAGCTCGTTGCCTGGCGGGTCTGGGAGTTGAGAGACTTTGTCCTGGATAGTGCCATGGTAATACACCAGCAAATTCACACCAAGACTTCAAAACATCCTGATGAGGATACACAGGAGAAATAGATCAAAACCAAGAATAAGCATTTTGAAATTGAAATTGAGCAGTTATGCAAAATGCAATCACAATTCACTTGGCTTTTCAAAGGGAGGATGTGGCTTCAAGCTTTTGTTTCATCAAGTGAAGAAGACAGGAGGGAAAGCTTTGTTCTGGTCACTCCTAATTGCTTCCTCTGTGACTATTAGAGGTGTGCAGAGGAAAAGGGCGAGGACGGGAAGTGGCTGAGGGCACAGCGCTTTTGGGATGTTGTTGGTGCCCACGGCAGCTCTAGGGAAGCCACCGGTGGTGGGCAGAGCCTGGGCTGGTTGGACAGCCACAGCATCCCACGGGCACTGGGGTCTCACGTCTATCTCCTCCTGGGATGGGTCACGGCCTCGCCTCACTGGCCAGGTGCAAGGCAAAGCAGCAGGAGAGGAAACCAGGACAAAAAGGGTGGGGGGGATGGAAGAAACGCGAGAAGGGAGAGTTGCCACATCCTGGGCCAGCACCCTTTCAGAGGGATGAGTGGTGGTCAGGAGCCCCCCAGAGCGTAGCTTCGTGGTGGTTTTACTCAGCTGGGCAGCTGACCTCCAGCACAGCCACTCTCTCACTTTGATCCCACCCCTCAAAGGGAAAGAGGGAGAAAATACAGTGGAAAGGGCTCAGGGGCTGAGGTAAGGACAGGGAGATCACTCACCAATTATCACATGGGCAAAACAGGCTCAGTGTAGGGAGATTAATATAGTTTATTACGTATTATTAACAGGCTAGAGCAGTGCAAAGCTAAAAAAAAACTAAAACCCCCTGCCCCCCATTCACACCCTTCCACCTCCTTCCCCCAAGTGGTGCAGGGGAATGGGGGCTGTGGTTAATCCCTGACACTTCATCCTCGCCACTCCTTCCCGGTCCCTCTCTGCCCCTGCCCCAACATGGGGTCCCTCCCACGGGATGCCGTCCTTCCCCAACTGAGCCTGCGGGGGCTGCCCACAGGCAGCAGCTCTTCAAGACCTGCTCCCACACGGCTCCGTACCACGGGGTCCATCCCCCAGGAGCAAACTGCTCCAGCACGGGTCCCCCACGGGCGGCAGCTCCCCCCAGACCCCCTGCTCCTGCGGGGGCTCCTCTCCACGGGCTGCAGCTCCGGCCCGGGGCCTGCTCCTGCGGGGGCTCTCCATGGGCCGCAGCCTCCTCCAGGCCACAGCCACCTGCTCCACCGGGGGCTCCTCCACGGGCTGCAGCGTGGAGATCTGCTCCGTGTGGGACCCGTGGGCTGCAGGGGGACAGCCTGCTCCACCAGGGGCCTCTCCACAGGCCGCAGGGGAACTTGTGCTGCGTGCCTGGAGCACCTCCTGCCCTCCTGCTGCACTCACCTTGGGGGCTGCAGGGCTGGGTCTCACTCCTCACTTCCAGCTGCCATTGTGCAGCAGTTTATTTTCTTTTAAATCTGCTCTACCAGAGGCCCAACCGCCATCACTCATGGCCCAGCTCTGGCCAGCAGCAGGTCCCTTTGCAGCCTGCTGGAGCTGGCTCTGCTCTGACATGGGGCAGCTGCTGGGCTCTGCTCACAGAGGCCACCCCTGCAGCCCCCCTGCTACCAAAACCTTGCCACGTAAACCCAGCACAAGCTTTATGCATCACAGGGATATTAGATCTCCCAAAGAGCAGGCTGCAGGGAGCCAAGGCCAGCAAGACCCTGCCCCACAGCTCAGGGCACGCTCCTGTCCCTTGAGAGCCACTTGCCCGTTTGGTGTACAGCCCTGCTCAGCCACCTGCATTCTCATTAGGCCTATTTAGCATTGGTCACTTCAGGGCAGTCCCATGCACTCATTTAACAAGTTTCCAGCGTGGTCCTTGGGTTGTATCAGTTGAACTGTGTTGTTCAGATGAAGCCAGTCCCTCTTTTGCAGCTTTTCCTGTTGACATTTGCACCTGGGACATCCTGGAGCTCTCATCCACTTTTGGCAGCAGAACTTGTATGAGAGGTCTCATTTTTACAGTAGCTGCTGTGATTATAACTGTGTGTTTTTTTTCCTTACACCTTTTCTGAGCAAAAAATAATATCTTGTCTGAACACAAAAAGCAAAACCTGGTGACGAGAGCAGCCCTCCCCAGAGCAGTGACCTTTTCCACCACTTTTTTGGAAGACAGCAGTCAGAGTAACAGATCTGACTCAGACTGACGAGGTGGTGTTCAGAAGCAGAGATTAAGGAAAAAGTGTGAATTAAATGAGGTTCGATGTGTTAAACAGCAGGCACTTCCCAAGCGTAAATATTTTGGCACCAAACTTTGTGATGGTTTTAATCTACACAAAGCAATGAGACTGGACCAGGCACATCTTCAGGATGTGGCACAGGCACACACCTGTCCCATCCCATGGTATGAAAAGGTGTAAGTACCTGCTTTGCTTGGGAATCTCAATCATTTTCATCAGGTTTGGCTCCAGTTCAACCACAGGAGCTCTGCACATCCCCTCCTGTCCCCAGCACTCCTTGCAGCCGCGCTCTGGCTCAGCTGGTGCTCAGCCCTCACCTCCTGTGCCCCTGCCAGCACCAGCCCCACCGCTGCCATCTCACCTCCCAGGCATGCCTGGATCCAACCTTCTTGGGTGCCCTCGGCCCTTTTCCCCGAAAGGGCTGGCACAGCGGACACCCAAATTGCACCACAGCCCCTGCCTGATAGTGGCCTTGCTGCAGTTACACTTATATTTTTTTTCCTGGCATGTTTTCCTTTAACTGGTATAGAAGCATGCAGGCACAAATAATGTTTTTTGCCTCCCCTTCTTTTTATTTAGTGCCTTGCGAGGAAGTAATTGCGGTCTCCTTCTCTTTCATTCAATGTTTCTATCTGGCACTAGAGGGCAGAAGAAAGGAGCTCAGAGGCTCCCAGCCGGGACCTGGCTCTTCTCAGCTGCTATCTGAGGGTGCAGAAATAAATCTGGCTTGAAAGGCTTCTCCCTCCGCCCATTACGAACATGTTTCAAGGGCTTCATGTCCCAGCCTCTTTAGCACTATTAAAGTTTAATAGTTAAATGTTGCATTTCAGATGTAGTACAATACAAAGCAACTCTATGTGCTCATCTTCAGCGCTGATGCAGCACCGCCGTTTGCTCTGAGCGTAAAGTGGGCATCTGTGGCTTCTGCAGAGCGGGAAACAGCCCTGTGTGGTGGAAAATGGGTTTTGTCTCTTGCAGTGAGACTGCCTGCCAGGTGAGATTTGCAGCCCCATGGCATGGGGGAGGTAAGCAGAGGGCACATCGGTGGCAGAGCCAGGTCGAGAGTCAGGAAATACCAGCTCGTAACAGGCTCGAGGGATCTCTCATTAAAATTAATGCTGATATGGGCATTTTGTGGCGCGCTCAGCCGGACACCTCATCACATGCTGCTCGCCTACGCCAGAGCCAACGCTGTCCAAGAACCTCCCGGGCTGCGGCGCGCAGGATTAAGCCTCGTGCCACCATCTCCCGGCTCCCCACCTGCCTTTGTTGGAAGGAGAAAAGAGCATGTGAGCCGGCACCGCGTGCTCGGTCAGGAGCCCTGACGCTGCAGGGACCTTTGTTACCTTCTGCAGACAAGGAGGTGCCACCAGGGGAAAGCTGCAGAGGCTTCAGCGTCGGCCGTGTGCTGGGCCGAGGAGAGCTGGAAGCCCACCGAGCCGGGCCAAGGAGGGGTGGCTGCAGAACAGCAGCTCACTGGTTTACACCTCTATTGAATGAGACTGTTCCATTTTTCTTCTGATCTTTGCAATGCCTGTAATTAACATACCTAATATAAGTAGTCATCTAATTGGCAAAAAAAAACCCTAAAAGTATTCTTCCTTTGTATTCGTCATTCGGTTCGTCAGTGCAGTGTACCCCTCACTCATCTGAACTGGCCTGCCAGTTGTGTGTAGTGGAGAGAAACTGAATGACTGAAATTCAGATGAAACTGCACTGAAAAAGGTTTTCATAGTCTGGCACACTTTGAGATTACAAATGTTGCTCCATTTTCCATTGAGAAAAATAGGTCTTTCATATACTGACAGTAAAAAGGACACCAAAAGCGCAAGTAAAATGTTATACTGGACAGGACACATTTTGTGGAGTAGCTGAGACTGGGTTTGTTGTCTACAGCTGCTACATGTAGCTTTTCAATAAGAGCACTCTATTTTCCAACAAAAAAATTGTTTCTGTCTTTCCTGAATGGGGAAAAAGCCTGTCAGCCCCCCTGAGCACATCTTACTGCAGGAGGACCAAATGTGAGCAGACTGGGGCTGAACCAGCCCCCCCATACATGTCTCACTGTGGTTCCTAGATTCGTAGGAATTCTGCAATTCGATGTCAGTGTGCTGATATTTGCATCCTGAGGTTAATTCAGCAGCAGTACAATGCTCTGTCTTGGCCCTAGGGGAGATAAACGGGAGGACAGCAGCAAGGTGTTTGTTGCACCTGGAGCCTTCTTTGCGCATGGACAGACAGCACTTCTGCAGTGAAGTAGCAAAGACTGCTGCCTTTCCGAAAGAAAACCTCAGGAAGTGATTAACAATCGCTACACGCTCATATGGGAATCTTCAGGTGATCAAATAACTCCTAGGCTGAAATCTACCTGTTGTTCAGTAAATACAAGGGGTTATTCAGTAAATAACACACACCTTTAGGGAAATTAGGATTTTTTTTAGTACCTGCCAGCACTGCAGGGAAGCAACTAGCAGTGTGACCCTGTCCTGAGCTCACTGTAGGGAAGGCACACCCTTCCCAACGTTTCTGGAGCCCAGGAGCCACCAGGTCTTCTTACTGCTTGTCAGAACTAACCAACACTTGGCTGGTTGTAAACTGCTCCATGGCATATTTTGGTTAATAAAATACCTGCACATTTCCATCATATCTTTTTGCTTCGGCTGGAAGCTCTTTAGGACAGGACTTTGTTCTTTCTACTCCTTTATCTTCAGCTCAGGGGACTTCTGATAAGGTGGAAACATGAAGGAGGATGGCACGGGCTGCTTTGATTTGTATTTCCTACAGAACTGTAGCTCCCCAAATCCCTTTGTGGTACAGTGTAAATGTTTCAGTGGGACCACGCCACAGGATGAATTTAGCCCTGACTAACCCGGGTTTTGTCCAGCCCAACTCACTGGCGTAGGGTTAGGTCTAACTCAGCCGCAGCATCTCTAGCACAGGAAAGTCGTCACCGTGGCTTGTTGTACAACAGAGTGCTCCAGGCAGCTACAGAAATGCAACCAGGATGAACAGTGTGTGTTTGCTGGGGAAAAAAAAAGGGAGCTGGGGACCCGCCGTGCCAGCAGTCCTGGTGGTGGTGTTCCCCAGCGAGGAGATGCCAGCGAGACATCTGGGCACTGGGCAGACAGACATGGGCGTGAGGAAATGCTAAGAAATGCTACGAAATCTTTCTTTCTTCATCAGCTTCGTGTTTCAGAGACTGGTGCTGGTGGGGCAGCTGCATGCTGGTTGGCCCAAGAGGCTCCTCCATGAGACATAACTCAGTGCCGGGGGCTCCTTCTGTGCAAGACTTCAAGGGGAGGAAAATCGGTATCTCTGAGCAACCATCACTTTTTCTTTTCTTTTTTTTTTTTTTTTTTTTGAAGGCTAAAGATAGGCTCCATATGGGCTGTACGCAGTGCGGTCTGACCATACATACCCTGGATCTTTTCTCTCAGCCTTTTTTCAGGCAGCAGTAGTCCTATGGCAAGTGGTGATCCAGTGATGGGCTTACTCCTCCACCAGCCTTGACCATGAGTGCATTGGGTGGCTTCTCAGGCAGGTGAGAACAACAAAGACCCCTTTATTTATCAACTGCACCTCACAAATCTGACCTGTTGCTGCAAGTTGTTCTCACCAGTCCAGAGAGACGTGCATGGGAAGGGAAGATGGGGATGGTTCGCCTCCCACAGCAGCTGGGATGGATGTAGGGGAGGATGCTGCAGCAGGTCCCGATGCCTAGGACAGCCCTAGCCTCCTGTGTGACATGACAGCATGGGCACCTTCTTCTTCCTCCAGGAGGAAGGACAGCCAAAGCCAAGGGACGTACGGGGATCATGGGTGGGAATGGGACCCTGACGTCTGATCGCAGTCACTTCACCAGTCACAGCCCCTGCCTCACCCACTTGGGGTGATTCTTACCCCAAACCACTCTGTCCTCGTGATGGATGTGCAGGACTTCCTCTGTGGGGTGGCGAGAGTTTGGGGATTGCTGAGTAACTCTCGTCCCAGCTTGGAAAGCCAAAAGAGAGAGAGAAAAAAAAACAAAAAACCAACACTATCACTTCCATGTGTTTTTGCTGAAGTGGCTCTAGTTGCAGGGCTGATGCCACTACTACTACTGCCCGGTTACACAAAATAAACTATTCCCACCTGACTGTTATCATTTCCACGACATTTTTTTCTACAGCATTTGGCATCTGCAGTCTTCTGCAGAAATGATTTCTGGAGTGACGGAGAGAGGAGGAAGACACTTCTGGGGGATGGCAGACACCAGGCCAGGAGTGGGAAGCTTTGCTTCTGTCTGGGCTTGGCTTTCCCTTGGCATTTCAGCACCTCAGCTAGACAGACAGTGGGTCTATGGGAAGGCATTACCGAGCCCTGTTACAGCCAGGGACCCAGCGCTTTGAGTGTTTCACGTGTCCCAGGTGTGAAAAACGGAGCAGACACGGGGATGAAGCAGGCTGATGAATGGTTGCTGTAACAGGGAGGACACGAGCTCGGCTAGAAGGGAAGCGCTCTGGCCACGGGGTGCTGTTACGGCACGGCAGAGTTGTGCCTTTCTGCGGCTCTGGCTCAGACGGCCCCGCTGCGTGTTCGTGTGCCAGAAGCCTGGTCCCAGTGGAAAACACAGGATGAACGTGCAAGGCGGCAGGAAACTGCAGAAGTCAAAACCCAAGGATGGAGACTTCCTCCTCCGATCATGTACGAGGCGATCACGGCATTTTTAGGGAAATCATCAGTCTTGGCTTGCAGGTACTTAGAGCCACAACAGTGCCAAGTCGTAATTTCACTTTTCCCTGGGTATCCTTAGTTGCTGTCTGTGTTTTTGGATCCCAGAGAGCTGCTCTCAGTGAGAAGTGCTGCTCAGTGCAGGACAGTCTCTCGCCGACTGCCCTGTACAAGCAGGATGTTTTCTCCTGGGCTGTTCCTGATGTGCCTATAGAGGTACACATCCTGCAGACAGCCACCTGCACACAGCCATTTTCCACCGCTAGCCTTCTTTTCCCTTACCTACTGAGCTGTGAATTCCCTCATGCACCAGTGGAGCTACCGCTCATTAAAACTAATCAGCTGAGCAGATGCTGAGGGAAACAATGGGCTGGGAATAAAGAGGACTTTGGTCGTACGCCGCCAGAAATCTCCGCAGCAGACTCGTGGACCTCACTGAGTTTTCATTCCATTCCCAACCGGCGTGCAAAGCAGCTCCACCAGGAAGGGAGCAATTCAACGAGGACAAGGAACCTTAAATTACAGAGGACTGATTTCCAAATAACACAAAAGAAACCCATCACCTAAAATATCCCCCCACCCCCAACAAAATTTGCAACACAGTCGTGGATTTGAGTGCAAGACAACCTCATCCTACTGCCACCACAGCCGTAAGTGGCAAAACGACAGCTCTGCCTCTGCCCAGGAATGAGTATCTGTGGTACGGGAAGCTGGGAAGGATACTCTCACTTCCAGTAAACTGAGATATGTTGGAGCACAGAGGAACCGAGCTCAGAAAATGGCCTACATTAAGTTAATATCCGACTATACAAATAACTCGGGGCCAAATTTAGCCCGCAGGTTGCATTAGTGTAACATCAGCGGGTGGAAGGGGCTTTCCGGATTACAAGCCGAGGGAGGATTTGGCCCTTAGGAGGCTGTAGTGGGAAGAAGGGAAAGTGAGTGCCATTAGCTGGCCTTGCAGGGGAATTGCTGGGTGGTTTCTGTGTGAGCGTGCTGCTCCAGATGGCACGCTGGTGAGAGCCCGACCACGCAGCAGGACAAGGCTCGAGGGTCAGGCGGCGGTGCAGGAGCACACCGGTGGGAACGCATCAGCAAAAGGTGGGGAGGTAAAGCCGTGTTTGCTAAGCCCGTTTTTCCTAATGAGTCCAATTAAAAGCCAGCATAGCGGTAGGCGCATTTTTAGCACGTCAAACATACCCACTGCTTTTCTGTGTAGAAGGGGGCTTCAAAATTTCATCTGTTTACCTTGGTGAGGCTGCCTGATGCGCTCTCACATCAGATGCCTGAACAAATACATTTTCACTCCTAGTACCATTTTGTCCTTTTGTTCTATATCTTTAAATTTTAACAAAAACAGACAGTCTTTTTTTGCTCATGATTCACACAGGCAGGTTTTTGAAATGTTGTATTTTTGATCAGTATTTGATTTGGTTACCAAACAGAAAAAAAAATAATAATAAAAAAAATTAGTAAGGTCTTATTTGAATACAGAAAAAAAATCTGGAGACATTTTTATCAAACTAGCTCAAACAGCTCCAGAAATTAATTCTTTCTCTCTCTCTCCCTCTCACTCTCTCTCTCTTTCTCTCTGGTTGGTTATTGCTTGTTCCTGTGGTTTTTTTTTCCCTCTTCTTCTTTTTCTTTGTTCTTTCATGTGTGTGTATATATATGTATATAATTTTCTAGCCGGGCATCCAAATGTTTCACAATCAGAGCTGTGCAAACAGCATGTTTTCCACTTTAGTGGTCAAGCTGGAAAACTAAGGGGCTGAGAACCAGATGCATTTGGAGCTGATGTGAACCCAAATATTTCATCGGGAGCTAATTTTTAACCCCTTTAAGAAATCAGCTCGACATCAGACATGAAGAAACATTTCCCTTGGCAAGGGAAATCCACCTCTCCTGACTTTTTTAGTTCTCTGAAGCACTTTGCTGGGCTTCGTTCCCCCGAACTGCCCTCTGTGGAGGTGAATGAGCGAGTGCCGGGAGCAGAGCTGATAACAGCGCAGGATAAGGCAGGGCGGCTTGGGAACAGATTGCCTGGGGCTGTAAATTAGGAGCGAGGCCAGGCTGGAGGATTAAGGTCTGAGTGTCCTCGTGCATTTTGTGAGTTCATCCAGATTGCCACACCGGGGATCTGTCCTGCTGTAATTAATGGGCCTGGCGCTCATGTGTGAATGGGAAGCCTGTGAACATCCTCCCCTGGAGCCAAACTTGTATAACCCTGGGGCTCAGCTCTCCTCAGTCTTGGTGTCGCTAAGGGCAAGTTGCTCATTCTGTGGGGCTGCCAAAAGGAAGCACTCAGCTCTGCTGGGAGACTTGATGCAATATCAGAACAAAGATGTTGAACCCTCAATTCCCAAATCTCCAAATTCCCTGAATTCCATGTGTCTTCTCCTTTCTGCTTCCCATCTCCCTCTACCTGTTCCTCTCCCTGGCTCAGCACACTCAGAGCTCCATTTAACCGGGTGTCCTTCACTGGGTACCCTTCTTTCACCCATGAGAGCCTTATTTTTTCTTTCCCAAGCTCTGAGTGGATGGAGCAGCTCCTTTCCTCCTCCGCAGCCAGCAACAGGGGGTGGCATGGACCCGCTTTGGTTTTTATATGAGTGGTACGAGGGTCACACAGTAACATTTCTTTCCCAAATAACGGTGATTGCTGATGAGGCTCAAATGTATAAGACCTTTTTGCATGTGCACTGAGGTCTTAGCGACTTCTGAAGCAGACCTGATTCTTACACCCTGCAAAAGTCATGAACTGATCCCCCTTCCTCGTTCACAACATCAAGCCTGGGCTTTTCTTCACCGCCCTATTCATTGGCATATCCCACGCCTACAGCGTTTCTCTATCTCCCATCAGCAACTCTTTTTTCTTTTCCAAGCCTACCCCTTTCTGTTTACTTCACCCCATCATCCCTGCTTCTCTTTACATCTTTTTTTTTTTTCTGCCTTGCCACCTTTCCTCTGTTTGTATTTTCAGTAACCTCAATCTAGAGGTGGGGAAGAAGGAATAAAAATAACAACAAAATCCCTTACTCCTTTCATTTTTTAGATCAAAGATGACTGAGCAACAGAGGGGGAGAATTCAGGGCAGCCTTTGATGCACAGTATTGATGTTGGCTTAGCATGAAAATCCCCTTGTGCTATATTTGGGCCAATTACCAGAGGTCCACACAATTAACCTGAGACACACTAGCCCCATGTGAAGCAATGTAATTTAAGGCCTAGGGAGGTTAATTCAAATCTTAGATGTTGCTATGATAGGAGATTACTTACCCCATCCCATTGTATTTGCTCGGAATCTTTGTGCTGAAAATTTTGATATTCCATCAAAGCTGTGCTCTTGCGGCGTGCCTCTCACTGTGACGTGAGATTGCCTGCCCGCACCGTTGGGCTGCGAGAGCTGGAACCGGGTTGTTTCTACACTGGAGGTGCTTTTGCTCTTACGCCTCCCAGCTCCCCATGAGAAAACCTTCCCAGACTCCTCAAATAGAGCCTGCGTTTCTGCAGCATCCTTATAAAAAATGCAACACCGCCAAACCTCTTTGTGATCCTGGTTCGGTTGGACTTTCTCTTCTTCTTCTTTTGTACAGAAGTTCTGCTGTCAAGATTGGTCAAGACGAGACATCGCATGGAAGAGATGGGAATCTCTGCGGCCGCAGTGCAGATTGGCACAGCTTCGTCTCTGAGGGATGCCGGGGCTTTCTGACTCTAGGCACTCCTCAGAAAACTCAGTATTGCTGTAGCTGTAAATATAATTCTTCTGTAAATGAAAACGGACTTTATTTCTCACCTGCCCTGTAACGAATTAGAACTACTCCTGGCACTCCCCACACTACATCACCTGCGTGGAAGGAAGGGCTTCTGGTCCAGACAGAACCAGAGTGAGCTCCAGAGTAGAAAGGGAATGCAAAGAAGGTGGGAACAGGGGCAGGCTGCCCAGCAGGAACACAGGAACATCGCTGAAGCCTGTAGGGATCGGGTTAGGGAACCCAGAGCCCAGCTGGAATTGCATGTGGAGTTGTGTTACCGGGAGTGCAGCCAGCAGGTCGGGGGAAGTGGCTCTGACGAGTCCTGAGTGGAGAAATTATGAGACTGCACCAGTGTCCAGTGGGGAGCTTCCCAGCACAAGACACAGGCACACGAGTGGAGTTTTTCTAATTCCCAGGCCTGAGACTGTAATTTGGTTCTGTAGGACACCATGGCTCAGATCCACAAAACAACATATTCAGCTGCCTAGCTCTCTTTGGGATGATTGGTTCAGAGCTGAGGTGAGAAAAGACCCCTCTGGGGTTTGCCTCCTCATTGCTGGCTGGCGTTTCCATGGGATCAGGCATGCAGGCATCTAGAAGATGGCTCCCCTCTCTCCTACCACCTCTCTTGCTGCCCACTTCTTTACATCTGGTTCTCTTGCCTCTCCCCTGCCTTTCTTTGAGGACGGAGCTGGTCACATCCATCCCTTGCTCTGGCACTGATTCAGTGTTAAAAGCCAGCCCGACGTACACTAGCCTCCAGAGGAGGGATCTGGATTTGCAGTCAAGCAAAACGCCTTTGCAGGTGTCCTGACACTCCTCCTGGAAGAGCGCAGACAAGGTCTGGACAGCGTCAGAGCCAGATCCTGTACACATTCCCTCTCCTGGGACTGCAGAAACTCCTTTTATTGCTTGTAGCCTGGCACGGAGCCTGCTGGCACACACAGCTCTCCTCCTCTTTTGTGGGCTTGGAGCAACTGGCAATTCTTTTATCTCCATCTGACAGGTCTACAGTCAGACCTTGTTGGGCAGCTGACGTGGTTTCCTACCAGGCTCTCCTCAGGACCTGAAGTTTGTTTCTGCAATTAGGTTTCTTCTGCTGGAGAAGGAAACATTCATCTCAAGTCCTTGGGGCATAAATCCATATATCAGTCATGGACACACCTCTTGTGGGCTGGAGGTTCCTTATCTCTTAATCCTTTCATGCGCTAAGAGGCTACGATGAGAGCTTTGTCAGCACTTCTACTTTTCGTCCTTGCTTCACCTAATTGTACAGACAGTTGTTTCATGGGAGGTGCGATCCTACTCCAGGCTGAACAGAGCAAAGGTTTTTTTAGACGGGCCCAGATCACCTCTGAGATTTCAGGAAGTGACTTGCATCACTGAATTAAGCAGTGGTATTGAAGTGTGAGTGCCATCAACACAAAAGCCCTTCTTTTCTGCTTTTACAGGCCAAACTGAACAAAATACAGGCCAACAGACATAAAGTTAACTTACGTATCCCCTGAGTCAGTCACTGTACCAGTGGTATCCTTTGAGTGTCCCACTGCTAAAGATAACACAGTCGCAGCTCAGATTTGTGCTACAAAAGCCTCATGCTGAGGAATTCACCTCAAATGGAACAATTTTGCCTTCTGTCTTGGTCCCGTGTAAAACAAAATGTGTAAGGAAAACACGTATTTTTACCTCTTTGTGTCTTGGCATATGGTAGCCATGGCTCTCCTTAGCCCTTCTCTTGTTTATTGTATCATTTTTTATTACAGGTTTGGCTTCGACCATATGGAGAGAGTTTTATCAGGTTATTTGTTTGCAAAGCACCATGCACACTGACTGGGCCTTATAAATCTGAAGTGTTTCAGAAGACTTCGGATGGTTCATTACTTACGGGATCGTTAAAGCCAGGAGATAGACAATAAATATCCTCCTAAATCACCCAGCCCAGCCCCTGGCAGCGGGCTATCTCTTTCTGTGCTCATCGCAGGCCACTTCACCTTGTTGAACCAGCCCAAACCCCATGGTGACCCACCATCGATTTTATAAGCAAGTTGGTGGCAGAACCCATGAAGGACGAGCAAACGTCAGCCCTGCTGCCGGAGGAGAGCTGGGTGTCCCCTGCCACCCACACCACGTATCGCCCTCATCTCGCGTGGCACCAGGAACAGCCAGGGCTGCACGGGGGCGAGGTGGCGAAGCCATCCTGTCCCCCGGGGGCCACAGCTACCTGTCACCGCTCGGGCAGCCAGGGAAGCCCCCAGAGAAGGAGGTTGGTAAATTTGCTGGTTTTTATTCCATTGCAGCTTTGCAGATAAAAAGGAGACTTGAGTCCCCAAGGCTCTCCATCTGGCACCTTTCACGAGCACTAAATTATTTAGTAAAGAAAGTCTTTATGTGTTCAGTGCTCCTTTTCTGTATCTGACGTGGCTCACCTAAAGCCCTCTTGAAAATAAAAATGTCTGAAAATAATGATTTCCTAAAGTAGTCTGAGTCCCACGTGTTTTCAGAGTTCACATCTGTTGACCTTCAGTCACTATTCATTAATAATGCCAAATCTATACAATATTAAAGACAGAATTACAGCCGTTGTAATAACCTTGTCTTTGTTAATTGCCTCTGCAGCAATTTGGATGTCTTAGCAGGTACGGTGGAAGTGCTTTTCTTTGTAAATAGGGTGTGTATTTCTTGTTATATTCTGCAATTTTCTTAAGCATAGTTGCTAGTTGCCATTTTTCTATGCAAAATAGTGTTTTTTTCCCCCTATTCCTCATGTTCTTCCAGTTCTATATAGAGAAGGAACAGGCTGCTGAGCTTCACTTCCTTCATGCTCAAAAACCGAGTGGTACGTACGGACAGCTGATTTGAGAAGTCTTCAGAGAAACCTGATTTTAAAACTGGATTGCTCTTTTTTCTTAAAAAAAAAATAAAAGAAAAGAAAAAGAAAACAAAAGACATGCCTCTGTTAGAGCATTTCAGGTGGGTGATCTATCACCATTGGTGTTTCTGAAAGCTTTTATCCTTCTTCTTTACGTCTTCTCCAAACACGAAGGATACAATTTTAGAAAATATATATGAGTGCTGCTTTAAATACTCACAAATTCCCAAAGTACCTGTACTAATAGTGCCTGGCCTGTGGGAATCAGTGATGGGATGCCCGATTTTGGGGTCCTGCTGGGACGTGGGAGGCTGTTCAGACTGGCAGCAGGGTTAGGGGTCCGCTCGCTGGGACCACGGGGGTGGGAGGCTGGGTGCCAGGAGCAGCCCTCGGAGGCTGAGCAGCCTTCTCAGACGAGCACATGTCTATGGTCGAGGAAACCCTTCTGCCAGACTTTGTTGAGTTTGTGTGGGAGAAAGGGACGGCGCAGACTGCAGATGCTCAGAGGAGCCTCGTGGAAAAGCGCTTTTAATGAGCCACGAGATGTGTTTTTGAACCTGAAAGAGCTTGTTATTTCTCTGTCCAAGTTTAATCCAAGTACTTACTCTCATCAGAAGCCCTATTCAGTAGGTTCTTACAGCCATTGAAGTCCATAGGAGTTAAACACATGCTTCAGTGCTTTCAAAGCCATAGTCTTTCATTTATGTTTTTTGCAGTTCCTGTGTTCCTTGCAGGCTGTGTGTACCAAAGCAGCACCAACAAGTCAGCTCGTCGTTCCCTGCTTGTCTGTGCCCTGTGCCAACTCAAACCTCACAAGAGGTCGCAAGGAAACACCGTGCAAGGCGCTTGGCCTGTGAAACGCACACAGAACAGATCTTCAAAGGCTGGCAGGGCATTTTGTCACCAGGCACCCGCTCACGATGTGTTTGGGCAAGGTCCCAGCCTGACAGAAGCAGGCAGAAGGGTGCCAGGACCAAGTCCCATGTGCAAACGCTGACCTTGCCGGCTGCCCCCGCCTTCCCTTCTCACCAGGGCACACGATGAGACGGTTCCATGTCCATGGCAAAAATAAGCAGCAGCACCGTTCTCTCCCCCCATCCCATTTATTCATTTCATGGTAGAATTGGCTTAGCTACAGCCTAGTGATTTGGGTTTCCTGGAAATCATCTGCTTGGTCTCCTTGACAGAGGACGTGGTGGATAAATCCTAGTCCAGGTTAGAAAGCTGTGTATCTGTTTGGAGCAGGAATTGCCTCTTGGTTGAGACCACTGCCCTGACAAGAGCAGTTGTGTTTAGAAAGCAAGCACAAAAGGTGCTACAGCAACCAGAGCCCAATATGGGAGAACTGGGCTGCTTCGAAAGAGATGTGTTTATACTGCTCGCCTCCTCAGGGTGCAGGTTGTCCCCGGGAAGGCAAAGCTCTGGCTTTCCAGCACGGAGAGCATTTCAGAACCATCGCTAGGAGCACCAGGGGCCTACAGGGGAACACTGTGCTCCGAGCCCTTCCTGAGCTTATCAGAGAGCAAACGAAAAACGACAGCTTCTGGAAACACGTCTTTGGGGAGCGGCATAGATAAGGCGCAGGAGCGTTGCAGGGGCTCGCAGGTGAAAGCAAATCAGTTCGGGGCTCCTGGGTGCCGTGTCTGCACCACCGGCCCTCCCCGGGCACCTCCATCCCCGGTGCTGGGTTTTCTGAAGAGATTCAGCTGCTGTTTAGGCGTGCAGCGGGCACAGATGGAGTCTCAGGCGTGCCGACAGCAGGCAGCATCCCCTGCCTTGGGGCGGCGGCTGGGCCTCCTTCATCGCGCAGCCAGGGCTTCCTCCGGTGCTTTCGTCTGCCGCGCTCCCCGGACCTATCTGCTGCCAGCCCTGCCTGGCACGGGCACGTTCGCGTCATTTAAGGTGATTACACCTTTGGTCTTGTCCAGATTTACGCAATACCAAATGCGGAGCTCTGGGAGAATTCAAGGAAGAATTGACTTTCTACTGAACCCCCTCCGGAGGCTGAGGTCTGTCGTAAATCACCTTTCGGAGTCGCCAGCACCTGAGCAGAAGGACCGAGCTTGCCTTCAGTGCTCCCTGTCGCTGCCAGGACTTAGTGCCCCAGCTCTGGGACGGGGCTGCCGGGTCGGAGCTGGCCCTGCTATGTTCTGAGGAACCAGGAAAAACAGCATCAAATGGCTCCTGAGATGGTACGGGTTTGGGGCTGGGGGCTAGCTCTTTGCTCTGCCCCAGCACCCTCCGTGCCAAGATGCTAACCCCTGCCCAGTGTCTGCCCATGACCCCAGGCACTGCTCCACTGAGTGTTTTGATAAATAGCATTACAAAAATTAAAAACAAACAAACAAACAAACAAAAAACACCACAAAAACAAAAACAAAAACCCACATCATTCAGATATTTAACAGTAAGGCCTTTTAATTTTAATTTTAACTTTAATTTCCTTTACAGCTGGAAGGCCATGTGTACGTGTATACCGCCCTCATTGCGGTGCAAAATGTTTGTTATTCGGATGTGTGTTTGAGAAGAGCAGGGGCAGATTTACTACGCAAATAAACAAGTGGAGGGATGAATGGAAACACTGTTCAATCGGTTCCTCATTGATAAAATACCTGTCACATACCTCGGCTACAGCACACAGACACGCTTGTACAGCAACATGGCAAGTGGCCCACTAATCATATTCAAAGTAAGTCCTAAAAAGGAAAATTTCTACAGTCTTCAAATCTATAGAGGAGCAGATGGATGATGGTAAACTCTAAGTGCTTTACTGGCTGCCTGCCTGCCATCCTCTGAACAAGGGCTAATAATAATATCACTTAAAAGAGCTGCTGAAAGGTTAGATGAGCTTCACTGCCGCAATTTGCAAATAATCCAATATCTGAGTTCACTACATCCTTTGCTATGGCCACGGTGGACAAATTCCTGGGTGCAGCGCTTTTACCCGCGGGTGCTTAGATTTCGTGAGGAAGGAATAACCGGAGTCGATCTGGGTCCTAGTGTATTTCACTCACTGGTGAAATACAGACAAAGTTTCAGCAACTATTTCTTTTTTTCCAACAATTCATCGTGTCTTCGCTCAGGGGGCAGGGAGAAAAGCTTGCTCTGACCTTGTGGCTTTTTCTCCAGCTTTCAAAGCCTTTCTTGGTGGGGTTCAGGATCTGTGGTGTGGCACATGAGCCAAGGGAAGCACAACTCACCTGGAACTCATTAATCCTGGGCTGATTTTCACAGTGCTGCCACAGTGCACAGCTCTGCCATGGCCAGGGACCAGGGCACCTACTGTGCAAGCCCTACGTGCCCATGTGGCCGGAGGCTTCGCACTGGTGGTGGCTGCGCTCAGCCTGACTAGTGCACAGCTAAATGCTGCAGCCACGTTCACCCCTCACAAGGTCCCGCTCTGAAGGAGGCAAGTGCGGTGTCCATGCCAAATGTGACAAAGTCCCCTTCTCTCTCACTGCACACCGAGCTGAGACAGGGCTCAGAAGTGCAGCACAGAGGGAGGTTTCCAGGTGCTGCTGGAATGAGACAGCTGGCAAAGAGCTCTGGACATACGTGCTCCCAAATTAAGAAGTTTGATTCCCTTCTTTTTTTCTCCTTCACCTCTCACGCGGTGAGGTCTGTGGATGTTTCAGACCTGAGCCATCAGCCACCACTCTGTGCTCCCTCCAGCACACCGTAACATCCTCCAGGGTACCTGGACTGTGCTTCACCCTGGGGAACAGCGAGGCAGGTGATACACAGAAGTGGCCATTTCTGATGCAGAATTTGCTGTGTTTACTGCTGCAACAGACTTCTGTCTAGCTTGTGGACTCCTCAGTAGTGGTTTCAGGCATGGCAGGCTTCGTGCTCTGCCCTGCCATGTGGCTGGCGGCTCCCCGTGACACAGCCACGAGGCCAATGTCCCCATGGCTTGAGGTGTGATCCAAACAGGAAGCCTGCCTAGATAGGCCGGGAAGATGTGATGCTGAGCCTTTACTGGAAGAACTGGGAAGACAGGAGATTCCCCAAATGACTGATCCTGCTCGCTCACTGTCCTGTCTGAGCAGCCCCAGGGGAGAGGACAAGCAGGCAAAGAGCCAGGTGGATGATCCAGGCACCCACAGCTCCCCGTTTCTCCCCTTCTTACATGGCATTAATGGTTTTGACTGAAGACCCCTGATAATGGGTCATCTTCTTAACTCGTCAATCAGGTCAATGCTTACCCCAGCTGAAACCCAATAAGCACTCTATTATTTCTCTCTCAGGTGCATATTGGTGTAAAAATGCTCCTTTTGGGATTTGGGATTGATACGTATTTTTTTTTAAAGTCACAACTAGACCTCCATCATTGGCCTGAGCACAGGAACAAGGAGAACATCCTATACCCCTTGTAGGCATCAATCACACCAACCTTGGGGCTGCTCTGGCTTCTGCCCTGCTGGCAAGCTGCAGCCAGCTCTGGCCACCACCGAGCCTCGGCCACCATTTATCCATCTCTGACCACAAACACATCTGAGGGACAGTCACGAGGTATTTGTTATTAGAGGGCCGATAGACTCAGGAATTTGGATTTTAGTAGCTCAGTGAAACATGGAAGGCCACATTTTTGCATGGAAGTGTCATCCTAGAAGTTACATCAGGGAATAAAACTATCTTGAAATGCCTTATTTTCATATATCTTCAGAAAACATCTGAAAAAAAAAAAAAAGAATTAGGAACGTTGGTGCCTCAAAAAATGCCTGTATTGCTTGGGTTTGTTGGAGCTGACTAGTGTAATATGGAAAACAGTTGTTCTGCATTTCCTGAACCTGGGATCTGAAGGAGGCTAAACGGCCCATTCTGCTCATTCTGTTTATTTCTTTACTTGCTTTCCTCTCTGTAATCAGCTCTTTAGAAACAGTTATCACTTCCATTTTAATTCTGAATAAGCAGAAGCCATCCTTACTGCACCCTGCTCATAGGTTCCTGCTCAGACCATTGACTTTCCTGGACTGGGTCTATTTGCTCCTTCTTCTTCCCCTGTGTGTTCTGTCCGTCGTGGTGTGTGTCCTGTCACTGCTACCCTTACTGTCGGCTGCTCCATCAACAGCAGCCGGGCACTCTCAGATCTCGGCCCCTGCTACACAAATTAACTCACTCTTACCCTGACCATCTACTAAAACACATTTTTGTTTGTCGTTTTGTCTCAAAACTACATTTCTCTACAGCTACCTGAAGGAGGCTGCAGGGAGGAGGGTGTCGGTCTCTTTTCTCAGGTGACAAGTTACAGGACGCATGGAAACGGTCTCAGGTTGCACTGGGGAGGTTTAGATTGGATATTGGGAAGAATTTCTTCATGGAGAGGGTGGTCAAGCTCTGGAACAGGCTGCCCGGGGAAGTGGTGGAGTCCCCATCCCTGGAGGTAGTTAAGAGACGTGTGGATGTGGCACTAAGGGACATGGTTAAGTGATGGGCCTCGGTAGGTCAGGTTGGTGGTTGGACTTAATGATCTTGAAGGCCTTTTGCAACCTAATGATTCTGTGACTCTATGGAGTGCGGCAGAGGAAACACGGTTGCTCTCACTGCCAGGAGTTTGGTCACTGCCTGACTCCCGCCACCTCACGGGCAGGCCAGGCAGGCTGTGGTGCTCTTCACCAGCCAGTGTCACCAGCAGGTTTTTCAGTCCTCTTGCTCATCTCGCTTCCTGATACCGCTGTGTCCTCTCTGCCTGTTGCCAGGCAATCCAAACATCGCAGGCAGGGTACGCATTTGCTGTACAAGGGCTTCCTTACCCCATTGTTTAATACCAAACGGAAACAAAACAAATCACACACACAAACAAGCAACCCACGTAATCCTACACTGACCCATATTGTGCAGAGTCATCAATATTTCCCCCCCCCCCCCGCATCAAGAGCTGCCAGCACTCCCTGGAGAGAGGCATTAGACCTGCCCAGGGGACACATGCCGGCACGCGGGCAGGCAGTGACACGTGCACACAGAGGCACAAAAGCACGATGAGCCACAGCAGCCTGGTGCTAGCCGAGGCATTGATTATAGAGACATCCAAACGGGTTGGTGTAGGGTTGTAGTATTACCACAACTGCCAATCATAGCCCATTTATTTTGATTATCTAATACTTTCTGCTGTTGAGAAGCTCAGTATTGCTGGTGTTTGCAGCAGGCCTTTGAGGTGTCGCAGAAGGAACCCCTGGAGCTATGGAAATGTGTTTTCTTTTTCCATAAAAAGTCATCCAGATTTTGTTATGAACTTTGAAAACAACAATTTCTCTTCTGTCCTTTTATGCTTCTCCTGGAAGAATTTACTAGTGGACTCTCAAACTGATCGATCATGACTGCCCCTTTGCCCCAAAGCATGCCTTCATCTACGCAGCAGGGCTGGGGGCGCTGGGGGATGGCTCCAGACCTACCGTGATGGACATGCTGCTCCATCCAGGACACCACCAGGACCTCCACGTGAGCAGAGTAAAGGTGGCCGGAGCGCCCTTACCTGCTATGTGAGGCCCTTAGAGGTCTGACGACCAGCTCTGTCTAGATCAGGTGCTGTGGAAATGGAAAGACTGGGGTTCTTCAGTCCTCCCCTCTTCTTCTGTACCCTGGTGTCCCCTGGTGTCCCCTCATCCTGCCAGCCGTACCCTATACAACAGCTATGCACAGGTACCAGCTGGTGTGGCTAGATGTTAGTACAGGTGGTAGTGGTGCTCAGTAGCCAGCGTGCTCTTTCAAGTTATATGGCATAATGACTGCACAAAAAAAAAAAAAAAGGGACATTATAGTTAGATGTAAAATAATTGAGTTTTTACTTCTTTATTTAAAATTACACAGAAAGTGACATTTAGCGATACATTGGTTGAATTCTATTTAGGCTTCAAAGTCAAGCATTTGAGATGAAGGAAAGGCATGATTAGTGTGCAACCTTAATTCTGTCCCCTATCTGCATTAAGTTACAGGATTTAATTGTCGAACCACTCATGCCTCAAGGAGAGTCCAAAAAGAGAGTTCAAGAGGCAGAATCAAGACAATTTTAATGCAGCATTACTATCCTAACTTTGTAGTACAAATTTTTGCACCCTGAGTTGTTTTTTTTTGAACATAATTTATAAGACAAAGAAAAAAAAATGCTGGAAGGGAAGTACAATTGTTTGTGAATGAGAAACTGAGGCATGGAGCAATTAGGGAACCTGTTCAACACCTCAGAAAAAAAAGTGGTGGTGGAGATGGAACTGAATCCATTTTCACAGAACAGAGCTATAGAGCACAGGAAACTGACCCATGTTGGAATGATTCTGTGCAACTGTTATTTAAATTGAGATGATTTTTATACACAGCTTTTGCTTATAATGCCTATATTTTATGGAGCATCAGGCTGTCACTTTTACTTTTTCCTGTATTTAGAAGGAAAAAAAAGCTTATGAAGCTTATGACCTAATTCATGTGTAAGGATGACTAGAGCAATATAGGAATATCCTTCTTTATTTTCTATTCTCTGATTAATTGCCAGTCCAGGATTTTATTTGCATTAATTTTCTTCACTGAAAGATGAGTTAAGAAATGATGGCACTGGGACAAGCTCTTCCTGCTGGCCAACCTTTCCCCCACTCCACCCCTGTGATTCTGGGGACCCTTCATGATGCAGAAGGCTTTCTGCATTTCTGGAAAGTGATGCTCAGCACTGTTTTCCAGGAAACGTAACGGTGCATTAATTTCACACCTCTGCAGATGTTCACACAGAGAAGCAGAGGTGTAAGCTGGCGTTGGTGAAGAACAAGGTGCTTCAGCTACTTGCAGTCCATACCAGGAGCCCACCGGCCCCTTTAGGCTGGCATGAATGGACACGGCCAAAGAAACAAGGGGTTCTGGAAAGCTGTTGTGAGGTCTGGCTGAGCCCAAAATCCTGTAGACAGCGGCTTTTGTGGTGTGCTGGGTGTCCTCACTGAGGCCTTTCTGGGGCCAGGAGCTGCCATGAAGCTGCTGCAAGCTGCTGTGACCTCGCTTGGGAAGAGACCCGATGGTGGAAGAGACCCAGCAGGTTCAGCAGAAATGAAGTCCTCTTTGGCCCTTCTCTTGCTCGTTTCCAAACCCAGTGGCCCTGTCGCAGGCACGGTGCCTGCAGCCTCCAGGGAAGGACAAGGAGAGGAGGGCCAGTGAAGCCTGGCTCTCCCCTCTGCAGATATAGGCGTTGTTCCCCCGCCTGCAATTTTTGGAGGGGTCAGAAGAAGCTTATTGTTTCTGTCACCTGTACCCACCCTGTGCTCTCAGCTCATGGAGGCAGCAGAATGGCTTTCCTCAGCTGGGTTGAGGTGCTGCCTCCTCCTCATGTGTATCCAGCCCCGACCTCTCCTTGCACGGCAGGACCTGGCGAACCCTGCCCATATAGGCATCACATCAGCAACTAGAGCCATCCTGCACCCAGCTGGCAGCTAGGGCAGGGCAGCACCAAAACAACCTCCTGGAGCAGCAGAAACCTCCCTGCCATCAAAGCGAACGTCCTCCAGGAACCGCAGCCCTGCATTTTGTTCCAGCTTTCTCCAGGAAACGGCAGCGGGCCTTGGGGATTTTGTTTCATCCCAGGATGCGTTTACGCAGCCTCTGTTTGTTTGCACAGATTTGTGCTGCCGTTGGCTTTGCGATTTGTGTAAACAGCAGGGAAGCACAACTGATGAAAGAAACGCAGGGCTGTGGTGCTCGGGCAAAGAGACAGCGCTGCGCTGGCGAGGGTTACACCAGAAGGGTTAAGATGTATGCCTGAGCCAGCAGGGATAAATCAAAAAAAAAAATCTTCTCTCTTGAGCCTCTCTTTATCTACATATATGGCCTTCAGCACTGCCTCCCACAAGATTACAAATGCATCCCTGCCGCTCCCTGCGAAGCAGCCAGGGCTTGCCTGAATCCTTCAGAATACTTTAGGTACAAGATCATCTTCCCCTTAGCCTGAACTCTGAATGAAACCTTCCTGATGCTTGGAAAGCCTTGTTCAACCAGTGTTTTTGTTTTCTGCGTGCCTCAGGACACCTGGTGCACCACAAAATCCTGTATTTACTGTGAGGGATTTGTGACGCAGCCAGGAAAGGAAGTGAAATGCTGCATGATGCCTTGAGATCTCTCGCAGCCCCCACGCAACCACCTTGCAAACCGAGCTGCTCGGTGACCCCCTTTGTGAAAAAAAAGGAAAAATCCATCTTGTTTCGTGCCATGAAGATCTCTGCGGTGGTAGGGGTGTTTCGTGGAGCTCACCACAAGCTCGCTGAAGCGACTGGGATGCTTGCCAGCAAAAGAGGTTCAACCCTTTAATTTGTTGAATACTCCTGGAGCTGCTGTGCCTCCCTTCGGTGAGGGGCTGGCCATGGCTTCTCCCCTGTGACAGGGCTGGTGCAAACGTGCTGGGACCAGGCACAGAGCTTTACAGTTACCCTTGCTGGTGACAAGATGATTCAGGTTTTGCACTGCAGCTCATCCCAATGGGACCAAGGACTCCACCCTAAGGTAAGGATCTAACGTGTGCTCACAGCACAACAACGAGGACTCACCTGTGCCAACATGGCTCCTGCTGGGATGGCTGTAAGGCCCTGAGCGACATGTCAGCTGGCTCAGGCCTCGGGAAGAAGTAGCTTTCAGCTATCTGTGTTTGATTCTGTGGACACATGCATACGTCTCCATGCTAGAGCAGCCGCAACGGCACTGCTGAACTCCCTCGTGTTTTATGTCACTGCCTTTTCACAACCAAGTGACAGTCAGGCAGTTTGGTCACAAATGTGGTGCAGCTGGCACACTGGAGGGAAGGGATGCCATCCAGAGGGACACGGACAGGCTTGAGAGGTGGGCCCGTGTGAACCACGTGAGGTTCAACAAGGCCAAGTGCAAGGTCCTGCATCTGGGCAGAAGTAATCCCAAGCACAGATACAGAGCAGCCCTGAAGAGCAGGAGCTGTGGCTGCCCCATCCCTGGCGGTGCCCAAGGCCAGGCCGGATGGGGCTGGGGCAGCCTGGGCTGCTGGGAGGGGTCCCTGCCCATGGCAGGGGGGTTGGATTTAGATGATTTCCAGCCCAAACCATCACATAATTCTAGTATTCTCTAAATTGCTGGGAATGTGTGGAAACCGATGATAAATTCCAGCCAGTTCATAGTGTAATTAATGCACAGTTAATTATCTTCAATGGGAAAGCGTAACTACAGGATTGCAGCATAGAGAGACACTGTGCACTGTAATAATAGAAAAAAGATACAACTGTGATATTAAAAAAAGCTAGTTTTCAGTGAAGCGGATGCTAAAATACTTGAGGTACCTCGACAGACTTAGCAAAGTCACAAGCTGAAAAGAAACCATATTTGTTAAAAAAAGGCTTTGATACATCTTTCTGGACTGTTTCTTCACCAGCTTTCTTTCCTCAGCATTAGGGTGTGTGGGTTGTGCTACAGCCGCTCCAGGGCTGCAGGGCTGCTTACGACAGGTAAAAAAAAATCCCTGCCCAACACAACTAACCCAGGTGGTGTTTTTATGTCTTTTGCAACAGTGCCCTGCACTAACCGCTGCAGGTCAATGTGCGGACCCAGGCTGGAAGCCCAGAGAATGTGTTCGTGCCCACCCAGGTCCTGTGGCTGGTCATGCTCCACCTCCAAAACCAACCGACAAAACATTTCTGCCCTTGTCCAGGGGCCAAATCCAACCTGTGGGGCTAAGGCATATGGGAATTTGTAATGGAGCACCTGGGTTGCTGGTTATGGGGTTGCCTGAGGCACGGGGAAGACCACCTCATTCTTCTGGCCAAGGTAGCCAGCAGCAGCAGAAGGTGCTTGTTTTAATTTTATAACCCCAGGCAGGGCCCTCGTGGGGTTTGTTTCCGTCAAACAGCCTCTGAAGCACAGCTTGGCTGCTTTGTACATCCCCTGGCCTGCCTCAAGGCTGGATGTGGTGACATTTCTGTGTTATCTAAATTAGACCCAACCTCATCAGGACCCAATGGCTTCCAAGAAGGTGTGGAGGCACCTCTGCTCCCCTGGACTTCGCAGGCACACGCTGCCGGAGGGGTTTCTTTTCACCACAGCTTGCAACTCTGCTCTCACTGAACGTTATCCCAGGTGGGTTTAGTGCTTTATTTTCTCCCTGGTTTTAATATCCCCTAGTTCTAAAGTTTGTATTTCTGACTGGCTGACAGGAGTGCTTGCTGGGTGTGCCATGGTACATCTGCCTCAATTCAGGAGGCTTCGCTCTTCCCACTGTGTCATTGCTAAGTCACTAAGTCATTAAGTATTAAAATGCCCCGTGATGTTTTGAGAGCTTTACTCATAGAGATGAGCATTTACTCATACAAATAAGCTTCCTCATGCTATGAGAGTCCTTCTATGTCCACTGAATGAATAAAAGAGCTTGACCTCTAAATCATGTTATTAGTAGGCAGATTTAGCTCTAATTTTAGTTTTACCCTTTCCTTGTTTTCTCCCAGGACTTCCAGAAAGTCACGTTTACAGGTGATTCTGCCTGAGACAGGCTGGAGGCATGTAGAAACACAGGCCAGGAGCTCAGCACCAGGGTATAATCCTCTCTTGCTACTGCAGACATTGGGAAAAGGGAATGTGGTGAGCTGTTGGGCCAAATTTGTCCTTCCATATAGATTTAACCATAGCCACTTATCATTTTCAAGTGCCATGCAGAGTGCAATTTATGCTGCTTGACTCTAGTTTGAAGAAAGGACACAATATTTTCTTAGGGCATTCTGAAAGTGGGGAAGCTTAGAATAACTATAAGGTTAAAAACGGGCAAAGTAATTATGGTTAACTTGCAGCCTCATAAAAGCAACCTATTTATTTCAGGAAAGACTAATTCCCAGTGTAGTGTTTCTTATCATTTCTGCAAACATTAGTCTGTCCTTGATTTAAATGAGATTTTTCTATGGGAATTATTTTTCCAGCATGCTATTCTCATGTGCTTTTCCATCTCTTAGATATCCGTCTATCTATCTATCTGTCCATCTATCTATCTGTCTTTAATTCCAGCTGCATCAGTCTCATTTCTTCTTCATTTTGTAGAAGCTGCTCCTGCTTACACAGAGGTAAGTGAATCTTTGGGAAACAGTCATTAACTTGGTTGGCATTTTATTAGCAGTACGGTAGGTTTTGGCCATTTGAAGAGACATTGCACATAATGAACTTTATTGTTCTAACTCATTCAAGATGTTTTTGGAGATTTAAGAAGCTACGAAGCATCATTGTAGATTAAAAAAATATGTATCTCTGGATTTAAAGTGGTGTTTGGTAAGTTTCAGAGATGTGATATGCTACCCATATGAGCAGGAAACTGAAGTGAATTCAGTGACCCAGGCAGAGCTGTCTATCCACCTCCAGCACCTTGTATAAATTTTCTTGCCAGGCAAGAAAATAGCTGTGACTAAGAAAAGCTGACGTAGTGCACAGTGAAGCAATGACTACAGAAATCTACTTTTCTGAGGTACAGGAGATGGGTATGGATCCATAGTGTTGAGAAACAAGTCGGTAACACTCTGTTTAATATTGATCTTAGTTTACGACCTCAAGAAATTTCCAAGAGGAGTACAGCTTGTAGCTCTGAGCTTCTTGTTTTGATTTTAAGGTCACAAGAAACTAAATTAAAACCTCTTTAAAGGTTTGTTTCAGTCGTTGAAAATATGGTACTTCTTTCCATGGCACATGTTGCTAGCCATGAGATTTAAGTATTGTACCAGCATGTATGTCCTCTTCCGATTTATTATTATATGCAAAATAAATTTGGTCCAGCAACTAAGCTAGAAAGTGATCAGACTTTAACCTTAATGCATTTAAACTCTTACGTCTGCTGCTTCCTATCTTTTCTATGTTTGGGAATCTTGAACGACTTTATTTCAATGCAGTTTGTATACATAGCACATAATCGCATGTTGTCATTTTAAGTACGGCTACATTTTGGCAGCAGGGTCAGACAGAGAATAAGATGTGGTAAAAACAAAGAGTCCTTGGTTAGGCTCTAAATAACTGACTAATGCTCAGATTTTATGTCCCCATTTAAGTTTTACTGGCTCAAAGTAACAGCGTAGGTCAATTAATCCTCCTAACAGGAAGTAATTGCATTGCTGTTCCAGTCAAGTCTGCAGCGAAAAAAAACTTCATGATATTTCGAAAGAAATCAACTGCTGTACCAACCCGGGGTCCTGGACAATTTATTTAGTGTCAGTTTGTGACAGCCTCCAAGATCTGTGCTGCCATGTCTGTGCATTTAATGTCATGGACCTGGACATAATTGCTTGTCAGGGGCACTGCAAAGTCCATTAAAGAACTTATTGCCTCTAAGAGGCAGCCAAACCTGTACCTATGGTCTGTATGGCAGGGTCTTTGTCTGCATAGACCTGATGCAGTACGAGCACACATTTGTTCCAAGGGCCATTAGATATCACGAGATATTCCTATCAGATCGAGTAGCTGATAGACTCGTCCTGATGACTTGCTGAGGAGCTCGTTCACATAGTGTGCCGCAATTTCATGATTCATTATCTGCATTGCAAGAGTGGCCCTATGTGTTATGTACTGCAAACTGTTTATATTCTGCTCTAATAATAATAAAAAAAAAAGATTATTAGATAGGAAATTTCCTCTTTAGTCTTCTTATGTTCACCACAGCAATATCTGAGGTCTATATCTAAAAAAGGAGGTGTGAGCATACAGTTTGCAGCTGTGCCTGGCTTCTACCAGCTAACAGACTGGAGATGTTTCCTACCTGCAGGTGGGAGCTGGGTGACACCCAGGTACCTACGGCAGGAGGTACGAGTACTAAGGTGAGATAAAGGTGTAATTTAAGTTTTTTTGTACCTTCTTCATATTTTTGTGCTTTCTAGTTCTGAGTCCCCCCCAGGAAAAAGAAAAAAAAAAAAGAAAAAAGAAAAAGATTGCAAATATGTTTTTCTTTTCCCAAAGAGGAGGCAGTTCTCATTATAGCCGGTAATGCACTGAATGGAGCATTTGCCCAGGATATAGGTGATATTAAATTCCATTCTGTAACTGTGGAAACATCCCACTAATTTCATAATTTGTCAGTTTTCTTCGATCCAGTGAATGTGCTCTGAGAGTGAATTCTGCACGCTCCTTGCAAACTGTTCATGGCCGCTGGCTTTACCTCCTTCTTCCCATGTATTGTGCCTTACCTCCTCTGAAAACATGAATGCTGATGAGAGCATTTGCATGATGTACGAAGCAAACAAGGCTGACCAGGATTTGTCTAAACAAAAATTTGTGTTTTTGTTGTAACTTCAATCAATTGATTGCCATTTATATCTAATTAGCCAGCACAGTTACCAATGCTCAGCCAGATGAGCTGAACTGGAGTAAAGCTGTTTTTTTTTCTAACTCATCATTTGCAACTGTATGAGGGAAGATTCAGATGTCCTCTTATGAATAGGACCGACAAGTTTAATAATTAATGTCTCCAAAAAATGAGCTGATGAGGCAAACAATACTCTTTTCCTTCAATGAAAAATCAGCCTTTCTCGTGTGAGCTAATTCATAATCATCTGCCTTGAATTACAACACAAACAAATTATTTTTTCTAGCCTTCTGTGTGGAAATAGGAAAAAAAAAATAATTAGTATGTGATGGTGCAACTGCAAAAGGTGTCTTTAGTTCAACTGTGTAGGCTCCCACACTAGCCACATGTGGAATTCAATACTTTGATGACAAATGAAAGCACTTACTACATTCCTCTTTGTATAAATGATTCTGCAGTCATTGGTAAATAGGGCTACGTAAAGGCCTGACTCATGGGATGTTACATTAAAAAGAACAAATTGATAGGGAAGATCCCATGAAAGACTCCAACATTTCTGCACATTGAATATAATTATCAAGGAACTGCAATCTCAAGTTTTGCTAGAATATTTTCCTTTTAATACTGAATGACAGATTCCCTTAAAGTAGCATGAAAGGAGAAAATAAAAAGGAAAAGACTCTATTATCCTAAATTGATTCTTAAACCATGAAACAGTTAAGGAAAAAAAAAATAGGAGGAGAAAAGGAAAAATTGGGCTGCCAGGAAAACAATCTTCTCAATTTCCCAACCAGAAATTGCATGAAGTGTGATACACGATAATCTCTTAGACTGGCTCTCTAAAATTATATATCCAATTCTCATCAAAAGTGGTTCAGAAAAAAAGACTTTATGCAAAGCTGATACTGCTACTTGACAAATCCAAGATCTGAATGGGACACATCATTGCTTTCTGAGTACTATGAAATGAAGGAGAAAAGCTACTGTTGGTGTTCCTGCTTCTATTATCTTTTGTAATGAACGAATAATATCCTACTCAAATACACTTTAATCACTGATGAATCAGGAGTCCCTCCCCTATTCCCATCAAAGATTCTTGAACATCTGCAGAATCTGAGCTTTGATTTTTAAACAAAACCATTTCTAGACTCTGTGTTTGAAGAGAAAAAAAAAAAAAGCAACAAAAAAACCTTTCAAGTGTGAGCTGAGTGCAAACTAGTGCTATTATCTGCTATGAGCCAAGATATTAAATCAATGGCAGTATGAAAGATGAACTCCCTCCCCGTCTCCCACCTTTCAGCTCAGTAGGCTGCGGACTCAGAATATTGTCTCCGAAGGGTGATTTTAGTGTCAATGTTGTTATCAATTTACTTTTCTGACAAAGACTGTGAGGAACATGGAAATGGGACTGAGTGGTCCTTCTAGGTCACTGAATTCACTCCCCTGCCATGGCAGCACTGCAGCATAAAATACCCCTCATAAATGTGTAGTACTCTTTCTAAAATCTAGCTATATATTTTGCCCCCCACTATTCTGACTAAAGGCTTCACTGCTCCAGGGAAGCAGGCTCGTTCTCCTAAAACCAATGCCAAATGTATTCACGATCGGTTTATACCCACCTGACTGTGTGCCAGTATCACTCTTCAGTGTAAATAGCTCTTTTCCTTTCTTGATGTTAACCCCACATCATATTTAATGGTAATCGTATCCCCCTCAGCCTTCTTGCCAGACTAAACAAGCCAAGCTCTGCGAGTCTCCTCAGCACTGGCTTCACTTCGCGGTGTTCCCAAAGAAAACTCACCGCTGTACTGTGTACGCAGCAATAATATTTTCCTTGTTTTGTTAGGAAAAGACTCCTGAGAGTCCTTCTTTTCTTAATTCCGGCAGGTCTGAGAATAGGAAGCCCTTGAGAACTATCCAGAGCGACGTGGCTGTTTAACATTTGCCGATGGGCACCAGGCTGAGGGAGCACCAGCCCTTCTGACCGCTGGAAGGGAACTGGTGAGGCTGAAGTCCCCAGACATCTCAGCCCACACACAGTCTGGAAAGAAAAAAGGAAGCAAGGAGCATTAGTTATTATTTCTTACATAACCGTTTTTGTAACATATATATTTTCAAGCCCAAATTCTCCTCCCATATTCCTTTTCTCCACCCTGGTGCTTGACACTCTCTGCTGCACAACAGAAACAGGCGAGGAGAACCTGGAGCTGGACAAGGGGGAGGCCGGGCACGAAGGGACGTGGTGAGCCTGGCAGGAGGAGACAAAGAGACAGAGCCTTCCTGAGGACACTCCACATCCCAGGGGTGCTCCTGTCAGAGCAGTGCTATCACCTATCAGAGTGACGGCCTTATGCCATCAATATTAGTTCCCCTCATGTCCTCACCATGATGGGAATTTTCAGAAAAGATATATTATAATCAAATGGGAATAGGGAATTGTCTCTGAAAATGCCCATAGTTGACCGGGCAGCATAATAGTATTAATTCAAGCTCCTAAAAAACGTCTCTGCTGTTGGTATTGATCTGACACCCATAATTGGTATTAATGGGTTGTATACTCAGTTTAGTTACTCCCTTCTGAAATATCACCTTGAAATTTTCCACTGCTGATAGAAAGCAGCAGTGAGTCCCTGTCCAGAAGAGGTAATTGAAAAGTGGGCAGAGATGGAGAGGTGAAAAGCAATACAGATGGAGACAGAGAGACTATAGAAGAGTATTCATAATCAGACAGGAGAAAAGGGAACTAAAGTGGGTCTTACTATAGACTGGCTATATTTATATGTAACAGTCACTTATCTCTTGCTGGGGATCTCTCGGGTATGCATATAGAGGTCACTTCTGCTGTCAGCTTGGCCCAGGAGAATAGAGCTGACCCTCTCACAGAGGTGAAATTCCAATAGAAGAAAAAGAGCTACGCATGCCTGGGACCTCATTTCATGCAGAACTGACCACTACCGGGCAGATTTTATCAGCCTGCAAGAACATCACTATTGAGGGCTCCCTCATGAGCACAAAGTCACCACCAGAGAGAGCACTTGCAGATCTGATGGTCAGACAACAAAACTGGGATTCAGGTGCTGAGGTAAGTGCTTACACCGGTACCCCGGACAGACCTGCTTCATGGGTAAACATTGTCAATATAGCCGATGTGAAAGGCATGCCATCCACTGGAGCACGCTGCTGGAGATGCAGCTCAAGCACCATTATGGTTAAGTCCATAAAGACACCTTAACCTTAATTCTAACACGCTTCAATAAATCTTCCACCATTATGTAAAAATTCTAGATTGGGTTTAAAACACAAATTGTGTGGTTTGATCTCTAACAGTTAGCACTCACACCACTTTCTCAACATCTCATATTGTTCTAGGACCAGACAGAAGTACCAAGCCTTGACCTCAGGGAAGTGAGTGCTGGAAGCCAAATTAAGTAAATAAATGGCTCCGTTACAATATCTTCCCCAGCCTTATATGGAAAAAAATTCACAAGCCTCCTTCCAGAGTTTTTCCTGATTTCTTTTCTCCTTTTTCTGGCCAGATATTTATTTTCTTCACCTGTGTTAGGTTGAAACTACAATTGCAAAGGTCACTGTCTTCGAATGCCTGCTTTCCTTAATTACTGACCCTACTGAGGATAACAAGGGAAAACAAGGATTTACGGTTCTCGTATAGCTCCCAGAATGTCAGAGAGACACAGCACTCTGGAAAAGCTGCTTTAATCTTCAAGAATTTCATATAAAAATAATCCATGTAGCCACGAGTAAGAAGGAAAGATGCCTGTCATCTGAGTGTAGTTCCAGAGTCCTTAGAGCTAATTGCTTGAAGTGCTTGAAAGAAATCTGATGGAGTATAATAGTTGTTGAGATGTTTTCCCGCTGCCCAGGAAACACGGTGCTGGTTTCAGTGGGCGTTGCATGTTAATTATGTGCAGTTTTACTGATAATACTCAGAAACTTCCTGCTGTGTGGGTAGGATTAATGCAAGATGGTACCGATGCAAATATAGCTTGCTTGCTGAAAGCAAGCTGGAGAACTGTTTCAGATGTTCATTAAGCTATGTACCCTGTTAGGCACATATCAAAATGCGTTTAGAAGTTGATGCCATTTCTATGCATCGAGAACATAAATTGGAATCCAGATTTCCTAAAGACAGCATAGACATATCTACCAGAATCAGAGTGCGGGTAGGTTAGGACATACACCCTTGTGAAAGAACAAAGAGCCTGGCTCTGCTGCTTGGTAGCTCAGTTGTGCATTTGAGACACGGATCCCCAAAGGTCTCTAAAGGTTGCTTTGATCTCTAGCGGTGCTGAATACAGCATCTTTCTCGGGATTTAATGGGATCCAGAAAAGCTCAGCACTTCTGGAAAATAGCCTGCTTGAATCTATTGACTTTAAATCTGTTCAAGGTTGTTTTCTTCTACTAATTACTTAAGATGTTGAGTCAGCATCTTCATATCAGTGAGAGTAGACAATCTTCCAAAAGCAATCCTACCCTGTCTGCACTGAATGAGTCACATCTTTGTGAAGTGATTAGGGCACATGAACAATAGAGACAAGAGCTAGCTGATGCCACATAAGCCTTATCTGACAGGATAATCGCAGCCAGGGTGCACTGATACTAGGGCTGTTAGCTCACAAATGCAGTACTGGGTGCCTCATGAGCTGTCTTTACCTTTTCACTGGATGATCTAACGATTGTTGTTCTCCAAAGAGGGATGTGTAACTTCCTAGCTGGATGCCGCTGGGGGTTTGGAAATGCCCTGCAGTGCTGGCATCCCCAGCTGCCAAAGCATGCTCAGGTTGCAGGACTTCTTCCCTAACTTTGTGCATGCTGCTGGGCATGGCTTGAATTTGTATGACAAAAGCCATATTAAGTAATTAAGTATTCTACCTTCTCTGTAAGAGACATGGACGAGTACCAAGGTAATCTACATATTAATCTCTGTCTTAGCTTTGTGATGAGCTCCATTTCACACTTTCATTACTGTGGGTATCTCACCTCCATTTCCCAAGCCTGTCTTGTCCCGTGCTGTCTGCCAGTATGAGCTGCACTGGGGCTGATTTCATTCCCAGTCATTAAGGACGGGAACCGTCTCGTTGCACATCTCAAGGATAGTTCTGCTGTAAGACCTACATTTGCTCTTTCTCTCTGAAGGAATTTCGACTCAATGTAAGTCTTGATTAATGCACGTATCTACCTGATACAAGGGCAATATCAAATAATCTTCACGTGGCCTTTTAAAGTGTGATTTAACTACAATGTCTTTGAATATTCAGTGTATTTAGAAAGCCTATTTGATGGCTGCAGTTTGGGAACATTTTAAACTGATGAGATGATGATTTTTCCACAAACCAATAGCACTTATTCATGTGTTAGCCTTTTTGGCATTGGATATTGTCTTTTAGCTTTTTAACCGTGACTCAGAAAAATGGAAAAAAAAAACAAACCTACATTCTTTTTGCCTTTTTTTTTTTTTCTTTTCTCTGCAGAATGATGACTGAACAGAACAGAAGACACTAGAGTCCTACAGACTTCGTGGAAATAGGTAGTGTGTAGAGGGAAGGGACCCAAGTGACTGCCCAGATTACCAGAGAGCAGCTAGGGGGCATGCTAAGGTTACGGACAGCCCTGGCTCCCCCGGCCTCCACCTGCAATGGGGACTGGACAGTCAGGAGGAAACCTGGGGTTTGTTAAAGACTTGAAGCTCCACTCCTTTACGAAGGTAGGTAAGACATGAAAAATTGTCTCTGCATCACCTCTCAAGCCCTCCAGCAGGGAAAGCCAAATATAACAATTCCAATATATATTTACCATATGAACAACAACCAGGGGAAAAACATTGTGCATTTTTGTCTTATATTGAATGAAAAAGGACATAAATCCAAGCAAACTAAAAATCCCTGTAGTCATCTAGTTCATCTTCCCACAATACATATAAGTCCAATTGAAAACAGTAAGTATTTATTCTGTCTCCCTGAGAAAAACTCAGGCTCTTAATATACTACTAGTTACAGTTAGCTTTTTGTATGGATTATTTTAAAGGTTTATTGACATGCCAGCGAACTAAGCACCTTGTTTACTAGCATCATTTAAGTCTGTATTAACAAAAACATCGTAGAATCTTACTCCTATTAACAATAATAATCTAGATTTTTGAAGGAAAGGTGAAACTCTATGTCATTTCCATGATACAGCCATGTAACAAGACATGATCCTGAAAGCATATGAAATTCTGAGTTGATCGTAGAACTGAGAGCAGAATAATTCAAGAGTTTTTAAATGCCACTTTGTTCACACTGGTAATTTACCCTTCATGGGCTATCCTTGTAATAATTAATCATATCTGCAATGCACAGACCATTTTCTCTGATGTATGCCTTTCCATGAATTTGTCCATGGTATTTGTGTCCCAGATACTATGTCTTTCCCTAAATTATACCATTTTTGAAGTAGTTTCCAATAAAAATAATAAAAAAAAGCTGTCCATGAGTGAATACACTGTGAAGTACCAAAAAAAAAAAAAAAAAAGCTATTTCACTGGAGAGTATCCATTACATACAATAACAATGATTTGTTTTGCAACATCTATTTTATGCTTTCAAGCTACATAAAGAGCACTCTTGTCCTGCGGTAATTAAAAACAAGACAACACAGACAAGTCTTTCTACTCCCGCATAACAAAAAGTGAGCCTGAAGGGATAAAAGTTTAGTCCGTGCTTTCACGGGGCTGGAAAGTGACAGCTCAGATAACCAGGCAGGTAGCAAGCCATTCAGCTGTCATAAGCAAAGTGTCAGCAGATGCCACAAGATCTTGCCATCAGCACCATCCGTGAAGGCGGGTAATGGGAGTGCCTAGGAGCAGAAGCATTTTCCAGCCTCTGCCTCGTCCAAGCCTGAGAGCCGCAGCTCCGGGCAGGGCTCCCCACCGACCAGCAGCTCGGCGCCAGCCCTGCCCCACCAAGCCAGCTATGGCCTAGGGCCTTCTCCTGCCTCCAGAGGAAGGGCAGGCCTCCCAGAAGTTGTAGGAAGATCCATGAAAATCCTGCGTCCCTCTTCTGCTCCTTGCCTAAGATTTCCTGCCCAAGCTGGCCGTTGGCAAGGAGCAGGAAGGGCTGGCACGGGCCAGGGTGGCTGCCAGCTGTGGGCACTGGATGCTGGGCCTCATGTGGGTACTGGATCCTTCAACTGTGTGAGTCAATAGCCAACAAACCCTATAAAGAGGAATAGATGAAAAAAAAATCAGGTTGCAATGGGTTGGCCCTTTGATGTCTGCACAAATCAAGGGTTGGATCTTGTTATATCTAAAAACTCTCCGCCTGAAGCTCACAGATTATTCAGTCACCACAGCCCAGACTAGGCCAGCCCTGGCCAAGGCACTATGTCAAGCCCCAAGGTCTGATCAGAGGCAAAGTCGCAGCAGCCAGCAGGTCCCTAACGTGATGGCAGGGGTCCCAGGGCACGCGGTGGGTGTGGGAAGCAGCGATTACCGGTGGCAGTGAAGAGGAAGGCATCAGGCTAAAGAAGTGATTGAAAAACGAAGGTGGGGATTTGGGAGACCCCGAACGCCTGCAAGTTGTCTCCAGTGTGTTCAGAAAGTGAGAGACTTTATCCAGCTGTTTGTTAAACGGAAGCATTTCACGAAGAATATGTCAAATATATCCTGTTTATTTTCATCCTGCAAATGCACTCGGGCAAGACGTTGAATGACTATGCTGGCTAAAGGGCTATACAATCCTCTTCCCTTATAGGTGTAAAATTATCACGTTGGGAAATTTTTCAGATGGAATCCCAGAAAACGTTAGTCTTGAGATACCTCATCTGACCTGAATCAACATCACAGCTGTGAGAGGTGAAACCTTGTAAAATCTGTGAATCAAATTCTTTCCTGCAAGACAAACTTTTTTTTTTTTTTGAGAAACCTGAATTTAGCTCCAGTAGGAGGAGAATTTTCTTACCAATAATAAAAATCTTCTCAATAACAAAACAAGTAACAACGCTTCAGGTCATTTAACAAACTGTCTGTGCAAAGAAGGTTGGGGGAAATGAAGAAATGATTTCAATCCTTGCCCCTGGGCAGAATTTCATCTGAATAATATAATTTCAAGAGCGCATGATGGTAAGTCTTCTCTTTACAGACAGCCACTGATGTAATTAAACTGCTGTAACTGTTCTTATTTTGGATTAGGGGTATTTTTACTTCATCTTATTTTAGATCTGTTCCTAACTGATATAACTGCAGTTTAATTTGAAGTAAAAGTGGTTTAGATGGGTTTTGACTCAAGCCGCTTAGAAGCAATCTGCTAGTTACTCCAGCAGGACCTGGAGACATCTTGTCAACATAAAGGTGTTCATATGCAGACTTGCACCAAAAACATCCAGTGAGTTGAATTTTGGCCAAACTAGTTATTTCACCTCTGGTTATCATACAGGCAAGCCCCCGTTAATCTTCGTGGTTCGGCACTCCACGTACATCTGATAACTTGGCAAGTCAAGGCAAGTGCTATCCTGAAGCGCTCTTCTCACGATACTGCAGAATGTGTGGAGAGGTTTTAAAAGATCAGTAAACAGATCAGCTAAAAAACAGACCAAGAAATGGTACCAAATGGAGCAGGAAAACAGAACGAAGCAAGGCAAAAAGCATGTGATTGAAAAAAAGACCAAGTATTGGGGTGCAGTACTGCTTGGAGAACACAAGGCTCTCCTGCTCCCTCTGAAAGCTAAGGTTTAAATCTCAGAAAGTGATTTTTTTTCTCTCTTAATTATGCTGAAAGGGCAACTGTGTAAATCTCAAGGACATTCTTCTTGAAAACACAAGGAACTACTGGAGGCATTTTAATGCATAGAAATTTCTTTTTTCTTTTCTTTTCTTTTCTTTTCTTTTCTTTTCTTTTCTTTTCTTTTCTTTTCTTTTCTTTTCTTTTCTTTTCTTTTCTTTTCTTTTCTTTTCTTTTCTTTTCTTTTCTTTTCTTTTCTTTTCTTTTCTTTTCTTTTCTTTTCTTTTCTTTTCTTTTCTTTTCTTTTCTTTTCTTTCCTTTCCTTTCCTTTCCTTTCCTTCCTTTCCTTTCCTTTCCTTTCCTTTCCTTTCCTTTCCTTTCCTTTCCTTTCCTTTCCTTTCCTTTCCTTTCCTTTCCTTTCCTTTCCTTTCCTTTCCTTTCCTTTCCTTTCCTTTCCTTTCCTTTCCTTTCCTTTCCTTTCCTTTCCTTTCCTTTCCTTTCCTTTCCTTTCCTTTCCTTTCCTTTCCTTTCCTTTCCTTTCCTTTCCTTTCCTTTCCTTTCCTTTCCTTTCCTTTCCTTTCCTTTCCTTTCCTTTCCTTTCCTTTCCTTTCCTTTCCTTTCCTTTCCTTTCCTTTCCTTTCCTTTCCTTTCCTTTCCTTTCCTTTCCTTTCCTTTCCTTTCCTTTCCTTTCCTTTCCTTTCCTTTCCTTTCCTTTCCTTTCCTTTCCTTTCCTTTCCTTTCCTTTCCTTTCCTTTCCTTTCCTTTCCTTTCCTTTCCTTTTTCTTTTCTTTATTGCAAAATAAATGCTTATCATTAGATAAACATGGTATCTGCGGCATTCACGGTATTTCCCACAGAAGTGCCCAAGTGCTATTAAATAGCTGGTCCTTGCAATGCCTGATGAGGTAAGTAAATATTTCCTGGCTTCTGTACGGCTAGCTGCTATCCCATTCGACAAGGCTATTTGCAATCCCATTCTCTGGATGATGATAACCCAGAGAAACAAAATTATTTCACTGTCAGCTCCAGTGTCCCTGGAAGCCAGCAAGACACACTCTGGTGCCTATACTTAAAAGTATTAAGAAGAAAAAAGCAATTTTAAGCATGGTACTGGATCACTGATGTTCCCAGCTGTCAATCCTGACGAGTGACGTGGGGTTGGAGGCCAGTGGTTCTGTGTTTGTGGAGTTTCAGCCTTTTCTGGTAAGAACGGCTCGCAGGGCCAGGGAGAGCCCTGGCAGGGAGCGTTGTCTGGAGTTATTAAAATGGTCCACTGAGCTCGTGCCTTTGAGGAGCTACAGCCGAATAAATAGCCCGGCGTTAACCTTTTAGCTCTGATGTGTGTCAGGGTGAGCGCTGGTTTCTCACTCGAAGGGAATACTCCAATTCATTAATTTGCTGCGGAAGCGAGGTGAAGGCTAGATCAATGACTTCGGCGTTTGCGGAAAGCACACAGAAATCAGAGCAAGTGCTAGTTGATCTCGTTTCCAGCACTGAATTCAACCTTGGTGTACTGATTTAACAACAAAAAAGTACACAAAATCACAAACGAGGAGTTCCTCTTCTCTTGTGTGCTGCCCTGAGGTAGTACTGAGTCACGCACCTGAAGTAAAAATTGGGGTTGTGGCTTCACGTTTGAGCTTTTGCCTGCAAAACCATGCTAGCGGGCCACCCCTAGTTCTGCACTCAAAAGCCAAGTAAGGCAATGGCATGCAAAGAAGAAAACTTCTGGAAAGTTTCATTAATGGCTATGTAAATAGCAAACGCTTGCCACTTAAGGCCTGGCAGGATTTTTGTGCGAAGGCCCAGTGAGAGGAGTTTTTGCAGGGTAGAGTTTTAGAGCGCAGCAGCAAGCCTGCTCTCCCAGGGCAAGCATTTCTGCATAGCAGCTTTATCACAGCTCTCTGCAAGGTCCCACCTAGGCTCAGCGAGCCCAAAGTGAAGGGGTTCAGCCCCTGGAGCAGCTGGTGTTGGAAACTTCGATATGGAGAAATGGCAGAAGTCGTCCTTCAGAGCTTCGCGGTAAAACTGGAAAGAAATCTCCTTCTGAGATTAACGTAAGGATGGTTCAGGGAAGGATCAAAATAGGAGATTTTTTTCAAAATAAAATAAAATAAAAATCCCTACCAGCTTCCCTACTGAACCAGCTCAGGGGTGAAGAACCTGGCCAGGGTGAGGCAGGGATGCAGGGAGCACGAGGGGGAGCTCTGCCAGCCCTGGCATCCCTCAGGGAGCCCTGAGCCTGCACCACATTTGCAGCAGGCTGGCTGAGACGGGCGCTCACTTTCAGGAAAAAGAACCTCCTGGATCCTGCCAGTACCGAGGTGCACAACTGGCACCGATGTAGAATTTGGACCCAGTCTAAGTGTTATTTATTTGTATTTGGCCGTTACGTTCTTACGTGGATTGTGATGCCGAGAGCAACTGCAACAGCAGTATTTTCTCAACAAGTCACGTTACTGCCTCAGACAAGAAGGGGCTCTGTATCTTCCAGAAAGGCAGAAGAAATTAGTTTATGAGATCGGTAATTGTCATGCGTTTACTGCCACTTGTGCAAAATTGCTAATGGTAGACTGTCAGATGTAAGACACTGTGCAATTGGAGCAGATTGGAGAGATAATTATAACAGAGCTTCCCAGAACAAAGTTCTCGATGCTTTTTTTGTTGTTGTTGTTTTTCGTTGCTAAGTAAGAAAAGAGAAAAAAAAAAAAAAGAAAAAAGAAAATGTAAAGGCAGTGCTGCAGACATTGGGAGAGTGCTCCAAAATATTTTCGTTGTTGTTCATTTGGGTCATTTGGATGTGGTAGCAAGTTAATTATTTTTATTTCCAGGAATCAGTGATGATAAAAATTCTGCATCTTGGGGGGTGGAAATGTCCCAAGTCTTACGAGTAGTAAAGCAGTTCCCATTCCAGCTGGGAAACCAATTAAAAGAAGATTGAGAAGAATGTATTTGTTCTGTGACCACTGACACTTCAAATCAGAGAATTATTAAAACGTTTTGCTTATATATCCGGTACTCTGCATTAACAAAGAACAACCTAGCATCTCCTTGATTATCTTCAAGAAAACACGAAATTCTCAGGACTATCTTAAAACATCAAAAACATTCAGAAGAGGAATGCTTTGAATTTTTACAACCCATCATCATTGCAAATGGCAACTTTAATCCTGACTTTGGGTGACCACAATCAGTCTGAGATGGCTTTAGTCTATCTCAAGTTAAAGAGATTGGTAAAAACGCTCAATGGTTAAATATCCTTCTTTTTTTTTTTTTTTGTGAATGCTGGGTAACAAAAGCTTGTAATCATTTTTCCTCATCTCCCAAAGAATTTCATGGTTATAATAGACATTTCTATTGCTTAGCTTAGCTGTCTGCTGTGTAATCCATGACAATATTAAGGCACGTCCAACAAGGTGTTAATTCATATCACAGCCGAAAGAATCTTGAGATGTTTTCCAGGTATTAGAGGTATTTTTTTGTACATTAATTGATCACTGACATGATACAATTTTAAAGTTCATTAGGAGAGGTGAAGATGGGATCACAGAGAGGCATGATAAGTGACGGAATATTGCTTATATGTCTTTTACAGTGTGCCAACAGTCTTCTGTGCCATTATCTTAAAGTAACAATCTGATCTTTGTTTGCTAAAACTTATGATATATCGCATTAACTGGAGACTAAATTATAAAAAAGGAGTAGTTCCTTTTCTATACACGTTTTATTTCAGATGACATCATAGAAAACAGAAAAAAAATAATTCAGGTTAAATTTGCTCTAGAATACTCAATGTTGCATTTTAATTTCAGTAAATTGAGAAATGGTCTAAATCTAGTTCAGTAAATTTCATTGAAGAGAATCTTTCCAGAAAACTGTGTTACTGCATTTTAAACCTCACTCACCGTGTGGATAGCCATTTCCCTGTAAGACGCCTGGTGTAGTGAGAGACAGGCTGTGCGTGCGGATGCTTTGGGAATCCTGTATTAGAATATTAAGACATTTCCTATCTTCGGATGCCAGTTGCCTCTCTGAACTTGTGAAATGTGTTATCAACTCCTACCTCAAATGCAGCAGTGGAAGGGACCTTTCTCTGTGGAAACAGGCTTGGCCAGACTGCAGGAGCCTAATAAATACTTCTTATGTGAGACTAAGTTTCAAACCAAACTTATTAAACTGTGCCAGTAAACTCCTAAGTTCATTTTATTTTTTTAATAAAAAGAGAGATGTATGAAAATTATTAAAATGCACTAAATCCCTTTTTAAACAATACTTTTACACTGATAATAATCAAATTATTTCCTTAAGAACAATGGTCATGCGAGTTGAAGAAGGAAATATCTAATATACAAAGGGAAATGATGCTTCCTAGGGTTTCTTTTCTTTCCTTTTCCTGTGTCGTACTTCACTTCTGGCCAAGAAAGTTCTTTTGTGCATCTTAGCTCCAACCCCGTTTCATCAGCATGTGAACTACGATGCCAAACTATGTGCAGAAGGAGCTCAGGCATGAGTTTATGTTCCTGCTGCCAGCGGTGCGACGAGGCCAGTAACCTCTGGCACAGGGACGCAGCGGGGAAGGAAACTTCTCCGTTTCCCAACTACTGGAGCTCGTCTGCAACCAGGCTAAGGCAGAAAATGGCTGAAGGCCTCTCCTCTGTGCAGGACTTGTTCACATACCTTTCTGTGCACGGAATTAGGTCAGCCTGTCTTCAGTGGGCATTTGGATTCCCAGATATTCACTTCAATAGACCTTTGTGAATTAAGAGTGGGCCACTGGCATCAGTTTACAGACTCAATATTAGGGTGGAGAAATGAACACCAAGATATGTAGCAGCTTGCATCTGTCACATGCTCTCCGTAATTAATCTCCCTTCCCTTCCCTTCCCTTCCCTTCCCTTCCCTTCCCTTCCCTTCCCTTCCCTTCCCTTCCCTTCCCTTCCCTTCCCTTCCCTTCCCTTCCCTTCCCTTCCCTTCCCTTCCTTCCCTTCCCTTCCCTTCCCTTCCCTTCCCTTCCCTTCCCTTCCCTTCCCTTCCCTTCCCTTCCCTTCCCTTCCCTTCCCTTCCCTTCCCTTCCCTTCCCTTCCCTTCCCTTCCCTTCCCTTCCCTTCCCTTCCCTTCCCTTCCCTTCCCTTCCCTTCCCTTCCCTTCCCTTCCCTTCCCTTCCCTTCCCTTCCCTTCCCTTCCCTTCCCTTCCCTTCCCTTCCCTTCCCTTCCCTTCCCTTCCCTTCCCTTCCCTTCCCTTCCCTTCCCTTCCCTTCCCTTCCCTTCCCTTCCCTTCCCTTCCCTTCCCTTCCCTTCCCTTCCCTTCCCTTCCCTTCCCTTCCCTTCCCTTCCCTTCCCTTCCCTTCCCTTCCCTTCCCTTCCCTTCCCTTCCCTTCCCTTCCCTTCCCTTCCCTTCCCTTCCCTTCCCTTCCCTTCCCTTCCCTTCCCTTCCCTTCCCTTCCCTTCCCAATAGGCGGGAGAGGAATTAGAAGATGAGACCGAGTTTAATTTTGAAGTGTTAAACGAAATTAGAACCCAAGTTGGAAATAATTATAGGACCTTTTGCATTCCATTCAGAGATAACTTGATTAATGCATCTCATCAGTTATTTTGTACAATTTGCTGTATAGTAGTAGGTAGACGTCCAGCCACATTCATGGTAAAAATGTAAAAAGCGTAATGCATTTCCCAACCTGCACATGAGGCACAAGCTGACAGATGCAAATAGAGAGAGTGGGAGTGGAGAGGTGAAGGGTAAAAAATAAATTGAGTTCACTAGAAAAAAAAAAGAAAAAAAAGCAGTACATCTCCGCATAACCAATGCCAGACAGGCATGTTCATCCAATACCACAGTAGGATTATTTCCTACAGCATATTCATGATTGCTTTGTCTACTCTGCTTTTAATGTTTCAAATTATGGGGATTCCACTATTTCCTTTGAGAGTCTCTTTTGCACTGTAACACTGCTCATCCCTTGGAAGCTTTCCCTGACATTTATTTCGGCTTCCTTTCTTAATTCCAGCCTATTATTCAAAGTTGTATCCTTTTCTACCCGCTTTTTTTTTTTCCCTTTAACTTCCGCAGTGCTTACACCTTTCAGATAATTGTGGGCAGCTATCTGGGCCATCCCTTGCTGTTGCTTAGCAAGCTGAGAAGCACTCTTTTTAATCTCTCCTTATAAATCAGTCCCTCTAGGCAGCTGATTATTTTTGTTGTTTTTCTATGAATGCCTTCCGCTTTTCATTTTTATTTTTTGGTACTCTGGCTGAATCCTGATTCCCCAGTCACATAAACAGAAGAGCAGCTAACCAGCTCACTCACAGACACAGTCCCGTTGCTTTTATTAAGGTGTCCAGAAGACCCACATGTAATTTTTGGTGCTTTAGGTCAATGTGATAGCGTCTATACAAGAGCTTTTCCTTTCTCCAAAAGTCTTTTGTTCCCTGCCCCCTTCCTAAGGTTATGATGCTGAGAAGATTTCTGGTATAGATCCGGTTTAAAGGCTAAATCTCTGCAAAATTGGATACATCTTCTGCTGTGAATTAGCTAGGAAAGTGAATTTTTATCTAGTCAAGGTCAACTCTGTGTTGTCCTTCACACTTTCTACTCAGCTACCGACGCCACTGTAAGGCGATCTCCAGCAGGACTTCACAACTTACAGCAACAATAAGCATTTTTAAGTACAAACACACTTTTTTTCTTCCTTCCTTCTGTGAAGACACGTATGTTCGAATAGGTTAGCGCATGCAAATAATTCAAATCATGTCAACGAAAGCGTTGGGGCACAAAGTCACTGGCAAGCTGCGGAGATCAGGGCCTGTGTCAGAAGGACGTTGCAGGCTCGTTTCTGCTCTTGAACGCATATGAAACCGTACACCGTGCAAATACGGTCATGCCTTGCAGAAACGCTTGTCTTTATAGGAAAGGGATTCTAGAAATCCTGACACTCTTAATTAATCACTGGGTCCAAAACACAAATATTGTCCTGCTTTTCTTGAAGTCAGGAAAATTCCTACTGCTTATTCTGGTGGATGATTATGACGCAGCCTCTCATCTACAAATCTGGAAGGATTCATTAATTAAGACCAACTAGGTCAAACCTCCTGACTTGCTCCTTTTTTGTTTTAATTTCAGTGTTTCATCAAATTCATCATGCAAATTTATATGCTTGAAATTTCATTATTGGTACCCGGAGGTAAGCAAGAAATCTCTTCTCATGAGGCAGAGGAGCCCTGTTGGAACAAATGTTTCATTCGAGTGAGGCTGCCGTGGCCCCAGGCATGTTCCTGTGCTGGGGTTTGGCTCCCCCATCCCCGTGCCAAGGGGAGAGGTTCCCCTGCTGCAGCCCCAGCCCCACTGCCTTGCTGCATCCCACCCAGGGGCTCCCCAGACCCCCTCCGCAGCAGCCGCCATCCAGCAGGGCACCTCGAAGGGGAGGCTGCAGGATTCGGGTGTTTCCATTCCTGCCCGATGGATTCACACAGCAAGCGACTGTTCTTTCAGTAAATGTACCCAACTGCTGAAACACGGGGCTTGTCATGGAAGCGCCAGGAAAATTCCATGTGAAATGTTGTGAACGTTCAGCTCTTTCTCTTTAGGTCCCTTTACGTAACTTCACAAAAGGGAAAATTTGGAGAGCGGGGTGAGCGTCGCTGGTAGGGATTGTGCAACAATCAGATAACAAATCAAATCACCAGCTCCCATCAGCTCAAAGAGCGGGGAAGCAAAGGTGCAGCTCGGAGATACACGCTGGTGCAGAAAGCTGGATCGCCGCAGAGCCTCGCGCTGCCTCCCTCGTGGCTGCCTCCTCGGTGCTGGAAAAAGCTCCTCCTGTGGAGCGCTGAGCCTTTCAGCCTATTTCATCCCCCACGAAACAATAAACAAACAAAACCGGGCTTCTCAGGTAGGAAGCCTGGAGCACATTTGGATTTAATTGCTTTTCATTGTTTGGGTCCTGATGTAAGGAACTTGAAAGACGTGGATAATTCCTTGAATGCCTGTATTTCAGCCATTCGGTGCTCAACAATAGGCAAAAAGTCTTACCCCTATACAGCACAGTGCCGGTGGCGATGCATTGTATACCCTAAATGGCATGCGTGTTGCCATGCTGTTAAAAGTAGTGGGCTACGGAGAGGCTAAACAGATGGCTCCAATCCCGCAGCGCATTGAAGAGTAGCCCGGTGGTGGTTAATAGAAATCAGCATAAGTGACAATGAAACAAACACCGGCACCATGAAATGCAGGGACCTTGTGTGTTCAAGGCTTGCTTGCACCTGGCAGCTTGGCCGAGGTGCTCCAGGCGGTGGTGGCACTGCTCTGGCTGAAGGGACGCCGGCATCGGGCGCAAGCGGGTCCATGTCTGGGTGCAGCCAGAGCACGAGGAGCTGCCAGCACCATGTACAGTGCAGGGATCGCCCCGGTGCCGACACCAGTCCAGCACAGCTGGCAATATGATGTCATTTGTTTTTGTTCCACAACGTATTAAAAAATTACATTGTTCAGTATAGTCACAGCCTGAGCTTCATCGCTTGAAGGAACTCCTGCATCCTTTCCTTCCGCTAACCGAAATGGTAAGCCGTGGTTGACTTGGGGACGATTACGCCTTTTTCTTTCAGTTAAACTTGTGTCCCTGTGAGACAAATTCTCCCACTGACTTCCGAGGGCTTATGGAACGGCAGGTGGTGTGGTGTCCTGCTCCGTCCTTCTGGTGAGGGACGCTCTGAAACAAAACGAAATATACAAGAGAAGACGTATGCAGGGAGGAAAAGAAAGGCAGGTGTTCCTTGCCGAACGTGTCTGTTGATCTGAACATATATATTACACGTTTTCCCTGTTACGAGCGGTGTGACTGGGGCGCGGGTGCTCCGGATGGAGGTGGCAGTGGGCGCACGCTGGCGCCGAGCACGGGCACGCCGCTGTGTCAGCTGCGTCCTCATCTCTGACAGCAAGTGGGGATGTCAGTGGGGATGTCAGTGGGGATGTCAGTGGGGATGTCAGTGGGGATGTAATAAGTGGGAATGTGCACTTTGTGTAACGCACGCACTGAATTTCCACTGTTTAGCCGGACGAACGCAGCCGCCAACAGGAGCAGGCAGCAAGCCGCTCGGCAGGTGGGGCAGGAAAGGGAATTCGGGGCTTGCTGGCCTCCCCACCCCACCCCTCTCCCCCTCGCAGCGGCACCGTGAGGGCCACCAGCCCCACTTCTGAGGGCTGTCGCGACGGAGCGACAAACCCCGGCCCCCACGCCCCCCCCCCCAACCCGAGAGCGCCTCAGCGCCTCAGCGCGCGCGGGGGCAGCGCCGCGCCGTGCGCGCCCCCTGGGGGCCGGCGTCGGGGGCGCGCGGCGGCGGCGCGGTCACGTGCCCGTGACAGCAGCGGCGCCGTGCCCGGCCGGCAGCAGTCGCGGCAGCGGCACCGCAGCGCCAGGCGCCGCCAGCCCAGCCCAGCCCAGCCCAGCCCAGCCCAGCCCGGGGAAGGAGCGGGGCCGGGCGGCTGCGGCGAGCCGGGAGGGAGCCGGCAGCGGCGGGGAAGCCGATGAGGAGCGATCGCGGGCGGGCGGCGGCGGCGGCAGCAGCAGCGGCGGCAGCAGCGGCCATGGCGGGGCCCCGCTGAAGGAAGCGGCGAGGGAGGAGGAGGAGGAGGAGGAGGAGAGGGAAGGAGGAGGAGGAGGAGGAGAGGAGAAATCGCCGCATTCCCTCCCTCCCTCCGCGCCCCGTCCCCGTGCGCGCCCGCCCGCCTCCCCCCGCATGCCCCGCTGAGGCGGCGCGCAGGGACCTCGGCACCCGGCGCGGCCCCGCCGCCCTCCCTCCCTCCCTCCCTCTCCCCTCCTCTCCTCCCCTCTCCTCCCCTCTCCCCTCCTCTCCTCTCCCCTCCGCGCCTCGAACAAAGGGGGAGAAGCAGCGGGGAGGAGGAGGAGGAGGAGGAGGAGGAGGAGGAGGAGGAGGGCAGAGCCCCCCGCGCCAGCATGGCGGACCGCAGCCTGGACAGCGTGTCGCTGCCCCTGGAGGTGCGGGCCCGCCTGGCCGAGCTGGAGCTGGAGCTCTCCGAAGGTAATAAATAAATAAATAAATAAATTATAAAATAAATAAAAAATTGGGGAGGGGGGGGGAAAACGTGGGAGGTGGGGGGGGGGCGGCGGAGCGGGCACGGCCCTCGCGTGCGCGCGCGCGGGCGGTGGCGGTGACAGTTGGACGGGCGGCGGGGCGCGCACCCCCTCCCCTCAGCACCCCGTTACCCCCCCCGGTCCCTCACAGACCCCCCCCATCGCCCCCTCACCCCCTCCTCAGCCCCTCGGTGCCACCCCACAACCCCCCCCCTAACCCCCGACCCCTCTTTCCCAGCCTCCCGCCCCGCGTCCCCTCGGCGTTCCCTCAGCTCCTGAGGGGACAGGCGGGTGCGCGCCTTTGTGCTCGCCCCCGGAGGCTCGGGCGGGCGGTTTTTTTTTTATTATTATTTTTTTATTTATATATGTATTTTTTTGTTCTACCTGTGGTGAATTCCGCCCCCCTCTCCGCTGGAGAGGGGGGCTCTGGCGGCAGGGCTCGCTGCTCTCCAGCCTCGCATGTTTTATTACGGAAGATGGAAAAATCCTTCGGGCTGGCTCGCAGGGATCCCTGTCCTGCCAAGAAAATGCAGTTTTACAGAAATCTGCCACATAACGTTGGGGCGAAAAGGCTGCTTGGCTGTATCGAGGGGCTTGCCGTCAAGTGCACGCCTCGGGATCAGCGTAGCACTTGCAACAAAACACTCCATGATAAGGTCACCTCAAAAATACTACTTAAAGGAAAGGATTTTTTTTGTTGTTAATTGCGTATATATATATATTTATATATATATACATTTCCCGTTTAATTGAAAGCTTGCGGTGGTGGTTTGCTTGGCTTGGTTGATTTTGATGCTCCGCCAGTTGGGAAGGCTCTTGTGCAGCCCGCACATCGCTGCCGCGGCTGTGGCTGGGAGGATGAGCAGGAGCCCGAGCCCGCCCTCCGCACCTCAGCCTGCCGGCAGCCAGCTCCCCATCTCCATCTGTGGCAGCTCCGGCGGAGGAATGAGGTGCACGGAGCGATTGCTGCCCGTCGGGATCTCTCCCTGATGGGGATCGAGCGCCCAGAGTGCCGTCAGTGTTGGGCAGGATTGTGGTGCCTCAGATGTAAGCTGTTCCTTGCAGAGGCAGGGAGTGGGGAGTATCTGTATCTGCTGATGCTAGAGTTGGCTCTTTCCTCAAGTGCAAATGTGCCGTGAGCTTTTTCTTTTAATAAAAAAAAGACAAATGTTAGTGTTTGTTTGCCGCTGACAGGCTGCAACACTTGACAGAATGACCGAGCGTGCCCCAGATCAGTTATTGGAAGTGTTCGATACACCGAGCTGTCTTTCCGTCTTTTCGTAACGGTTTGTAAGGGCTCCAAGCCAGAAAGTAAAATGCGCTCAAGCCAGTTTCATCAGCAGGGAGGAGCTGATGTTGACATTGTATTTTCCTTTTAACGCTTTGAGGGGGAAGAGGAGAAGGAGCTACTGATTAGCCTGGGGCTCTTCTTTCTCTGCCTTCTCCTCCTGAAAACCCAAAATAAGAAAAGTTCAATGCGATGTTGCCTTACAGCGAGGTAGTGCCCATCCACCAGCCCTTCTCTGTGCTGGGGAGGGAGCACGGAGCGCTGTCGATACCACGGTGTGCTCCTGCTTTATGCTTTTTGGTGTTTATCACACTACTGTCTGCACACCGGCAAGATGCTAATTAAAACAGATGTTAGTAAATGCTTTCAGAAGGCCAAAATCAAACTGACTTAGATCCTCAGTAAGAAATACGCTAATTCAGTGTACCGAAGTTGTAATGCAGTTTTATGGTACAGTTCCTGTTGCCGCAAGCATAATCCAAGAAGACTCGGAGGAAGCAGGACGTGGTTTGCAATTGGACATCTCTATCTGCACTGCTGTGCCTTCCCTGGAGCTAGAGCTGGAATGAATTTATCCCACTGACAATATCTTTCCTTCTGTGCCACTGACGTTACACCCAGCAGACAGCGTGGCTCGTGTTTTCTGACTGTGACAACCTAAATCAAGATTGGCTGTAACTGGGAGGAGGGAGGAGAAGGGGCCAGCATCCTGCTTTCAGTGTCTTTCCCCCAAGCCACTCTTGGTGTGCTCTTAGTCAAGTAAATTGCAGTGCTCCGTGCCTGGGAAAACTCAACCTTCCGCCTCTTAAAGCTCCTCACTTCAGGCACACGTGTTGCAAATTCTGGCCTCTTCCCAAAACTAACGACTGCGTAGGGTAGGATCAGTAACTCGTAAGGTTTTGTTTCAGTGGAAGGCTGGTCGTAGTCTGGCCACGCTGGCTCAGAGTTTGGCGGTTTTCAAGGCAACTTCGTGCATTTTCAGGCCCCGAGTGTGTGCCCCTTACATGTAACTTGACCATCGTGTGCCAGCCCACTGGCTTCGGTGGCGTGCCGTTCACTGTGGTAGGCTTCAGCCTGTGCAGAAATGTTTGCAAGACTGAGGTTTCAATGTGTGTCGAGCTCACGGTGTGTTAAGGCATCTCTGCCGCCTTCTTGGATTTGGTAGCTGTAGAAAGCGGTAACTTGGGCAACTGCATGCTTACACGCGTGTTTGGGTCTCATTGATAACGTTGGGAGTGGAGGGACTGCCTTAAATTCCGTCCCCCTTCCTAAACCGGACTTGCTAGGAAAATGTTTTTCAAATGCCGAGTGCCCGAAGTGGTTTGTTGTACTGAGTGTGACCGCGGGCTTTCCAGTTCTGGTGCCTCTGAACACCGCGGGCCTTACAGCTGCCACTTGTACCACGGCAACCTCGTTATCGCGTGCCAAAACCTCTCGTGGACCGGGGAGACTTAGGGACAGCTTCTGAAAGAAGTTGCTGCCTTGTGCAAAGAGAGCACTGGCAGGATTATCGCAACGCGGCCTCTTGGCTGGGAGCTAACGCCGCCTCCTCCCCAGGTCCTGCCCATCCCGCGTGGCGGTGCGGGTCCTCCCCACGCCACGCGCCTCGAGGCAGGGGATGGGGTAGCCGGTGTCCGCGCGCCCAGACAAGCGGTGCTGGGGCGCTGGCACAGCGGGCACTCGCGGATGCTGTCATCGCGGTCTTTGCCGGCAGTCACTGTACCTTTCAATATGGCCGTGGCGGTTTCTCCTCTTGTAGCCAAATTCTGGTCTCCCTGTTCGGCTGCACGCTGGGCAGGGGCTGACTCGCAGCAGCGATTCTGACAGCAGAAGCTCATGCAGTGGCTGCCGGGTAGGTAGCACATGCTTTTTAGACGACAGGGCAAAGCGCCTTTTTTTTTGCGAGCGTTTAGGCAGCTCTGTACTGTTCTTTGGTTTCGAGGGAAGAGGAGTTTGTCTGAAAGGTGTTTACGTTGTGCGCTGCTAAGATTGTTTCTGGCACTTGTAACCCGCTGGTTATTGTGGGCAAGCCGCATGCCTTTTACCTCTCCTTTGTTGTGGTCCGAATGCGCTTTTTTGTTTCAAACAAAGCTATTTAAAAGGTACTATGGATGCAAATTAGGGTAACCATTTTAGATTTTGTTAGTTTCATTATTTTGATTTAGAGGCTGAAGATCAGTCAGAGTCAGAAATGTTTACCTGTGTCCTCCGAGCATGTGTGCCTGTAGCCTACCCCACGAGAGAGAGGGAGCTGTGTAGGTAGCCTCGCACTTTGATGAGTGCTGAAAGTGACTTTCATGTTCATGCGCTGGTATTTAATTTTATGTTCAGCTTAAGGCAGCAATAGCACACTTCTTGGTGGTGTTTTCGTTTCATTTTGGGAGGGGAAAATGCTTCCGTGTTTCTCAGAACTGAGAGGTGCAGCAGCACTTTCAGTCTGGTAAGAGTATTAGAAGTGAGTTGTGGAATCTTTTTTATCCAGCCAGATACTCTGAAGGCATTTGTTTTGCTGTGCTCGAGTGAACGTGGCTGAGGCTGGCCTGTTACCTACGTGGTCTTTGACGCTGCGGTGGGCTCCAGTGACAGTCCTAATGCTCGCAGTGCTCAAAACTGTGGCCTTTGGAGGCTGATGCAATCAACATGTCACTCTGCAGTGGCTGTTCTTGAGGGCCGCTTAGAATTTTACGAGGCTTCGGTTTTCTAACTGTGTATAAAATTGTATTGGATGGAAATAGATGAATCATCTCGTTTTTTTTTTAGACTAGCTTGGGAGCTGTTAACTGAAGAACTCATTTAATAAAACCAGGAGTCTTGAAATATGTTGTCTTTCTGTTTAAAAACGTAATTTTACAACCCCTCCATTCTTAAAAACACTTAAGAATTAGAAAGTCCCAAAAATATTTTTCTCATTTTCCCCTCTAGTTAAGGTTATACAGGGTTATATTGCCCTTCCAATTACTTTCTGAACCAAAATTAATCGGGAAAAGATGCTCTATATTTCTTCCAGTATTTTATCCAAGTGTCAGATAACAGAGCTGAAACACTTAAAAGAACCACAGACGCCACATGGAAAATGTGAAAAACATCCTGTTCAGAAACTACTCTACTCATATTCCGTACTATACGTCCAGTCCTCTCTCATTTTAAACATATGAGGCATAGCAGGTTTTGGTAAGCTTGAGCCTTTCTCCAAAGACCACTTTCAAAAAGCATCAGCGGATCTTCAAGGGATGCTTGCTCCTTCCCAAAGGCACTGGACATGAGCTCAGGTGATTAATTTGGTCCTAAACTTTGGTTACATCCGCTGGCTTGGTTATATGCACTCATCTTACTTGGGTTGGTTGGGTCATTGTCTGGTCGGTGTATTATTTTATAGGTGCACGGCGTGTCATTTATTGGTGCCCGTTAATGCACGATGCCTCCTGACAGAGACAGCAAAGCCCTTGTCCAGCAGAGCGATCCCGTCAGCAAAAGGGCCGCCGCTCTCGGGAGGGAGCTGTGGTTGGCAGCGCCTCGCAGGACCACCGGACCCCGCCAAGCTGCCTGCCTGGATGTAGTCACTGGTGCGGGGCCAGAGGACTGCAGTCAGCTCCTCCGGTTATTATTCCTGCATGACATTTGCCAGCTGACTCTTCACCCGCGGAGAGGTTTCAGAGTGTGAAAATTTCAATAACTACCACACCTCTGTGATTTGGGACGCGGAGTCATCCTTTTAATTCACTCCTTGAGAGATAGTGCTCTGCTTAGCAAGTGGGTATAGCCCGCACAATGACGGAGTGTTAATACTTCCCGAGTTTGGGTGAGAAGTGAACTAAGAAATTCAATACTCACATTTGGTTCTTGCTGTTTTCTCTCTTTTTTTTTTTTGTCGTTAGGGCGCAGTTGGTTCATGTTTTCAGTTCTTTTTCTGGCAGAGAGGATGAACCTACTCAACATACGTAAAGCTGAAATTTTCACGTTACATACAAGATCTAAGGTTTTAGGCAAATATGTCAAATGCCATGAGAATTATGATAAAATCAAGAGTTCTGGCAACATGAGTTTTTCTTTCTCTGCAAGATGAACCTCCTCTCATCAGCTGCTTTGGTTCTTGGTTGGTGTGCATGCTGGAGAGGGAGAGTTGCTTGGTAGTTTTAAAAACAGGTTAAATTCACTCAAGAGTTAATATCCGTTTACATTGAAAGGCGCTGGAATTTGAAGTCTTTTTTTTTTTTGGATGTGTGTCTACCTACTTCATCTTCTGTGATATTTGGACTTCAGGGCATTTAAGGGGCGTTGCTGTGTCAAAAGGACTTGCTGTCACTCATTCAGCTGAAGTGTGTTGTAACGCCTTGTAAAGCAGACTATGCAAATCGCCGGGATGTTCCCAGAAGAGCTGTCCTGGAGGCACGCTGTAAATACACCTTTACTGCAGGCTGATGTCGAGCAGCACTGATGCCCAAAGGTTACACGTCATAGATCATTCCGATGATCTTTACTGTATTACCCAGCAGACGGACTCGAACAACTTCTCCCAAGGATGTGTGAAAATTGCCGGTGGGGTGTCAGTTCTATAGGCAAAACGGGCGGAAAGCGGCGTGTTTGTAACAGGGACACGCGCTGCGAGGAGCTGCCCTTTGCAGCTTCAGGGAACGGCTGTCTGACTGCGCTGCACAGCGCAGGGAGCACAAGCCTCTGCTTCTCCCTGCCACGGCGACAGCTCGCCGTGTGCCCGTGGTTGTGGGTCGGCGTGCTGTCCTTCTCTGAAGGTATTGACCTGCCTGGGTTACTCCTTTGTAAGGTGAAAACCGTCATTTCGAGTCAAATAGACTTTATTCTAGCAAACCAAATATTCTTTCGTACTGAAGAAATCCAGATATAGCACACCTCTTCCCTTTGTGGTTCGTTTTTCTCAGGGCAAAAAAATTCCCTGCTATACGAAAGGCAGGTATAACAAACTAATCCTTGATGGAGGATTTGGCCTGGGAGTGGAGAGCAGCAGGAAGATCAATGTTTCTCTAAAGGGACATCAATAAACTCCTTTTGGTTTTCATAGCTCAGGATGGATGTTTGCGGTGTGATGCAGAGAATCCTAAATGTACCGTAGCTCTTCTATACTTAAAAATGCATTGACTGCGTTTTAATTTTTTAAGAGGCTATTTGTATAAAGCGTCAAGCAGGACATATAATTTTTTAAAAATAACTGCTTTAATTCCCTGGCAACTGTCAGACAAGATGACTCACCGCAGTGCAAGATTCACCCCAGCACAGAACAGATTTGACACAAACTCTTAATCCGTTTAAAATTATGCGTGTACATTTCCCTGCCTTCCCAGTGGGTGAGCATCAGTTGTGCCTTAGCCCTGATGATCCCATTCTGCCTTTTGTCGTCCCCTGCCTCCTTTCTGCTCTGTCTTCCTGGGAACCCAGGTGCAGGCAGCAGTCACCCAGCTGAGGCTGGGTGCAGCCGTCTTCCCTGGCTGGTGGGGAGCGTTGCCTGGCTGCCTGGGGTGGTCCCTGGTTCTCTCCTTGACCGCGGTGCTGGTGGTGTGATCCGAAACACGGTTGCTCTCTGCAGTTATTTCTGGTCTTTCCTTCTATTGGTAAAGTTTACAAAATGGGAACTGCTTTCGTTTCACTCCACTTGGTGGAACGTGTCAGGGAATCACTCATTTTAGGCCTGTGTAAATCAATTAATTTTTTTCAGTAATGTTAGCTAGGGCTTCTAATTATGAGTATTATTTATCACTAGGGTTAAGTACAACTTTAAAACAAGTACAGAGCATAACGGTGACATGATGTCCTGCAGTAAAGAACAGCAGCTAGGAAGACTCCGAGCAATTCAGCTCCAGACAGAGACACCTGGAAAGTCCCGGCCGCGGCTGTGGTTGGAGCCTCTGGCAGCCCCCCGAGGCTGGTGCCGAAGCCGCGTGGGGTCTCGCCAGGGCAACCCGATGGCTCCTACAGGAAGGAGGGAGGCTTGTCCTGCTGCTCCTTGCGGTCCCTTCTCTGAGGACAGTCAGTTGCTGGCTCTCGGCTGTTTGATAGGCATGGCGGTGTTAAGTGCCAGCATGTGGAAAGTTGTCACATTGTTTTGCAGCAGAAGGTAACATTGAAAAGTGTACAATGGCTCAGCTCAGCCCTGTCTTTTAAAGAATATCACATGTTAAATGGTTGGATGAATGAAAGAATTCTTACAAAGTATCCTGATAACAAGGATAGGAAGGAAGGATGTCCTGTGACTTGTGGAGGTGTGAAAGTGTTTTTTGCTTTCCAGAGGCTGAGCTGGACCAGTAATGAGCCAGCTTTCAGGGTATTTGGAGGAGCGCTTGCTTTCACTCACGCAGGTGGGTCTACAGAATGCTGGCAGTTGAGGGGAAGAAGGGACTCATCAAATATTGCCTGCTTATTATGGGAATGAAAGGGAGTATTAGGACCTGTGTTTGGTCTTACTGCTGTCTGGATCCAGAAACCATACCTCTGTATTAACCATGGCATCTGATAGTTCTTCATTTACATCTTGGCTTGATTTGTGTGTAAGATTAAAATATCAAAACCCAAAAAGATCTTGTAAGTCTGGTCTGGTAGGAGCTGTTCAGAAGCCAGGGAAATGTTTCTTAAACTCTGTGACACCTAGTGAAGTGTAAGTGTGGGTCCCGGAGCCTGGGGTTTCACTGGGGGGGCTGCTGGTTGAAGGCCTGCCTAGACTAGGAAAGGTTTAAAGATTTTGGTTTGGCTTAGAGACCCAAAAGAAGTGTAGTGACAGCCTTTTTCCTAGTGTGTGGATGTTGAGGCTGTCTGGGCCTCCATAAACAGCCTGGCAAAATAAAGAGGCCCTGGCAGAGGCCCCTTCAGAGGAGCTGGGTCTGGAAGCGCCCCAGGGCTTGACTGCGCACTCTGCGTGGCCCCTCTGGATAAAGTGCCGGGGCACCAGCAGGCCGATGACAGGGCTAAAGCGTCTATTCCTGTTCGATGGAAAAAGAGACCGAGCTGGTCGTCAGGATCCTGGTATCTCATATGTAACGGTTCTGAAATTTTACAAAAATAGCTTCCTTCAGAAATCCATTTACTCTGTAACTACAGTCTTACGCAGCTACACGCTTCCAAGATCGTAGAAATGAATGAAACGTAGCTTTTTTATTTTTATTTTTTCTGAGGGCGGGGGATACCCTTAGTCATATTAAGTCATATTTTTCATTGTTAATTGCAAGGAGAATGAGCAAAACCTAGGTTTTTCCATGCCATACCTCCCTTATCCTTGTTGAAAGAAATGTTTTTCAAATGCAAAATGAAATAAAATGATGGCATTACAGTGGTGTGAACAGTTCAACTGTGGTAAAGACTCTTAAAATGGAAATTGCACTTCAGATACTAGACTTTTTTGACAGATGCCTGAGAATGAACAAACAGCAGTTAAACTGTGAAAGAGCAAAACGTAGAAATGGCCCGATCCTGTCCTTAATGACAACAGCAAACCCTTGTGCTGAGTCCTCAGGAAGAGGCTGGTATCATTTGCCATATTTGTTTAGTCTAGGAAAACTAAAGCATTGTTTTGAAGATGGCATCCTTTTTTTCCAAAGTGTTGTGAAATGAGGGGTTAGCTTTTTTTGGGAAAAAAATGAAAAAATCCTGTTGGACTGCAGAGTGATTTTTGCTTCTAAGAGGGCAAATTAACGGATTGGCAATACTTCTAATTGGCTCTACTTCTAATCAGCTTCGTGTTGCAATGGGGAAAGTTGGTTTGGTGTGTGGAGCAACAGCAGTGGGGCTAGCAGGAATGAAATTTCCTGTTATTTTTTTTATGATGAAAAAATGACTTGCAATCTGTGTTTATGAATATTATACTGCTAATGCAATTGACACATTCCACTCCCAAGGTTTTATCTTTGTCTCTTACAAGCTCTGACTTTGGCGAGACGAGTATCCGTACCACAGACTTGGAGAGTTTGACAAAGAGAGTTGGAGAGTTAAGAAGAGGTCTTTAAGAGTGACCCAGAGTAGGGACGTGGACATAGGGGATTAAAGCAATCCTAATCAACCTTGTTAGCCAGGAGAAAGTTGGAGAGTTTATTTGGATTATTTGACAAATCTTGTGTTGGGGAAGGAGGAGTATTTTCTGATAGCAGAAAGTTATTTATGTTAGCCGTTAAAAACATGAGAAGTTCCAGCTCCTGGGAAAGGAAATTAGACAAATTCAGATTGGAGATAAGACCGAAAATATTACTAAGGCTAGATAAACGCTGAAACACTTACGAATAAAAGAAGACTCAACGGCTTTCTGAAAAAAGTGAATCCACTAGTCGACGGGATAGAAGACTCCTTTCTAAGAAATACAGAGTGTAAGAAGCATGTGTACGTAAGCCACTGAGTGCACTCTTGACCAGAAATACACAGTGCCGTAAGTACTTCTGTGATGGCATTTTATAAAAGTTTTAGTCCGGTATCAGGAACTGTATTTTCCTGGTAACTTGAGGAAACACATCAATACTTAAGAATTTCAGGTTTTGTTTGTTTTCAGCAGTGAAGACTTGACATTTACTTGCAGTAGTAATTTTTTGAAAATCGATGCCGAACACTGTAAGGACGTACATACATTACAGTTTGAGAGGAGATCCCATACAGTCCGTGATAATGCCTGCTTCAGTACTGACTGCTTGTGGGTTTTACCAGCAGCTCAGGTGACTTCTCTGTAAGCATGAAGTGGCAGAACAATAACATTTAAAAAGCTCCCTAAATATTTATCATAGGTGGCTTAATTGTTGGCTTTTATGTAAAGGTATTGTACTTCTTAATAATTTAGATGAAGAATAAGAAAACGATCAATTCCTCTGAAGATCCTATTCCCTGATGCTTCAGGGAGGTGAGGTATGTACTCAGCAATGAAATGAGTTGGAACAAGACAGGTAGTGTTTTCCTGGTTTAGTTATACATTTTATTTTAGCTTTCATGCAGTAAATATATATCTAGGTATCCTTTTTTAGTATACGGACCTGTGTATACTGTTTGTTTCCTTCCCATTTAGTGGTTTTTATTATTTTTTTATTATTATTTGTAATGCCATACGTGATTCTAATGCACCTAAGTCCATGTTTTTTCAGGGTATTAAGTTACAACCAAGTAGAAGACCCTTCCTACTTAGAAGGCAAAGCCAGTTTTCATAGAAAGGTTTTGCTGAGATGGCCGGTTCTTGGCTCTGATGTCTTTGATTTTTCCTAACTGGTTTGTCTTGGTAATTCTGATTTGTTCTCTTGTGTCACGACAGTAGGTGAAGGCTTTAGGAGCGCTGGAAGTGTATCTGTCTTTGTTCGTGGCGCATTGTGCTGTCTGTGAAACATATTTGTTCGTTCAGAGTTTCGCAAGGCTGTTATCTTTGACCTGCAGATGCAATCACTGCTGGAGCACAGTGAAAAAGTAAGGCAGTCCCCTCCCTCTAAGCAGTGCAGAAGCCTGCACGTCGAGGGAATCTACTCCTTCGTCTGCAGTAGGAGAAAGAAGACACTTCCTACCTAGCCCAGGTACTCTCTTCTCGAGCACGAGGATGCCTTAGCCAGTGTTGTCTGCTGGTGGTACTTCTGAGGAAGGCTGGCGCTCCTGGCAAGTCTGATAGCTTTCCTTCAGCTTTGAAGGTCAGGCTGTGGGCTGCTTCTTGTTCCACGAAGGATGCTGTGGAGCCAGGCGAGGTGTTTGGGTCACCTTGTAGCAAGTAAGTGAAGAAGGGGTGTGGGGGATGCCTGGAGCCAGAAATAGTCGCAATGATACTACGTTTTGTCATGGACTGCTGGACCGTTTAGAGACATTTAGTAACTTTGGTAATGTGGTCCGTAACAGTTTTCCCTCCACAATGCACTTTTAGACCAACCAATGCAGGAAGACTGGGCTTCTCCTCTTCAGTGCCAGTTTCTCTGCCCTCCTGGGAGGGGTCAAGGCTGGTTCGTGCACTGGCTCTTTGTATTACTCAAGAAACGTTCTCCCAGACCGCAGTACCTCTGAAGCTTAAAGAATTTCAAACTGAAGTCCTCTTGTTGGTTGTTTATTATTTCTAGGCGGTGATCTGGTTTTGCCAAAGCAACAGAACGCTTTTTGATGTATTTTGATAGGGAAGTGTCACCTGCAGCACTAGGTCTATTACTCATCCCTCAGAATGTCAAACTGCATATTTCTGTTGCTTCCAATGTACTTTGTTCATTATTATAATTGGTTAACTCTTGTGAATTATAAATGAAATTTCAGATTTAGTTTCCTTTATGAGCCATTCTGCCTCAGGATATATTAGAAATAACTCCAGGCCTCATATTCCCCTATTTTTTTAGTAGAATGAGTATCTAGGACTAGTTAGGCTGCAACTAGGAAGAAGGAAGCCAGCTCTGCTTTCCAGTTAACTTTTTAACATGAAGATCACGTTGATCTGAAAGTTCCACAGTCCTTTTACCTCGTTTATAGATCTGCTGTAACTCAGGTGCCCAAAGAAGTCTCTACCCAGACTTCCTGCTAGGTATAGGGGGGTTTTGCTAGTGGGGGCATTGTGAAAAAGAATGGTTTGAGAAGGTAACTGATGATAAGGTGGTAAGTGTCTGTTGTTTAACATAGTAAGGCGTTATGTATGCTTCATCATAAAAAATTGCTCACATGGGTATGTTAGGGTTAAGAGAGAGAGAACGAAGCATCTCAGTCACCATACCCTTCTGAAATACCGTAGCATCTGTTTTTCTCCAGCCTCCTTTTGAAAATCCTGTGTGACTGTTGTCATGGGCTGGGTCACCGCCCGCATCGCTTTCTGCATTCCGCTCCCGAGCCCAGCGTGGCTGATAGCGCAGTTGTGCCTCCCAGACCTGGGCTCATACGGGTTTGTGGTACAAATACAAAAAAAATACAACAGGAATTACAATCGAAATATAAGTATGGCAGTAGTCTTGCTGTAAAAGCAGAAGCTTTATTTACAGGGGCTTAAATAAGGAGGGAGTTTAAGAGACCTGCCAACAGAAATTCTTGTATTTATTTTTTCCCTCAGACTGAAGTCCAGTTTACCTAAAAATAAATGGCAAAAGTTATGTTGGCATCAGGAGCACACTACTGGGTGTAGTTCCACTTAAAGCTATGCCTGCGAATAGTCAGAAACAGTCTGTGATATTTAAGGGGCTGTGGTTGGACGCACGAACCTCACAGATGCCGGTTCTTCGCTTTGTGTCTCGTCCTCCTTGGTACTTGGAGAACGCTTTGCGTGTCACACGGAGTCCTTACGTGCGTGGAACAACAGGCCAAAGCGTACTGCCAGTGAGAAAATGCAGACCCGCTGATGACTGGAGAACCAGTCCGTGCTTAAAGGAGTTGTTACTAATTTGCTGGAAGCTACGTGATCACAAACGCTCCGTAACACTTCTGGCGCTCCGTGAGAGGTAACACGTGCTCCGTGTTACCTCTTCCTATGCGACAGAGAAAGAGAAAGCCAGCCTGTGATAGAGGAACTCCTGCTTTATTTTTTTCCTTCCCCTCACCTCCCTGCTCTCTTTCTTTCCCCTTGTTCCGTTGTTATCTCTGACCTTTGGGGCCTCTCTCCAGAGGAATCTTGCCCTAGTATGGCAGACAATGGTAAGTCACCATCCCACCCGTTGTACCTCAGTCCATGAGCAAAATTCCTGTGTTGTCTGTCTTTCCACCACTCCTCCCAAGCAGCACAGCAGACTTAGATGCAATATCACGTTGTAAATTATTCACGTTATGCCATTTTGCAATAACTTTTCTTGTTTTTCCTCTGTAAAAGAGGGCTTATGAAATAATGTCAGACCAAACCTCAGATCTTCTTTATTCTTAAGTTGATTTAAAACAACTTCCTGACTTGGAGTAACAAACTTGTTAACTACCTAAAACACTCAGATTGTGTAGACACTGCCTGAGGTACGTGGATTTTGCCAATCTTGTGGATGTTTGCTTTTTTTTGTCGTTGCTGTTTACCTCTACTTTATCCTATTTACTTGAAGCCAAATGAGCATGTTCTCCCCGCAGTCTGAGGCATTTATAGAGAAAGGTGCATCTTCAATTTCTTGAAATCTGATCCGGCATTATGCCATTTAGTCTCCATCTAAAAATGCGTTTCTGTTGATAATACCTCCACACAGTGTTTTTCTTTTTATTCACGTGAAACCCACGCTAAACAAAAATACAGCTTATGTAGCCTAAAATTACAACGCAACTACTTGCAAGGAGCCGGCAGTGCTTTCTCCATGATGAAAGCCTTTTAAATTGTTCAGGCATACAGCATGGATCAGAAACTGTATCTTCAAATCAGTCTTGCATATTGATGAGCACACCTGGTATGGAAGCAGTGGCAAGTGCTGCGATTCGTCTTGTCCTGTGCCACTGTTAGCGGGGTGAAGAAAAACGAGATCATTTGTCCGTGGAAGTCTCTTAAATCCGGCGTGGAGCCTTATCTCTGCAGTAGCCCAACACCAGCGGAAGATGCTGCCTGTGCAGGGGGTCATCATTCTGCCCATGGATTTAAAAACAAAACCAAAAGGAACAACAAGAGGAAGAAAATTTTGAGGTTTTTTTTTTCCTGTGAAAGTTGGTTTTTTGATTATTTTTAAAGTTGGGCCAGTTGAGCAGTTTGCTACATAGTGCAGCGTGGTAAGTGCGTTCTGCTGAGAACAGGGGTATGAGCAGTGGGGATGGAGGGAAGGATGGATGCATCGGGAAGGGACGTGTATGGAAACATCTTAATCCAGGTTTGCTGCCGAGGAAAAAGCTGGATGTGTCCACACAGTGTGAATCTAAGGAAAACCTTTTTTACCGTGAGGGTAATGGACCACTGGCACGAGTAGGAGCACAGAGAGGCTGTGGAGTCTCCTCCTTGGAGAGCTTCGAAAGCTGCCTGGACGTGGCCCTGGGCACCCTGCTCTGGATGGCCCTGCTGGACCCAGAGGTGCTGCCAGCCTCAGCCACTCTGAGACACCTCAAAAATGGCCACCTTTCACTGATACATACAGAATTTTGCACTTCCTTGTACATTTCTCTTCAATTTCGCAGTGTATGTGTTCCTTGGAATGACACGCTAAGGCTTTTCTGTGGTATGTTTAGGCCTGCTACTGGTGGCTCCTCATCTGAGACCTTTCATAGCACCAAGTTTTTAAATTTCAGTTTTAATTATGCCACACACATAATAGTGGTGGTCAACAGAAGCGTGCAGTGTGGGAGGTGAAGCACGGTGCATTAAGCAGGGATTGGATTTTGAAATCGTTTCACTTCGAATAACTTTACTGATTTTTATATGCAAAACTTGATCATGGGGGTGAATTTACATCTTAGGTAAATGACTGGGATTCAGGCGTGGGTGAGGTTGCTTCTGGTGATTTTAATGCCACCGTTATGACCATCGCTCAGGTATATGACTGTCCCTTAAATGATTCCTGGTTTTTACCTGTATGAAAGGATGTATCTGTTTTTATCTCTGAAGAAATAGTTGCTCTGGTTCTGGCTGGAGCAGGGACGTGAAGAGAACTCAGTGGCTTTGAAAATCAGTTTGTTTGATTCCTCATTAGCACTAATTTTAGAAATGAAAATATCTGGAGTGGTCATGAGCTCTCGTATTAGTTTTATCGGAACCTGTGCTAAGAGTCACATGGAGCTATGACCATGCACTTAAATACTGTGTATCTTTCCCAAGTCAGTAATGCAGAAGGGAACCCTCCAGGCGAAGCTAGAAGGTGGTCTTCAGTTACGCTGACACTGCAGACCCCCCAGTAAGGTCTTCGTACGAAAACTGCTACGTGGCTGTGGGCCTTGGGAATGGTGGGCCTCACGCTATTAATTCTTCCCCAGCCACCAGGCTTTCTCTTTCTATTAAAAGGGAAGTACAAAGGGAGCTGGATTACATTTTTGGGGTATGAACACAGCTTTTAAATAGAAAGAACTTCCACATCCACATTGTCTCCTGCCTGCTCAGCGAGCAGCTGGCCATAGCTTTTGCAAGAGGAAGTTATGTGGGGCACGGTCCCGATTCAGCAAAGCATTTTGAGCATGTGTTCAGGCTCATCGGTACTGCCGGTCTGACCTAAACCCAGCCGGCACAGCTGGGGTCAGCATCGCGACCCTGCACAGGAAAGCAAATCGTTGTCATTTTCATTGCTTGATTAAAAAAGAGTAGCAATGGGGGGATCGACAGTCTTCCAACCCCCCCCCCCTCCCCCCCCACTATGGTGTGAAAAGGTAGGAATCTTAAGAGCATTATTAATTAATTCATTATTTATTTATTTTTAATTATGCTCCACTATATACTTAGCCTTGTCAGGTCATCAGATGAGGAACAACGGAACTGCTGATACCTGCTTCTCATGTTGTGTGTTTTCTCTGTGCTTCGCTGAATACGTAGATTTAAGAGATTCTGGGTGATGACATTCTTCATTTCTGTAGGTGTGAACAGAGGACCCAGCTCAGCTTGCTTTTGTGCCACATCCTCCAGGATAGAATTGTATCACCCACTTTCTTTTCATTTTTTTTTATTTATTGAAAAGTCACCCAGCGCAGGTGAAGCCACGTTGCAGACTGCGGCAGTGTGTGAGCCTGTGCTTGGGTGCAGGAGGAGGCATCCGGCTGCCTGAACAGCACCGTCGGTCTGAAGTGTCTGCTGTCGCCTCCCGGCTACAGGCCGTGACTGCAGGTTTGACTCCCAGAGCAGGAACTCAGGCTGATACAAGGAAGCCAAAATCCTGCGCTGCAGGGGCCAGGGGTAACCCCCGGTTTCAGAGGAGCAGGAGGAATGTGTGCAGCATTTCCTTGTGCTTCACAGGGCAGTGAGTGCCAGCAGAGTGGTGCAGTGAGTGCTTTGGTGAAGGGTGCTCGTGGTGTGCTGAGTCGCAGGAGCTGTGCTCCTCTTCTCTTCTCTTCTCTTCTCTTCTCTTCTCTTCTCTTCTCTTCTCTTCTCTTCTCTTCTCTTCTCTTCTCTTCTCTTCTCTTCTCTTCTCTTCTCTTCTCTTCTCTTCTCTTCTCTTCTCTTCTCTTCTCTTCTCTTCTCTTCTCTTCTCTTCTCTTCTCTTCTCTTCTCTTCTCTTCTCTTCTCTTCTCTTCTCTTCTCTTCTCTTCTCTTCTCTCTTCTCTTCTCTTCTCTTCTCTTCTCTATTAACATATGAAATAAAAGATTCTGTTCAGGATCACAGAAAGTGATTATAATGTGTTTTGCATTTTTATTTTCATTTTCCTTTTACCATCCATTGTGTTATTGTCTTCATCATACCTGTGATCTACTGAACTTGGCCTGAAGCATCACTGATTTCCTGCTTGTTTGTTTTGCTTCATTAATCTGTATGACAATGTAGCAGCTCCAAGGAGCTTGGCCCTCTTGTAATATCCCACACTTACTCTGAATTTGCTCTGAATAGCAAAAGAAACTTTGGGGTTGTGCAGTGAAAGGAGTGGTACCATCTTCTTGTTTGTACCCACCACTAAGGTGTGAAGAGGGTGAGAAGCGACTCTGGGTGATGGAATAACTAAAACTGAGGCATAAAACCAGAACTGGACAAGGCCTGTGTATGCCATACAAAAGCCAGTAGCTCAGTTATATGGGATACATTACAGAACCTAAAAAGTAAGGTGTAGAAACATCTCTTGAGGCAATGGTTTACTTATTTTTTTAATTTATTATTTTTTTATTTTGTAAGGAAGTTGCTTTTTAAATTGTAAAAACCAGGTACAATACTGACCTCCTTATTTCTACAGGCAGTGTGTAAGTCGGTGCAGGTAGGCTTACCGATGTAAAGGAATACGCATGCAGAGAGGATGGGGAAGGAAGAAACTCACGGGCTGACTCCTCAGTGAAGAAACCTTCCCACTTAAGGGCATGTTATCTGCAGGAGCAGCTCCCGGAGCGCTGGGCACGCGCAAGCTCTCCACATCCTGAGTCACAGATTTTTCCCCCGCGTTGCGGATCAGATGTGCGAGCCCCTTCCCCACCATGCCTCCAATTCCTGGAATAACTGCTGAGGTCAGGAAGGACGCAGGGCGGCTCACTGTCACTAGGAGGCCTTTGAAACGAAGGCAGAATATGTGGGGTTTTGTGATGCTCGGTCTCAACTGTCTGGCACAAGAAGATAATTTTAATCCTGTTCTGTTTATTTCTTCTCAGTGGTGTTTTGGCTTTTATAGTGGCTCACACCCTTTCTAATGAATCACCAGTGCTTTTGTTGTGAAACTGACTTAACAAATATCTTGATTCCAGCTAGTTTTGTGGGGTGTACGTTCCTGCTCAGTCACATGAAGTGAATTACATGCTGTTGCTGAGTTTACAACAATGTCTTTTGGCTCAGAACAATTAACTGTAATAACCCTTGGTATATCAAAATACACAGTGAATAAAGTAAAACCCCATTGTATATATCTTGAGGCTTATTTTAACACGTTGTGCCTTTCCAATTGCAGTATCTGGTGATCTCTGTAGGGGCATTTTGTTACAAAATGCTCGGGCTCTCACTGAACCGAATTTAAAACTGGAGCAAATTCAGACCCGTATAATTGGTGGGGGAAAATAATGAGAGAGGGAAGATCAATTTGGCAGACAGGGACATAATATTCAGAAAGTCTTGGATGCAAGTAAAAGAGCTTTGAAATCCAAAGCTGGCTCAAAGACTTCTGCACAGCGTTGGGCAATGCTGAACCGTCGGGGAGGTGAACGCTGCTCCTGGGCAGGATCCCTTCCTCCGGCCTCGGGGCGGTTGCTGCACGCACACGCTCGCACTTCCCAAGCCTCATGGCAGGGACAGAAGCAGTGTTAGCTTTTCAGGGCCTTAGCACAGGCAAAATCGGTAGCAAGGCTGCAGCGTTTTTACCACCTGAAGCAGTGGCTGCACAGACGGCAGCTCCATTTACCAACACCTGGAGCCGTTTCTCCTGCAGCATCTCCAGGAGAACACGTGCCCTTCAAGTCGTGCCTCCACCAGCATGTGCATAGGTGGTTCAGCGTATAGGTAGCAGCATAGCCGTGGCTCTGGACGTGAGCAATGATTTATTTACACTGAGATCTTTCAGGAAATCATAGGTCGATTGCTGTTTCGTTTGAGGTTTTTGTTTAGGTTAGAAAAAAATCCTAATTTCTGCTGATCACACACACGTACGAAAGGCTCTCCCAGTTACAGGCCTGGTAACCTGGGGGTGACCTGCAGTGCCTGTTGGACGGCCAGCCGTCCTTTCCTGTGCTGGGAAGAGCTGGGCTTTGTTCCCAGCCCGGTGTTCTCTAGCCGTGATTCATCCGCAGGTCACAGAAGGTGCTCTGCTGTTTAGGAAACCAAGCTGTGCGTGGCTTCTTAAAAAACTATTGGTTTTGGACGCGAATTTATGTAGTATTGACAGAGCTGAGGTTAACGTAACCTGGTGTATTGGAGTTGGACTCCGTTACACTTTAGGAAATGCAATCACTACTGTGGGAGCACCGTGCTAGCACTTAAAGCCAAGAGCAGGAGCTTACACTTTTCCTTACCTCCTGTTACAAGGCTCTGGGGCATTGTGTTGTGCACGGGCCTGTGAAAAAACGACGGGACTGGAAATTGCAGAGCGACATTCACAAAGAAGGAATTTATCTCAGAGTACTGTTGTGATGTTGGGCAACGATAGTTTATGTTATTTGTTTGCAGTAGTGTGTAGGTACAAACTTAGCTGCATGGAAAATGTTTTTATGGTGGGGTTAAGTCATATTTAGGTCAGTTAGAACTGAAACATGCGGCTGGAAGTGGGCACAGACTTAGGGCTTGTGTGGTTAAGGACTCCGCTGAATAGGGTTGGATTACAGAACCAGAAGGGATGTCAAAAAGAAAGGGTACCCAAAAAATCGTAGAAGAAGTAAACTGAAGTGGACACAAAACCTGCTTGTGCAGCGTTAAGCCCCGTGATCTCTCCACTATTGACGTGGTATTGAGTTCTCCAGCCTCAAGGACTTTCACATCTGGAATAATTTTATTCATGTTTTTTTAAATCATCTAAACAATGTTTGATGATAATACTGTAATGCTGTACACTGCAAGAGAAGTCCTAAAGAGTAACAAGCCTGACGGTCCTTTAAATTTTTTCTTTTATTGGACTAAATGTTCCTGCTCTTAAAGCTGGACAAATAGCGTTCTGGATGGAGCTGAAACTTTTTAAAACGTTCATTCAAGAGGCAGGAACTACAGTCTTGGAAACACATGGTTCTTTTTATTCCCTCCTGCCCTTTTTTATATCTGGCACAGACAACGAAGGAAAAACAGTAATAACCTCCAGTGGACAACAGGAAAAACACAAAGTTGGAACATTTTAGTAAGGAGGCAGCAAGCATCTGTTCTTCAGCACCAGAGGCTCAGTTTACCTTCAGACACGTTGTGCTGCTCCGCTGGGAATCCCTCGGGGCGGCATCGCCCCCAGCCGCCCGCACGCTCCCTGCGCTTGTCAGCAAAGCTGGGGCGCCCACAGATGCGTTCTGCTGCCCCGCCGCATGAATTCCCGGCGTCGTACGTTAATTAATACCGTGATTAATATCCTGGCCTGAGATTTGAAGGACCTGGTGGCATGCACTGACTTCTGCCACCTCTGCCGTGGGGACAGCGGCTTTTGTGGCTGCACTCAGAGGGGAGTGGTGGCAGCTGAATCCCAGCTGGAATGAACGCATGCCTCTGCAAATAGCGTTACCAAAACAGTTGCGGCTGAATTGGGAACGTTTGGCGTGGTGTTCAGAGATGCTCATTTGAGTCTCCCCTTCCGTACTACAGGGATTTTAAAGCCCATCTCTAGGTTAACCTCATTGAGGGGGTGATTTTTCATGCTGGATATAATACGAGAAAAAAAACGTGGTTGATCATGCAGATTTAGTCATGGTAGTTTAACACAAGCCTTTCATGGCTCAGGACCATTTAGAGTTCTCGTAGCTTTTAGTTGTTGTTCTGTTAATAAAAAACAAAAACAAAACAAAATAACAACAACAAACCACCGTCTGGGTTTGGAGCATGCTGGAGGGGATGAAAAGCAGTTCAGACAGACCTGTCTGCAGGCAGCTGATACAGGTAGCATCTCGCAGAGAGCCTTGTCATCTGCTTTTGAGGAATTGTCCACCTCAGCCAGCTATAAAGGACCAGTATCCAGAAATCAGGTAACAGTTTACCCATACAGCAGCTGATTTCTATTCCAGAGCTCAAGTTTGCGTGAGGTACATCAGTGATATATGCCTGACTGAGTAATTCCTGAGACCTCTTCCTGCACAATTTCCAATCAATCTCCTGCGTAGGCTGTGTATTTATTTTGTGTGAGACAAAAGCAGCTCCTGAAGCTCTGAGCCCTCATCGATCAGCCCGGCACTGAGAAAGGCGGTCAGCCAGCACCGGGGGCTGCTCCCCGGTCCCGTGCCCGAGTGGCACAGCCTGGCTCCCGCGCGCGGCCCCAGACCTCTTTGCAGCATCTGGTCATAGCCAGACGGCCTGCTGTGAGCAGTGGCCTGCTGTGAGCAGCCTGCGGGACGTGCTGTCCCCTCAGCCGTGTCTGGGCATTATCTGGGGCAGCGCTGGCTGCCGTGGGCCAGAACTGTGTCAAGGAGAGCGCCGAGAGCTGAACACAATTGTGGGGCAGGGTCTGACCCCGTGCCCTGGCCCTGTTGTGTCCCCCAGCACAGACAGCTTGGGTATCTCAGCCGTGAATGAAAATGTTTGTTTCAGAGAAGACAACAAAGGCCTTAAAAACGGAGCTTTTCCCAATGAAAAGAAAGTCAGTTGAAGAACGCGGGCAAGCCTGGATGCTGTCCCACGTGGGGGGCTTTGCTGGGACCTTTGCCATTCTTCTCCCCTAATGGGTATGTCAACAGAGCACACATGTGCCAGGAGTTCTCTCTGACAAAAGGACAGGACAGTGATAAATTGAGCATTGCCTTGAGATGCAGGGGGGGTTCGGGTGCCGGCATTCGCACCTTCTGTTGCACGAAGGGAACCTCGCTGTTGCTGCGTCTCTGCCGAGCGCTGCCTGGTGCCAGCTCAGAGCCCGGGAGCCTGCAGAGCTGGCGGCTTGGCGTGAAGATGGCCACGGCTTCCTGCTGGGAAGAGGCTGGCAGCGAGAAGCAGGAGGAAGAAAACAGAACTGACAGCAAAACAGTTTCCAGATCAAAAGTGTTTGCTTTTAAGCAGAGGTGCTAATAAAACTTTGTTCTAAGTTTTGACAATATTTATTTTCGTCAAATGTTCTTTTTTTTTCTCTCTTCTTTCCTTGCCTTTTTTTTTTTTTCCCCACCAGCTGATGTCATCACTGGATCCACCATGCAGTTTCTGAACTATTGCTTTAGGTTGCATCATGATGTTAAAACATCGCAGTTTTAAGCCAGAACATCTTAGAGCAGTAAGCAAATGGCCCTTCTTAACCAAATCTTGTCCGTTTTAAGTAGTGTAAGCTGTCGAACCAAAAGCAAGCTATTTGTGACTTCAGTGGGTACTCTTTTGTGGAAACTACAATTTGATGTTTGTATGTGGCATGGTGACTTCAGAAAGCTTGGGAATATGGGGGAGAAGTGCGGGGTATGGAAAAGTATTGATTAAAAAATGCTGTCTCCTCTTTCTGATTTGTCTTTCCCATTTTTCTCCCTTGTCATGTCTCTGAAAATACATAAAGTAAGTCCCTTTAATCCAGCTTCTTGCACGTTCTTACTGTATTTTTCAATTTCATTAGGATTTAGAATTTGTTATTAAAGCACGAAGATAGCTTGCAGTAAAAATTGAGCCAGCCAGACCCTTGGGGGTAGTTCAAAATTGTCATGTTGGAAAAAAAAAAATCACAAAAAGCTTAAGGCAATTCAACTGTTGCGATACTATTTGCAAAATACCGAGCAAACTGGGGATTATTAGAGTACAAATTATGAGACAATACACAACTGAATACGTGTCTGGAGTCAAAGAAAAATTGCAATTGTAACTACAGGTCCTTGGGCCTAATTTCCAAACCAAATAAATGCCGTGCGTATGAAGAAAGGGCTGTTCTGTTGCATTCATTCCTGCGTTTCTTTACACCCATCTGATTGTTGCGCTCATTTCAGAGTGCCAAGAGAAGTTCTGTCACAGTATCTGCACGGTTTGAAGTTTAAACCTCTCCTGTTTTAAGGCTTTTAGGGGAATGACCAGTGCACAGGGATGTACTTTGATTTAGGAGGTTATTAAAATTGGGAAACTCTTGATTCTGGGCCCTAATGCATTCACCCTGGGCTATCCAATGCATCACTGGTAGAGATGCACAAGCACTCTTAGACATACGGGTCTTTCTATTATGGCTTCTTTTTTGGGGGATAAGACTTTTGTTCAGGTACCTCACCTGGCTATCAGACTGCTCGTATACTTACCTCTAAAAGGGCGAAAGTACGCCAGGGGAAGGCGTGGAGAAACATGTTCATGCTTGCCGTCAGGGAGGTGTGAAGTCTCACTCACAACAGTTTTAAACGAAATAACTGTAACCAAAGTTATTAGTAAATAACAGAACTCCTGTCATAGAAAGGTGCAGTAATTTCAGCTTTGAGGAATTATTTAGAATATTTTTTTCAACTAAGGTTTGATAATATTAATATTTGTGGACATAATTTCTCCTGCCTCATAGCACTGATGCATTCTTCTTAGTTTGTACCCCGTTTTAAACTAAAAGAAGTGAGGTGGCTGCCACTTTGCTTCAGTATAACTGGATCCCAGCTACTGTAGCAAACTAAGTTTGTAATTTCTGAAACTACGTAGGGGCCAGCATTTTGATTTTTGCTCTATTTTCAGTAACACCAAAGTGGAAGTGGCAAGTGCAGTTTTAGAAGATAGGTTTGGAGTTTTCCTGAGAGAGAATTGGTTTTACCACATGCTGTTTCTTCTGCCTCTTAGCTGACATGATTCAATAAAATGAGCTAACATTCACCCATAGCAGAGACATTATTTAAGCATGCTTAAAAGTTGTCCTGTATAATGATGATTTTTAAATCAAAACATGACTGTCACATCAAACGCAGCTTGTGCTCTGTTCGTTCACCCTAGGGCAGTGCAGTTGCAGTGCCGGGGTTCTTTGGGGAGCATGGACAACAGCACGGAATTGTTCGGTGTTGTCTGCCACGTGTACGTGTTGGGATTGACGGATCTTTTCTGCTTGACTTCAAAAGAAAAAAAAAAAAGCAGCGGAAAAATGTGTCTGTTTTCCATTCTTATCCTGGAGTTACATGACTTTGCTGTATTAATCTAGCTCCAGTTGCTCACGTTGAACCTCTCCATAGACAAATATATTTTTGAGTCTCTTTCACCTTCTAAATGGGGGCCCCTCACTGCACCAGTGTGCCTAGTGGAGTGTAATTCTGCGAGCTGCAGTTTCGGGGTTTTATTATTGATGTGTGGTTTCAGATATTCTGGATATTTGTTTGCCTTTTATTAACTGTTACAGTATGCTTTGTAAAATGATAAATAAAGTCAATAATGAGCTGCGTCCTGCCAAAAATTCATGTGTGTTTTGTATTTGGCTGAGTGACAAGCTGAGCATCCCCTAAGTGTATCTTTGATTTTTCTTTTCGTGTCCCCAGCGCCAGCTGGGTGTGGTTGCCTCTCAGGCGTTTTGCTGGTATCGTGCCGCATCTGTGCATAACCTCGTGCCACATCTACGTGCATGAACTGGCAAACATTTATCCTGGCTATACAAAGATGCTGCAACATTACCAAATGCCTTTGGCCCAGTGGCACCTTTAGCAGCAGAGTGTACCCTGGCAGTCGCTTCGTGTTTCTCGGTAGCTCCTAGCAGCATCCGTGTATGCTTCTCTAGCCGAAATAAAAACCGTAGGCTGGCTCTGATGCTGGAAGAGCAAGGAGTTAATTGGCCTTAAAGTACCTAGACCCAGGGTGGCCAGAGGACACAATCCCAAACCTCATTGTTACGTTGCTGAAGTCTTGCAGAGTGCTCCTGCTACGTGGGAGTTTTCAGAGGACAGTGTTTGTCTTCGGGAATGAGTGGTGCATTGTGTTGCAGGAAGCAGTGCCGCAGAGTATCAGGCCAGAAATACGGAAGGAAAAAATTATCAACATTCATGTTTTCCAGGCTTCTTGTGGGCAACAGTGTTTTCCATTGGGTTAGCACTGTAAAGAGCTGCTGTGACACAGCTTTCTATCAGCTCCTTCCTGTTTCGGTACGTCTTCAAAATCTTACAGTGCTAAACATGCCTTCTGCCTTCCACTTTACTATTTTCCTTTCCTGTATAGATTACTGCTTAGGGCATATCCACAAGGTAAATTTAGCTGTGTCCTAACCCCACCGATAGCCCCAAGATGAAATGGTGGTGGGGTGATGCAGAAAGCATCAAAGACACTCCTGCATTTTTTGGAGCTGCATTCTGCCGACACCCTGGGCACTGACCGGGGAATTTCCACACCTGTTGCATCTGCTAGCTGATGCTTCAGCAGCTTCTAAAGGAGCAACCCTTAAAGATTTGGGATAAGCTGGCATTCATTTGACTTGCCTTCAAATTAGTCAAAGTTAATGACCCAGGAAAGGCTTGAATCTGCTTGTTTTTTTCTCAAACTTTTCAGTTAAAGAAAATCCTGTTAGGTTTTACCAACACACATGTCCGTTTTGTCAGTTTCATCTCAGAAAGCAATCCCAAAACTGAATGTGTTTGGGGCATTTTGGACACAGTGCAGGCTCCACAAGCAGGGCAGGTCAGAGGTCCCTAATGGTCCTGGAGTCATCTGGCTGCAACCAGCCACGAGAAGGACGCCTGAACACGGGCAGAAGTTTGCTCAAGGAATGAGGGTGTGCTGCCATTAACTCTGGACCATTTATCATGGATTTTATTTGAGGTGAAATTTGCATTTCATTAACATGGAAGCCTGCCACCTTAAAAGCACGCCTTGGCCATCCACAGAGGGAAGTTCCTTACAGAGAAGCTGGAACACCTGTACCCATTTTCCATCTTAAGTGGAGTATTGAAAATGTCTTCAGAAATGCTTGACTGGGAGAACAATGGACGTGATTAAATATTTATGTTGGATGATACAAAAATACTTCTGTTAAGTTACTGTTTCTGCATCCTTTTCCCCAAAAGACAAAGGTTTCATTCATATTTGATTGGTAGGTGAAGCTGCTTAACCTAGGAGAGAAATACCAGGAAATACTGAGGAGCTGTTACTGGAAAATCTGGCTCCCACTGTGTTGCTCAGAGAATAACTCGAGTAAATTCTCATTTTTCCTAGGCTCTTAATGACTTTTTGTTTGTTTGTTTTTGCTTTGGTTTGTTTTTTTTTGAGTATGTGTTTTAACTGGCTTCACAGATGCTTTATATGACAATGCTACAAATAATTTCATCCCGTCCTCAAAACAAAACCGGGCAGTTTTCTGCAAAAGGTGTCCGGGGAGCTGTGTTTGATGTTGCTTGCTAGCAGCAGCGAGACGTTCTTGATCTCGCATGGTGCCTTCTAGAAGTAGAAGTTGTGTGCATCCTAAATAACCACTGCAGTTACTTGTAGCTAGAGCTGCAAAAATCCCTTCATAGCGCAAAAGTAAACTGGCCTACATTGCTGGGAAGTTGCTTACAGTGTGAAACGCTATGTTCGTGTCACCCAGCCTAAAGTTTTGAGGCTTTTTGGAAGGTTATAATCAGCTTTGTATGTCTTACTGATCTCATGCACCTTCTGTGACTCAGTTGGCTTAAAGTGTTTTGTAAAAATCAGTTCAACCTTCAGATATTTTACCTGGTTCACATCTGTGGATTTTGCTTGAAGAATAGAGAAGTATGGGGAAACTTGAACTGTATTTTTGAATTATATAATGTTTATGCTCTAGGGAGCATCCTTGCTTTTGGTGAATGCAAGGCTCAGACGCCAGTGGAAAGAACAGATGAAAATACACTGTCACCCTTTCAGACAAGATTTTTAGACTAAATTTCTCCCTGCCTGAAACTTCGGAGCGAACCCAGCCAAAGCCAAGGCCAAGCTCCATCCATTCTGATGGAGCCGGGGTTCTATCCCAGCAGTTTGCTGGGTAATAAGAGAGAGGAATTGATGTGAACCTTGCTGCTTTTACTGCTGCTTGCACTGAAGTTTCTCACTAGCAGCCTGGAAGGCATGCAGGGTGCTGCGCGCACCATGATGGATGCAGCAGAAGTGTGGTTCAAATGCAACAGCCTTCTCTGGTGCTCGAATATGGATATTACCAAACCTCAAGTTCATCTAGAAAAGTGAATGTTCATTTAACAAAATGCCAGAATTTTTTGTAGGACATGGAGAACAAATTGTTACTTGTGTCACTATCAATTTTTTTTACCAACTTAAAAAAAAAATGCCTAAATCACAAAAGCAAACCAATGTGAGAATGTCACTAAATGGATTATTATTCAAGAGATATTTTTCTTCGCCGCCTTACCACACGGCCAGAATTATAATGCGTTCGTGTTGGAAGACGCATACATTAACACCAGCGGCATGTCTCCCTCTGCTCGCTTGTTCTATATTTGTGCTCCAGGCTCCTGATGGCTGTGGAGACTTAGGGAAGTGGGACTGCCAGATTTCGGAGATCTCTTAAAGAAGTTACAGTAAACATCTGCTACTGTGCTTGAAGACCAAGGCTTGCAAATCTGTTTTTCCTTTTTTTTTTGCTTTATTTAAAATTGCTAGATCTATAAAAATCTGGCAGCGCCTGGCTGCTGGTTGCTGATTGCCCCCCCAGAAGGCTGCCGATGCTGTTCCGCTCCTGTGGCCTTGCCTGTAAGAAAGGAGCAGCAGGGCTTCCCCCAGAACATGGCTCTTAGCGGGCAGATTGGGTGATGTCAATGCAAGGGTAGCGAAAGGAACAATAACAGCACTTGAGCAGTGATACAACTGATGGTGTTACTTGATTCGAAGGTCTCGCTAAGATGATTTTGGAAGGTGCTAGATACGTATGTACAGAGAAACAAAAAAAGGCAAGGCAGAGCTCTGCAGTAGAAGCTCCAGCTGTTACTTGTTGGTGTGACATGCTTTTTGGCCAGGTCCTTGTGATCTTGATGTTTGTTAAGTAATACGTAGCTCTTCTTTTTTGTGTTGCATGACTGCTTATGTTAATACTGTTTTTTTTTTATTATTATTATTTTTTTTAGCCGTAATCTTTGAAATGCTGTGGATATAATGTGTAGTTGTGCTACATCAATACATACGGGCAGTTGTGAGTGCAGAGTCTTTTGTAGGGAGGAGGGAAGCATTAATTAAAAGGTAGCATTGTAATTAACGTGCCGTAAACATATCTGTTACGCTGTCTGTGCAAGAAAGTGCACCGTTTAGAACAGGGATGTAGCCTGGCAGGATTTCCTGCCTGTAACTGTAAAGGCAAATGGAGGTGCTGCATGGCAAGAGCCATTTCACATGCCATGTGCCATACTCAATACCATAAAATGAGTCACGTTGAGATAATAGGAACAGGGACTTCATAAAAGAGCAAACTTGCCAAATGGGTTGCACTTGAGGTTAGATCCGTGGGCAATATGGGAATGGGAAGCGAAAACTGTTTCATTGTGCAAGGCTGGGGCTGACACCGAAGCTGTCACAGGAAGCTCAGAGTACGTTTATGGGGTAGTTTATAGTTTGCACTGCTTTTAAAGACAGCAGGGGAGAAAAGAGTTAATGCCTTGAACAGCTATTTACGGCCTTTTTTATGTGTTAGTTTCTCACATGTAGGAAGGAAAGCTTTAAACAAAGCAAAGCAGTTTAAGAAGCACAGGCCGGGCTCGTCTGCCCCTCTGTGCCCTGGCACCGCTCACCGGAGAAGGTGTGTTTCGCGTTTGCTATCAGGCTTGATGCTGAGGGATTCATCCTCCCAGCTGCAGCTATGTCCGGGAAGCTTCTTGGCTTCCACGTCCCACTAGTCCAAGCCCTACCCTGGCAGCTCCCGGTGCTGTGCCGGCGGGCTGGCTGGAAGCAGGGGCGAACTGCTCCCTGTCTGCCCGCAATCCCGGCAGCACCTGTTCAGCTGGAGGGATTGCTCCCCTTTCAGCTTAAAGAGAATTGTGTTGAGAAAATTGATTCTTGTTCCCAACTATTTTTTATCGATACAGCTGTTTTCCTTTGAAGAAGCCTCCCTCTGTGCCCACGTTTCGGTGTTAACCGGCTGAAAGAATGCCCTTGTAGCTTTGGATGCTGCGGGAGCACCGACGCTGTTTGAGAGCAGGCAGTCAGGCCGGCAGTCGTCTTAAAAAGATGATACTATCTGAAGATTATTCTGAAGGAAAATCTCTCAAACTTCAACAGAATATCTCCATTCTAGGGTAGACTTTAGTTGCCTTATGGTGTGCTTTAACTCCAGAGCTCATCTGATTCCTCTCCCTTGTGAATGTTTCCCAAAATGACCTTAATCAGAAGAGATCCTGAAAATGCCACTGTTGCACATCCTTTAAATCGTATAAACACATGCTAATATATTGAAGAAACTCGATGACTGTTCAGACCAATTCTAAGATGCGGTCAGGACTAATGAAGAACTCACTATGAAGTCCTCTTCAGCCCCACTTCTTGCTCTCCTGATACGTTTAATTCTGCAAGTTGCAGGTCCGTGACAGTGAGACCTTACCCTGTTTCCAAAGTCCCACTCAGATCTGTTGATTCTTCTGCTATACTCCTTTGAAATAACATCTTGTCCTCTCTAAAAGATCGGTTTGTTTTTCTAACGGTAGACGCTCTACGCAAGGACAATTTTCCCCGATATTGTGGCTAAGTAAAAAGCCTGTTTTGAAGTGCACGGAAATAGTGCATGTTCACATGAAGGACCCATTTAGATACAGAATTTTTAACATAGGTCAACTGCTTTTTTTCCTAATCATAGCCTGAATTATTAGAGGAAAACCTCAGGTTACACTGGAATGACATCTGTGGGGCTTTATCAGATGGCATCAGGTGAAGGAATGGGAGTCTTTCTGACATTATAAACTGCCAACCAAATTCTAACAGGCACAATCACCTGTATTACTGGTATTATTATTATTATTACTATTATTATTATTATTTATTATGACAAGAGGAAAATGCGATAGTGATGACACTATGGGAAAAATGCCATGCCAATGTCATCACATGTTCGTAGTGAAGAAACCTGCTTACTTTTGTTCTCAAATAATATTAAAAATATACCACCCTAACTGAGAAATGGCAGCATGACGTTCTGGAGGCTGTGCTCAGGAGGTCTGAGGTCATACAGATTGATTTTATGGTTTGTTTTCAAACCAGGCAAGCATCCTGAAAATGCTGTATGCTGCATGTGTGGCTTCACGGTGAGATGTGCTCTTACAAAGTGGCAGTGGGCCTTTTTTGTATGCTGTTGGTGTAGCCAGCAAACAGTGGCTTACTGTTTAGTAACCCGTGATATTGTAATTTCGAGTCTGCAGAGTGAATTTAATCTTTTGAAAGACTGGAATTTTTTTGATCCCTAAATCGATTTTTTTTTTCAGAAGCAAAAAACCAAGACAAAACATAGGCTGTGCCTGAAATGCATTGCTGAGAAAATAATCCATCTTGAAAACTTTTTCTTTGGATTAGGTGTTTGGGATACCACCGTAGCTCACGGTTCACCAGAGACATCAGAAGAGCCCCCTGCATGGCAACTAAATTTTCATTTCCGTGAAATTTTCCACTTCTCCTTCAGTGTGTCCTTGGTGCCTCAGAAATGTATAGGATGCGGGAAGAGAGAAGCATCTGATACAAAATGATAAATCTCTCGGCATTTAGGAATCTAGTTCTGCAAGACTCTAGCGGAGAAAATCTGCCCAAATTGTATCCCCGCTACCCCATCATTGTTATTGAGTGGTGTAGATTAAAAGATTAAAATCTAAGACAATATTTGGTTAGCACATTTCAAATTTAAACTCAGGTAAGCTACCAAGGAAAAAAAATGAATCTAAATCTGACAAAGGGAAAAGATTAAGCTTTGGGGAAAATAAAGTATTTCTGTGTTACAGCACAGAGAGAAAAATGTCATACTGTTCAGTAAATCCCATGCATTGGGTTTCAATGATGTCTTATTCTAGTAACACATTTTCAATGTTTTGTTGTTTTCCGTTCTGCCTTCTTTTTGCTGCAGAAGGTGCAGAATGCAGCATGCCTGCTTAGGTCTCTGGGTGGTACTTTTGTTGGAGCAGTAGATAATTCCAGTGAAGAAATGGG